>NW_024044681.1:16294764-16787264 GCF_014851395.1 Micropterus salmoides
CCTGCAAAAAATGATTTCTTTGGCCACTTGGGCGAAGTGGAAACGAGTTGTGAACATAACACTTACATGACTTGTTAAGTTGATGATACCTGTTAAGTCGAAATATTTGGCTCTTTAGCTGCTAAATGTTCCACTATGTTCACCAGGTAGTTGCCAACTCTGGTGCCGTTTGGTGATGAGCAGATAGCTTTCAGTCTGTTTTT
Source organism: Micropterus salmoides (assembly GCF_014851395.1). NCBI lineage: Eukaryota > Metazoa > Chordata > Actinopteri > Centrarchiformes > Centrarchidae > Micropterus > Micropterus salmoides. Next base: position 16,294,968 of record NW_024044681.1, read on the forward strand.
AGAGCAGCTGAACAGCTGCCTTTTAAATTCAAACAGTGTAATCATTTAAATATGCATATAGCCTGTGAAGGTTTAAAAGTAAGTTGAAAGACACATATGATGATCATTAAATTCCAGTTTATTATTCTTTTTAAAGAAAATTGTAAACTATGTGTTAATTAATGCTAATTAATAAAATATTGTGCCAACAAGTCCCACTCAAAGTTCTAAATGGTATGGCTGTTTGGAATCAAATTAATTTGGGATGCTAAATAAAGAGCAACACATTCAGCAGTATAACAGAGAGCAAAATTAAGATTCCTTACAATATGAATTCAGTTTATCTTCTTAGACATCTTGTAGTTATTAAATATTGTATGTAAAAATGAATTTGGCACAGGAGACACTTTATGAAAAGCTCTAAGTAGCCCAACCTTTCTCTCTTATGCATCTGTTTCAGGTAGAGGTCGTCCAAAACTCTCTGGAAGGAAGAGAGTGGCAAAGGTAGACACAACAGCCAGAGTCTCCAATGTAATATAAGGAAGGTACTTAAAGTGAACACCTAAAAATGAAGAAGTGGGTCCTGTGTGTGCGTGCATTTACAGTATGAGTGTATGCATGGCTTCCAAACTTGGTGGCAGTGAAATACGATTTTATAGACAAGACTGAACTTGGTGTGTATATCAGCGGGCCGGTGCAGCTGCTTAATAAATACAATTTAAAACTAATTGTGACCCAGTTTACTCACTCAGCGTTAACAAATATAGTGTAATGCAACTTCCCAATCTGGAGACTGTGGTAGATACACCTGCTGCTGTGTTCCTTAGCACTGTTGGGTAAAGCTCTGCTGTGTAGGAAAACATCATGGAGGAACCAGTGGTAATACTGAATTTACCCAGCATCTCCAGAGCAACAGAGAGATTTGTTAGGCCTAAAAGATGAGGAAGTAGTTTGTTATTTAATAAATGATTTGCTCCTTGGACTGAGAACACTCAGTGTCTTTTTGATGAGACCATATTTTTTCCTGCTTACTTTGAGGCACCAGTTGAATGAGGTACAGCGGCAAGTAGCAAGGTACCAATGACGGACAGTCGTCATGGAAGGTATCTCAGAGCCAGCCAGCTTGAAACGTATGCAGGAATTTCTATAGCTGCTGAGATGTAACAACTGATGTAGGGATCAACATGGAGTTGGGATGCGTTGAAGGACAGGCTATAGTATCCAGTAGTCATGGTGAATCTGGTCAAGACAAAGATACTGGCATACAGCAGAGATGTTTGAATAGAAATCTGCATAGAAATAGCAGCCTAATATATAAGGAATGTTTAAAACAGTGATTTTCAGAAACTATAGCAATTAATATTCTGATGCTAGATGATGTTACAATATTAAAAACCAACTAATGTCCTAAAAAAAACCTGACTAAGAATGTATAGTTTATTTGATCTTAAAATGTGCTGTTTAACCTAAGGTCAAGGATTAATTGGGATGTATTGACATTACATTTCAAAGACTGCTTTGTAGTGAGTGAGCAACAAGTCATCAGCATCAATAGAATTGCCGTTAGCTTCTTGTTCAAACATGAGGAACCCACTTAAACGTGCCCAGATTATGTGAATCAATTGTCCTTTTCAGTAACATTTCTTATTAAGCGCATGTTTTTACAAATGAATGATCTCCTTGACAGATTTCTATTTTTTTACTGTTAGCGATACACTAGTATTTTTTCTCACTGTCCCAGACTCATTGCCCACTGTGTGTCTCTGAGGGGCTTCAGCTCCTGTGTAAATTTACAGTGTAATCTTGACAGATGAGCCTGAACTTTGTTCCACTTAGCAGCCTTTCTCACTATGGCCTTGGCCTCCTCCACTCTTCCCTGAGAGAGTAGCCACCGAGGAGACTCTGGGATGAACCTGCCTCAATATTGGAGAAAAACAGAGAGGTGGACAAAGAGGTTCAGTCTGGATCAGAGGGGCTTAAAAGACAAAGCAACAAGTTAGAATACTTATCTTGGGAAAAAGTGGTTCCTTTTTCAAAATGACAGTCTAAAAAATTATAATCTTAAATGAACAAATTAAGTCGTAAACTGTATATGTGGGTGCAGATTACAGGGCCATGCAGTCATCTTAGACTTAGGTTTGCCATGTTTTAGGAAACTCTAACTAAGGGATAAAAAGATGTTAAAGAAGTGCATTCAACAGCCGTTCACTGTTGGTTACGGGTTAATTTAGTTTTCATTCGGAAAACATAGTGTTGGCCAGTTATTAAGTTTTCAAGTCAATCTACCGTTCTTAACACAGTCAATTCTACCATTTGCTTTCAGGTTTAAGATCTTTCATTAAAACAAAGACCCCCCAAAAATGTATAGTTTTTCAAAGTAAGCGTTCATGTAGTGAGTGCAATCTACCACCAGAGGGAGATATAGGCCAGGCAAGGCACAGACAAAGCCAACAGGAGAGACTTCCAGTCCCTTAAAAAGTAAGCAAAGAGAGGCAGCATCATGTAGCCAAGAGCAAAGCCTAAACACGTGCCCATGGATGAGTAAAGGAGTCGCACATTGTCAGTCAAGGTCTCAGTGCCTGCACATAAAGAAACACAAAGAGAGGGAAATGTGGTAAACAAGCTGAAACACAAAATCTGATGAATGTCTGATGACTGTATTTTTCTTGTACATTAAAGGGGTTGGATGTCTGATCAGCAGATGTTGATGCCCAACATATTGAATGTTCTTTAAGATGATTTGGATCAAGATGTCCACCAAATGTAATACAGTAGTCTTAGGCTTATAAAGTGTAAGGTATTGGACATTGTCAGTGACGGTGGATAGTGTACTCAGATTATTTTCTAAAGTAGCAATACCACAAGGTAAAGGTACTGTCACACAAGTCTACATTTTTAGGTGCCTACATTAAAATCTGTACGTGAGTTTAGTACCATGCACAAAATGTACCCATTATAAAGAATGGCCCATTTCAGAGTGTTAAATAATTTATTTACCGTGCACAAGAAAATAACTGATGTGCACAAATGACCACTTTCTACAACTACCTACATTTTTTTTAGACTTCAGGGGTGTTATTATTATTGATGTGTTAAACTTTGTTTGTCTTGCATTCACCATGGGTTTCGAGAGAAATGCACTCTCAATGCCCTGTGTGCATTGTACATGTGAGAACTGACAATAAAGTGACTTTGACTTGATATAAGCAGCTTATTAATGCAACTCGTGGGGACAAGTTACAACTTCATCATTCATATTAGCACATGGAGTATGGTAAATTCCAGCAAAGTTTTCCACATCTTCAACCTGAGCACATCTAATCAGCTACAGCAAATGCAAACACCTATGCGGGCATGCAGGGCATTTATAGTTATGCATTTCATATAAGTTGTCATAAGTGTTTATGTTCAAAGCAACTAGGAACTACAGCTATTCAATTAATGTAGTGGTGCAAGTACAACAGTAATATTGTAGTACAACATTTGGTTCTGAAATGTAGTAGGGTTGAATTATAAACTAGCACAAATTGATAATATTTAAGTAAAGTGCAAGTCCCTCAAAATGACACTAAAGTACAGTATTTGAGTAAATGTATTGTTTCCACCACTGTGTCTTATCCTGACAAAAATGCAACACAACACCACTTAACGTAACGTTAGATGATATAGCCCCACATAGTGTAGCACTAAGAAACCTCACAGATGAATAAATCTGTTACATAATCTAGGAAGGAATGGGCACCACAACACAAAAGGCAAGATAATAGGGCTTCATAACCGTGTAATGCTAACATCTCCACAAAAGAAAAAGAGCTGTTACATGTTTTACATTATTAGGATATGCGTAGCTTACCATTTTCTTTTTGAAAGCACTGTGTTTCCCCTGTCTATAAACATGCTCTAAGTGTCAGTGTCAGTAAAATAATAGCTGGTTTGTGGCAGGTAATTACTTCCGTATTGCTTTACTGATTTATTTTCATATACTGATGTCTTACAAAGTAGTGATGTAATGTTATTACATTTCTTAAGTAGGAAATCATCCATCACATTTTGGTAATGATCTAGATCAAGGGTTTTCAAAGTCTGAGACTGCGGGCCTCCCCTCAGACAAAGCTTGGGAAACAGCACCCCCCCACCACATCAAGTTTACTTGGTAAGTTTTGCTCAATTCCTGGATGCATGGGATCATGATTATATTATTTGATCCCATAGACACTTAACATTTGAGCCAAATTAGCCTAATATTGCTATCCAAAGAAGGTTAAAATCAAGGGCAACTGGACTTGGTTGAAGATATTAGAAGACGTTTCGTCCCTCATCCAAAGGACTTCTTCAGTTCTGACTGACTGGTAGGGAAACTCAGCTATTTAACCTCAGTGGGGTTGTTTGCCAGGATCGTTGATACCGCTGGTTCGTTAGTGTTCCTGGCTGTTGTAACGACAGTCGTTATGGTCGTTAGGACTACCCGATGCCAAGACTGAACAACCATCGTTGGCATCCTCACCTGAGGCCAATAGGTTACGTTTGCTTTTCTTTTGTTTGGGTGTGCGGTCTTTGGGGTGTACCAGCGTCTTAGTGTTTTCTTGGGTTTAAAAAACAAAGGATGTTGTGTTTGTTGAAAATCCTCCTGAGTTTCTCTGATACTCCAGACACGTATGGAATCACAATGTTGTTCCATTTGACCTTCTTTTCCTCCTCCCCTATAGTTTTGTTCTTCTTGGATCTTGTGGCTGTTTTCACAAAGGTCCATTTAGGGTATCCACAGGCTGTAAGTGCCCCCTTCAGGTGTTTCTGTTCCTTCTCTCTGGCTTGGGCACTTGTTGGTATGTTTTCCGCTCTGTGGTGTAGTGTTCTCATGACCCCTAGCTTGTGCTCCAGTGGGTGGTGTGAATCGAAGAGTAGGTATTGGTCTGTGTGTGTGGGCTCCTGTCCTCTTCAATGTTGATCTTCTCGTGTGAACTTGATGTTGCTGTCCACAGAGTTGATGTGTTCTGTGAAGGCTTGCACTTCCTGGCTTTTAATTTTGACCCAGGTGTCATCCACATACCTTTACCAGTGGCTTGGCGCTGTTCCTCTGAAGGAGTGTAGGGCTTTGCTCTCCACTTCTTCCATGTAGATGTTCACCACCGGTGAAACCATGGCACAGCCATGCTTTTGTCTGTAGAATCCTCCGTTGTACTGGAAATAGGTGGTGCTGATAATCGGCCTGAGTTGGGTTACTTCTTTGTGTATCTTGGGTAGTCCATATATGCATGGAATGCTTCTCCAGGATTCAAATGGTAAATTTGTTCACGGGAGATGGTGTTGTCTTTCTGTAGCTGTTTTAGACATTCTATGGCCTTTTTCTGGAAACCACTGGTTGGGTCTCGCCTCAGTGTCTCATATGTGTTGAGAAGTCCTTTGGATGAGGGACGAAGCGTCTTCTAGTATCTTCAACTAAGTCCAGTTGCCCTTGACTTTAACCTTCTTTGGATAACTAAGACCTGGATGACTGAGAATCTTCACAGACACCTAATATTGCCTACAATACCTACAGTATATACCAATATATGTAGGTACTGGGGAACAAGATCTGAAGTTATGGAATAACTGGGTGACAACTTAATCACTTTTATCTACTGTGTACTTTTATTCTTTTATAACAAGGTAACAAGTATGGCCATAAAACTGCGCAAAATCTCTGCATTTGGGGTTAACACTCTATCCTTGAGCCTATATCAGTATATCACCTATAACATGTACCTAACCCAGGCTATCTGGCCACAATAACCACCAAACTAATTCCTTGATCAGTTGTTCTATGCACCAAAGGACTTTGGTGACCCGCGAAAAGTGTATACCAGGGTTTTATACAAAGTCTGAGACTGTGGGCTTCCCCTTAGATTAAGATTAGGAAAGGCACCCCAGAAGTCATCACTCATCTTCCCTGAAACGTCCAGATTTTTGCTCAGTTGTATTGTAAGATAAGATAAAAAGGCATTCAAATCTCATTAATTACACTGATTACAAAAAGCAAACAAACAAACAAAAAAACCCCTGAATAAATATGAAACATCGAAGAAAAATCACAAGACCTCCGTAGGGTAGGACATGCTTCATTAGTTATTAAATTACAATACAAATTACATGAAAATCATTGTATCAACAAGATTTTAAATCCAAGTTTTCTGCTAGGATGGGTGAAGTAAAAATAACTAAATAAAAGGTTCAAAGGTCGAAGCATTACATACGTATATGCATCACATTGAGTTTGTGTTCTCAGTCCCTGTCAAATAGCTGTCCTTCAGCAGAGAGATTTCTGACCACATTCAGCCTCTAACACCTGCTGCATCTGCTCATCTCCTGTTTCGCATTCACATCCTGATAATGGATAAAATGACATAAATTTATTGGTAACACTTTGTTTGCAATTTCATTCGCATGATAAACAACAAAAACAGCATGTAAGGGTATTATAATGTAACAATTAGCTATCATGCTATAAAAATTTACATTGTCAGTAGAAATTTATTGCACAGCCACAAAGATTGGTTCCATTAGGGATAGTGCTGGCACAGAACAGGGAGAAGATGATCACCTGGAATTGTCCCCAATGACCCAGGTTGTGTTTATCATAATCATTATTTATCCCAGAATTATATTGTTTTTATTCCAACTGTCTTCTTTTGTGTCTTCCTGCAAATATGTCTTATCTACAGCCCCTAAAAGTGCAGCCGACAAAATGTACTGTGTCTGTAATCTCAGTAGATCATTTAATGGTTTCAAACACAAATAAAAAGTTACTTTTCCAAACCACTGATGATTGAAAAATTGTATGATTTCACCTGCAATAACTTTAACTGAGACCATGATATTAACACTCCAATGCATAATATTTTCTATTTGAAGGTATGTTTTTTTAGATAAGTAAAGTCTTGTACGTCGTATTATGAGTGTCTACATATTCAGTTGGTATTTTATTAGGAACAACTAGCCAAAACTAATGCTTTTTCAATGCAACAGTCTTGCAATAAACCCTTACTTCAGTTCCGCAGTAGCCTAATTGATCAATATAGGGCATATCAAACTACTGATACTGATTAGTTATAGCTGAAGACAGAGAGGGAGTAAAAGAAAGAATGCAGAAGTCTTGGCTTTTCATTACACCACCAGTCATCCATGCTCTACTAATAAGAGTTAATCTACTCTACACAGTAGCACCTCCCTTATTCCTGCCTTTTCTCTTTCTTATCTTCATATCTTAATCTGTCTGTTTCCCCCTTACTTTAACTACATAAAAGCAGTGTACACTGCTTTTATGTAGTTAAAGAAAGGGGGAAAGAATTTCTTGAGTTAAAAGATTACTTTTTAACTCACAAGTTAAAAAGTAATCTTTTCACCCAAGAAATTCTGTTTCATTATTTAAACTCACTTTAAGACAGCATTCACTTTCTGAAGCAGAGGCCCCATTTCATTGAAAGCTCAAGGTATGTTGAAATAGTATATGTACAAACTAGTATATGTGCTTGAAGCAGCACCGATTGCAAGTATTTTGTTATACAATTAATTTCTGTTTGTGTCAAAGTTTTACTATAAAGTTTTATATTGTAATTTGTAATGTTAAAACAAATCTTTGCTCTTTGTTGCACTGATACAATACAGTGTATGACCACCCTGCATTAGTTTAATGTAAATTGCTTTTTAATTACTATATTTCAGGAGTATTCTACTGTGATAGAATAAATCATTCAATATCTAAACAGAACAGCTATCACATCACCACTATTACTACCACCACTACAGTTTTAACTTCTGCTGCTGCCTACATATATACTATGAGCACCAACCACTATTACTTCCCATGATTGATGCTCTCCAGGATCTGACCATGGAAACTCAGCCGAAAACACAGCGAGTGAAAACAGCTGTATCTGCTGTCTGTAAAATCCCGCTGCTCTTTGTGCTCCTGTACCTCTTTGTGTGCTCACTTGACATTTTAAGCTCTGCCTTCCAACTGGCTGGAGGTAAGCAGTCACTTTCCTCCATCAACATTTTCCTCATTAATCTTCTCCTTTGCAGTACTCACAGTAACTCACACTGCCATTTAGATCCATTTTAAAATATAGCAACATAGACATAGACACGTAATTCTCTGTTTTATTTACTATTTTAGATACCAAGTTTGGTTTTAAATGTCACACTGTTTGTCTCTTCCTTCCAGGCAGGGTAGCAGGAGATATCTTCCAGGAAAATGCCATCCTGTCTAACCCAGTGGCAGGGCTGGTGGTGGGAATACTTGTGACAGTGTTAGTCCAAAGCTCCTCCACCTCCACCTCCATCATAGTCAGCCTTGTCTCTTCTGGTTGTGAGTTAAAATATTAACAATTCTTCAGCAATGTTAGTTACGGACAACAGAATACCACTTATCTTCTGTTCAACTAATCCATAAAAATGTATATATACAAATTATGTCCAATTATTTCTTCCTGTTCAGTACTGGATGTTCAGTCAGCGATTCCGATCATCATGGGCTCCAACATCGGAACATCCGTCACCAGTACCATTGTTGCTCTAATGCAGGCTGGGGAGAGAGATGACTTTGAAAGGTACAGCTGTGTGCGTTTATAGGTATTTATATAAAACAATAAAAAAAAAAATCCTTCTGAAATTGTGATTCTTCCAGGGCATTTGCTGGAGCTACAGTCCACGACTGTTTTAACTGGTTGTCTGTCTTGGTGCTCCTCCCTCTGGAAGCTGTGAGTGGCCTTTTGAGGCGACTGTCAAAGGCTGTGGTCGACACACTACAGCTCAGTACTGGAGAAGAAGCTCCTGAACTTCTTAAAGTCCTCACTGAGCCGCTCACTATAATGATTATCCAGGTACTGTGTCTGCATATTTCCATAAGCACAGGAAACATTTTCTTTTACTATTCAAGACAGATACAGAAGCAAATTCAGAAGAGAACAGTCCATACGGAGTAATCAACAGATGCTCTTCAGACAAAACGTTACCTATTTGCACAATTATTCTAAGATCAAAAGGTTATAGATTCGACAGAGTTTGCACAATTATTCTACATCAGTTGCAGACAGCAGCAGCAATAAACAAGGCAAAAGTGCACAGGGGCACAAGATAAAAAATGTAAGATATCTGAAAAAAGCAATTCATTGTGCACACCTCATTAAAGGACACAAAGGTGTTATAGTTTATGGTGAGACCCATCTGTCTTAACCAAACTTACAAGTTGATTACCAAACAAAATATAACCATTCCTGATGTCATACCAAGACTCTGTGTGTATGTAGCTGGATCGTTCAGTCATTACAGCCATCGCTACAGGAGACCAGAGTGTGAGGAACAAGAGTTTGGTGAAACAGTGGTGTCAAGCCCCAACCGTGAAGGTATTAGTGCGATGCAATGTCCCATTTTTAATGTCATGTTACTCACTTTTAGCTTGCTGTAAAATAATGTGCTCATTTTACAAAATTTTTAGAGACCATGCACATCAGGCTCATGTGTTAAATGTGCAAAACTATAATTGTACTAAATATGTTACTAATGCTACTGCTGTGTTACATTTTTAAAGTGTCCCACCACCTCTTTGCTTTAATCTACCTGTTTATCATTCCTGACAGGACAATGAAACATCCTGGGGAACACACAACCTTTCCGAACACACACAGAAATGTACGCCATTTTGTCTTTTTTATTTCTGTGATGTTAAGCTTTTAAGTTATCTTTGATAAAATAACATCTCTCCTCTCTCATACATTTCCCCTTCTACTGGTGTGTTAACCACTATATTTAACTTGTGCACCAATCATCAACATGCACTACAAAATGACACACAGTAAGCTGGAAGTTTTTTTTAGGGAGTGGCTGTCATTTCTCACTCAAACAATCTTGTTTTTTCCATGAAATTGTTATGACATCACATCTCTCTGTCTCTCTCACTGCCCAGGTAGGCATCTCTTTGTGAACTGCTCTTTGTCAGACTTGGCCATAGGTCTGATCCTCCTGGCTTGCTCCCTGATGGTACTGTGCAGCTGTCTGATACTACTGGTTAAACTACTCAATTCTCTGCTGAAGGGCCAGGTGGCCAGTGCTATTAATAAAGTTGTTAATACAGGTAATATACACTGGGAATATTAAATCTATCTTAAATACACCATAGCTAAACCCATAAACAATAACATAGAAAATGTACAGGAGGATACATCCATGTCCTGTCTTTTTCTATCCTGTAGATTTCCCCTACCCTTTTACCTGGCTGACAGGTTATCTGGCTCTATTAGTAGGAGCAGGCATGACCTTTTTGGTTCAGAGTAGTTCTGTCTTCACCTCCGCCATCACTCCTCTCATAGGTAATACATGCATGTATGCGCACACACACAGACACACACACACACCCACACAATGTGTGAAGTGATTTAGTGGTTTTGTAAACATTTTTGAAATACAAATATATCATTTTCTTTACTATGTAAAGAAAAATATATTGTTCTTTAACATGTATTGTACATGAAAATAAGCAGCGCATTCGAGCAACATTCAACTCTTGCTTTCAACCAGAATCAAAAACAAATCACCACCTCAATGCCTTTACAGTTACATGCAACACTCGCCTGCTAGCTTGGTACAGCATTAACAGGACTGTAGCAGATAATGGTTAAGCATGTTTGTTAAAATTCCTCCATGTGCTGGCTATTTTTTCAGTTCCAGACATACTTCTGTCTAATATGTTTTTTTGTTGTTTGGTAAAGTTACTGACATCTTCATGTCTTTAATACATATAGTGCAAGGAGGTGTAAAATGATCATAGAAAAGAGACTGGTAATACGTTTAGAATATTTCTGCCATGTCTGTTTAAAAATGTGTTTTTATTTTTTTCTGCCTTCTAAACACTCTTGGTTCCTGAAAGTCCAGTGATAGATGGGTGATTACTGGTTCCATTGTTTATGCTAAACCTGAAGCATAACTTTTTGTCTTTACCCTTTCGACTTTGTTACAACCTCCATGAAAGCTAGGTTACCCATTGACATTTTAAGTCCTATTTTGACCTTAGTCCAATACTGATGTTTTAGCTACCTAACTGTAGCTAATACAGTTGATCATTTTTATTTTCATCTTGTATCCTGTCTTATTGTTTTTTTAACTACAGTGATTGGACACATTGTTAATCATACTATGAATCCTCAGGGATTGGTGTGATCAGTATTGAAAGAGCCTACCCTTTAACCCTGGGGTCCAACCTTGGAACCACTACAACAGCTACACTGGCAGCATTGGCTAGTCCGGGAGATAAGCTAGCTGCTGCCACACAGGTATAAATATATACACACATACACATAGACACACAGGTGAAGAAAAAAATAATACATTTGACCACTGGAGGTTAAAATATCAAATGTAGTCCCCCTGTCTCTCTCCATGGTGCTGACATATTCGCTGACATTAGCAGATTGACACTAAGAAAGCATCTAGCGTCATAGAAGCCTCATAAAAAAGCACTATGGTCTTTGCAACCACCAAGCAATACTAACAACCATATAGCTACGCCGCATTAAAAACCAAGTTCAAGTTCTTTTTGCTCAATTGGCAAGCACACTTAATATTTAGGCATTTTAAAGTTTTCAGTATAATTGAAACTAGAGCTGAAACAATTATTCAATTTGTCGATACAAAGAAATCCCAACTTCTAAAGATTTTGGAGCATTTCTCTGTTTTATGTAATTGTAAGGTAAATATCTTTGGGTTCTCTACTGTTGGTCAGATAACAAAAGACATTTAACCACAAGACATCACCATGGGCTCTTAGAAATTACAATAGGCCATTTTTCACATTGCTTCCATATTTAAAGAAGCACACAGCATGTGCTTGCTTTTTGTGGTTTATACTGTAACTTGTGAAAGTAAAGAGACAATGATATGACTGAACATGAGGTTCCTGCAGCTTTTCTCTCATTTCTGTCAGATACATCTACATCTTGTTGTCATCGGGCCCTGTTTGACTCACTTTTCTGTAGTTTTCTCTTTGTCTCAGGTTTATGCTGGCATCTTTTATTGTCACCCCCTCTTTTGTTCCAGGTTGCCATATGTCATTTTCTCTTTAACCTCCTTGGTATCCTGCTGTGGTACCCCATACCAGTCACCCGCTTACCCATACGCATGGCTTGTGCCCTTGGCAGCCAAACTGCCAGGTATGATGAGCAATAGTTTCTGTTTTTAATCACAAACCAACAAAATATTCTATTTTTAACTACAACTCCACAATGAATTAAACAAAGGAACATAACTCCCATGACACAGGTACCGCTGGTTTGCTGTTTTGTACCTCCTCCTCTGCTTCCTGCTGCTCCCATCCCTTGTGTTTGCCCTCTCCATGGCTGGTTGGAAGGTGATGACTGGAATTGGCGTACCTGTCATTATGTTGATTATATCTGGTGCAACAGTAAACATGCTTCAGGCACGCAGACCTGATTGTTTGCCACTTAGACTACAGAACTGGGACTTTCTTCCGATTTGGATGACCTCGCTGCAGCCCCTTGATGATGTCATCACAAGGATGACCCTGTGGTGCAGGCAGGGAAGAGGTACATTTCTTTTAGTTACCTGAATGAATTAACTGTATTATTTAGCATTTATATATATTCTCTCTCAGCACAGATTTACCTCTTAATGGTTGCTGTTCCTGAGAGTCTGACCCTCTCCTTGGTGTTTTTTTTCCTAGGTTGGAGTTGCAAAGGAAATGATGGCCCAGTAACATCACTGGAGGGCATTAATGTCAACCCTGAGAGAAAAGTCAGGGAGAAAAGGAGTCAGAGTGGGGACAGACAGGAGAATGATAAGAGCTGGCAGAAACAAAAAGGACTGGACGAACTTGGATGTTGTGATCTACAGTACAATGAGGAAAACAACACAGCAATCAATGGGTCTTCAGAGAATAACATATTTAACTTGGTTGCAGTAAGGTCCATAAAGAAAAACACAAACATAAACAATCAGAGAACTCAACTGAGCAGCACTCACTTGTAGTGCTACTATTTTGTGTCTAATGTGTGCCAGACGTTGAATTTAAAGACCTGTTGGAGGTCACCACTGACTTTTTTTTTTTTTTTTTTTTACAATTGTGAAAAAGATAATAAACGTTTTGTCATCGGATTTGTAACTGGTAGCATCAGCTCACTGAATTGTAAGACGAGCTGTAAATGAGGGGCAGTTGGTCTGAGTGAAGTATGAATAGTTAATAAATAATTATTAACAGACTTACTTTTATTTGCAGGAGGTAAATCCTACCTGTGATAACTTGTTATAATTATTTATATGTATGTATATGAAGGGGAAGCCAGGTGTAAAGCTGCAAATCAAATTATATAGAATTAGAACTGAAAAGTATTGCAATCCCTTCCTTGTTTTTTTTTTCAGTGGCAACTGAAAAGCATGCTTTAAATGTTGGTGAAACTGTGGATGAGGCAGAGAAGGAAATAATGTTTTAACTGCCTCACACATGATTTTGTTTCATATCATATGTGTCGCCTGTGAGAAATGTTTGTCATGCAGATGCTGGTACTGTAGTAATGGTTTAAATAAAAAGTTTGAATATACGGTACACTAAGAGGCAAGAAGTGTTTCTTCCCATGTTCTTTGCAGAAATAGAACACCTCACCTCCAGGCAGGTTTACAATGTGTTTACAACACAGGTAAGTGAATGGTACAACTACAATAGTAGGTCTCCATTAGAGCCCGACTGATAAAGGATTGTTAAGACCAATAACAATTTTGATATTTGAGGATTTTAAAATCCAATATGTCAATATATCAGCTGATTCTTTTTTGATGTTCATTTTTTACTCCTTTTCAGAAACACATAACACAAAAGTTATCCCTAACATTTATTATTATGTGAAGTTATGAGACCTCACCAAGACCTTTAAACATTGTTGATTAATTAATTAATTAATTAATTAATTAATTAATCAACACTGGAAAAGAAAATGTGGGGACTGAACTGAGTGCAACGACCTCTCTAGTGATGTAGTGATTACTAGACAATAAAATAATTTCCAAACCAGAAAGCCTTGGTGAATGAAGAAGTGAGGGCTCTATCCAGAGCGAGAACAGGTGATAAAGAGGCTTATACACCGCCAGTGAAAACTGGCATCAGCAGAGACTAAAGAGAAAGGTCAACACCAGCATCACCAAAGATTTGTGGCAGCCCATCAAAAACATCACAGGCTTTTTATGCTCGCTTTGATCTCCTCCACATAGAGTGAGCTGTAAAATCTACACCACCTCTAGAACAACAACCACTGTCAGTATCCACCGCAGATGTGCTGAATGTAAATATGAGTAAAGCTGCTGAGCCTGATAACATCTCAGGTTGTGTGCCAAAAACCTTTTCCAATCAGCTAGGTGATGTTATCACAGAGATCCTCAACATATCACTGCCTCAGGAGAGGGTTCCCACTTGCTTCGAGACAGCCACCATCATTCCTGTACCTGAAAAGTTTGCAGTGCCTAGTCTCAATATCTGCCTCCCTGTGGCACTCACCCTCATTCTGATGAAGGGCTTTGAGAAACTACTTCTGCAGCACATAAAGAACAACATCCCAGCCTGGACCCTCACCAGTTTACTTTCAGAAGCAAAAGATCAACAGAGGATGCCATCTCCACTGCAACTCCTCTCAGCCCTCACACACCTTGAGAAAAACACCTACATCAGAATGCTGTTTGTGGATTTCAGCTCAGCATTTAGCACAACCTCTCTGATAAAACTGATCAGCAAACTCAGCACTGTTGAGTACCACACTCACACTGTAATTGGATATTGAACCTCCTCACAAACACTCAAGACAGTTCGGATGGGCGGCTATACTTCCTCCACTCTAGTGCTCAAAAAAGGACGTGAAAACACACTCCTGTCTACATCAGTGGAGCTGAGGAGGTGCAGGTGAACAGTTTCAGGTTCCTGGGAATCAATATCACAGAGAACCTGCCATGGTCATCTCACATCTCCACACTGGTGAGGAAAGCCCAGAAATGGCTATATTTCTCAAGGAAACTTAAAGCTAAGTTCTTGTCAACTTTTACAGAGGAGCAGCAGAAAGCACCCTGACTGGAAAAATCACAATTTGGCATCGATGGCCTAGGGCTAGAGTGCCCTGCAGCGTGTGATTAAAACTGCTCAGAAGATCATTGGTACCCATCTCCCGAGCATCAGTAATTTCAGCGAGGTGAGGTGTGCAGAGCCCAAAGGATACTAAATAATAATAACAATAATAATAATCTTTATATGTAGAGCATTTTTTAAAAACAAGTTACAATACAAAGTGCTTTAACAAGTGTAAAGACAATAATACCCAAAAGACAATAATACAAAAACAATACAAGATAAAAGCATGAAAACATTGAAAAGACTAAAATACACATTTAAGATAAATATAAAATTAGTAAAATACAATAAAATAAAAGGGATAAAATAAAGTCAAATAAGATCGGGAAAGGTATCGTTTTAAGAAGGGACTTAAAAGAGTTCACTGACTCAGCTGACCTGATTTCCTCGGGCAGGCTGTTCCAGAGCCTCGGGGCCCTGACAGCAAACGCTCTGTCCCCTTTAGTTTTCAGTCGAGACTCTGGAACAGACAGCAGACCTCTGCCCGAGGATCTTAAGGTACGTGCTGGTGTGTATGGGACTAAAAGTTCAGAAATACAAGGCGAGAGGCTTTAAAAGTGATCAATAGAATTTTAAAGTCAAATCTAAAACATACTGGGAGCCAGTGTAATGCAGCTAAAATAGGAGTAATGTGGTCATATTTCTTTGTTCTGGTTAAAAGCCTGGCTGAGTTCTGGACAGTATGGAGTCAATCAATAGATTTTTGGGTTAAACAGGTGAAAAGGCTGTTGCAATAATCCAGGCGTGATGAGATGAAGGCATGTAAAATGGTCTCGGTGTCCTTAGAAGTTAACATAGATTGAATTTTTGCTATATTTCTAAGTTGATAAAAACATGATTGAACAAGCTTTGTGGTGTGCTGCTCGAAATTTAAATTACTATCAAACCAGACACCAAGGTTCTTTGCAACAGGCTTAATGTGATTTACTTGGGAACCAGCAGATGGCCGTATTTGTTTTGCCATCTGCTGAGACCCGATGACCAGGATTTCTGTTTTGTCTGAGTTCAGCTGGGGGAAATTATTTGACATCCATTTTTTAACTTCACAAAGGCAGTTGTTAAGTGAACTCAGCATTCCAGGATCTGTGGATCTGACGGTCAAGTACATTTGTGTGTCATCAGCATAAATATGAAGAGAAATGCCATGTTTATGGATAATATGTCCAAGGGGAAGCAGATACAAGGAAAACAAAATGAGTCCTAAGACCGACCCCTGAGGCACACCATATTTAACTGGACAGAAGGTCCAGGAGTACCAGGACTGAGCACATGCCATCTTCAGCAGACATTAAAAGGTCATTGGTGACTTTAAGCAGGGCGGTCTCAGTGCTGTGGTACTTCCTGAAACGAAGGTTACGATATGGTAACCCTAGTTCTATTAGCACAGGCGGAGCCCTCTAATGGACTCTTTGGGTACTACCTCTCTTCCTATCACACGCACGTACTTGCCCACTGAAATTTTGAATACTGTAAGTAGCCGACCAATTGGACGTCGCTACTGTACGTGCGTACCGTATAAATAGTGGTGTCCTCACTGCTCAGCATCCAACCAACCCTTCAGCAGACGGCGGTGGAGCGGCAGGGCTCCATCGTAGAGGGCTCTGCCTGTGCTAATAGAACTAGGGTTACCATATCGTAACCTTCGTTCTATCTCACACAGGCTCCGCCCTCTACTGGACTCTATGGGTACAGTGGGTGGAGCCCGATGACTGTCCGCCCAGCCGCGACAAGCCACAGCTCACCTCACTGACACGATCAGCCCCAGGTCACCAGCCACAGGCCCTAGGCTGCCTCCATCCTAAGCGATGGGGCAGTGGGCCACCCCTCAGAAAGGTCACTAGACTGCTAGGGGTTTGGCATGACCAGATGGATCTGATCCAGCCAGATCCAGCACCTGCACTGTCCTGACCGCTACAGGGGACATCACAGTCAGTGTAAGAATGTTTTCCCCGACAACCGGTAGTCTATGGTAGACACCAGTCTTCTTCCTCACAGATCCTGAGTCGCACCTGCAAGCACAGATCCTGAGAAGGAGCCCGACACATCCAAGAGGTAAAAACGCACAAATGGACATGGTGAAGACCACGATGCCGTTGTGCAAATCTCCTCGACGCTCACCCCGTTGAAGAGGGCCGTTGACACAGCCACACCTCGTGTGGAGTGAGCCCGGACCACCGAGGGTGGGTCTTTCCCC
Organism: Micropterus salmoides; assembly: GCF_014851395.1. Lineage (NCBI taxonomy): Eukaryota > Metazoa > Chordata > Actinopteri > Centrarchiformes > Centrarchidae > Micropterus > Micropterus salmoides. The sequence goes on from NW_024044681.1 coordinate 16,312,292, forward strand.
GCCTGCACGTAGGCCTGTGAGATACAGTCACAAAGCCATCCGGCTAGGCGCTTCTTGGATAGAGCTTTACCGATCGCACCGTCACCAAAGCAAACAAGCAGTTGATCAGTGCGTCAAATGGGGGCCGTGTGCTTCATATAATGTGTCAGGGCGCGCACAGGACACAACAGATGCAGCCTCGCCTCCCTAGGCCCAGGGTGGGGTGGAGGGTGGAAGGCATCCAAATGTATGGTCCTCGACCTGAACAAGCTTCTTATGTTCTTAGGAACAAAGGAGGGGTTCGGTCTTAACACTGCTGCACTGTGGTCACCACGAAGCAGCATGCAGCTGGGATGAACCGACAGGGCCCACAGCTCACTCACCCTCTTGGCAGAGGTGAGAGCCAGTAACAAGGCTGTCTTGAGAGATAGCATCTTCAAGGAGGACTGTTCCAGGGGCTCGTAGGGGTTTGACCTCAAAGCCTCTAGTACCAGTGGCAGGTCCCACTGGGGTGCAGAGACACGTAGCACCGGTCGTTGTCTCCTCACACCCTGCAGAAAACGCTTCACGAGGGGGTGGGTGAAGACAGGTCTGTCGCCAAACCCCTCATGACAAGATGAGATAGCTGCCGCATACACCTTAATGGTTGAGTGTGACAGTCCCTTCTCCATTAGGCCCTGCAAGAAGGAAAGGATGGATCCCACTGAGCGGGTTATGGGATCCATTTCCTTCTCAATGCACCAGTGCTGAAAGCCCAGCCACTTAGCTTTGTAGCAGGAAGTGGTGGAGCCTGCCCTCTCCGCCTGGATGGTATGTACCACCTCTGCAGACAGCCCAGCCTGTCTCAACCTCTCCCTTTCAGGAGCCAAACCTGGAGAGGTTGGCCGAGCACCGGCAGCGTGCATATGGCGCCTGACTCTTGTGACAGAGCCCCCCAGACCTGAGGCACAGGCCAGGGCTCCGTCACTGCCAGCTGCGTCACCTCTGCGTACCACCCCGCCGATCTGCGGCTGGGGGCTACCAGGATGACTGACAACCCTTCCTGTCTCACCCTCTCCAGCAGGGGGGGGGATGAGATGGAGTGGGGGGAAAGCATACAGCAGCCCTTTTGGCCATGGCGCGTGTGCAAACGCGTCCACGCCCAAGGGCGGGCTGTCCTGTGGTAGGATCGAGAACCACAGCGGGCAGTGGGTGTTGTGCCGTCTGGCAAACAGGTCCACCTGCGCCGTCCCGAAGCAAGACCAGATCTGCTGTATTATATCGGGGTGCAGTCTCCACTCGCTCTGTGGGGGACCGCCCCTCGCCATGAGGTTGCCCCCCCCTGTTCTCCGAGCAGCCCATGTCCATAGGTCCTCTGCTAACGTCAACAGAGCTGCGGATCGGACTCCACCCTGTCTGTTGATGTAGGCGACTGTCGTGCGGTTGTCTGTCCTCACCAGCACGTGCCTGCCCTGGACTAGGGCTTTGTGGTGCTGGAGGACCAGAAAAACCGCCTGGAGCTCCAGTTGGTTGATGAGTCGGCTCTCCCCAGGAGGCCACACACCACCCACTGCTCTCCAGAGACGCATCCGTGAACACCGACACGTATGAGGATATCCGGCCGAGCGGTACCCCCGCCCTCAGGCGATGTGGGGACCCCCAGAACCGCAGGTCCCTCTGTACTGACTGGGGGGGCGTCACCATGCATCGCTTGTGCCTCTTGAGGTTTAGATGCAGGCTGGTAAACCAGCGTTGTAGCCGCCGCATGTGTAGCAGGCCCAGGGTAACTACTGGATGGGCTGCTGCCATGAGCCCCAGCAGCTGCATTACTGCCAGCGCCGTCACAGCAGTTCTCAGCTGGAGCTTGCGGACCGCTTGAAGAAGGGTCGTCTGTCTGAGTTCCGACAGATGAGCTCTCAGGCTGGCTGAGTTGAGCACGACCCCCAAATACTCCACCTCCTGGCGGGGATAGGGGGAGCTCTTCTCCCAGTTGATTGCAAAGCCCAGGTTGTTCAGATGCAAAATCAACTGAGCTGTGTGGAAAATTGCCCATTGTTTTGACCTGGCCATGACAATGAGGTCGTCTAAGTAGAAAAAGACTCTCATGCCCTGATCGCGCAATGGCAGCAGTGCGCACTTGCTGAATGTGCGTGGGGCCAGTGAGTAGCCGAAGGGGAGTCTGGTGTATTCATACGCCACCCCCTGGAAGGCAAAATGCAGAAACTTCCTGTGTTTCCGGGCCACCTCGACATGAAAGTAGGCGTCTTTCAGGTCTATGGTCGTCAACCAATCGCCGGGCTGCACTAGCTCTAGCAGTTTCCTGAGTGTCAGCATGCGGAACGGTTTCCGTGCAATATGCTGGTTCAGGTAGCGGAGATCCAGGATGGGTCTGAAGCCTCCAGTCTTCTTGGGGACCAGGAAGTACGTGGAGTAAAGACCCCTGTACGTGTCGTGGGTTGGAACGACAGAGATAGCCTGTTTCTTGAGGAGCTGTTGAATCTCTGTGGCCAGGAAGTCCACCTCCTCCTGAGAGGACAGGTTGGCTTCCTTGATGCCCTGGAAAGACGGTGGGATACGTCAAAATTGTAGGGAGTAACCCCGCCTCAGTGTGCCGTCCATCCAGTCTGTTGGCTTGCAGCAGCGTCTCCATTCCGTGTGGAAATGAGTCAGGGGACGCGCTGTTAGCTGAGGAGTGTTGTGGATGAAACGCTGGAAAGCTTCCTCAGCCCTCACCGCCGCCAAACCCTCCATGAATGGGAGTTTGGCCCAAGGGGGGCCGCAATCGAAAGGGCCGAAGTCTCGAAAAACCCTAGCGGATTATGGTGTCCTAAACGCACCGCGACCGAAGTCTCGAAAAACCCGAGCGGATTGTGGTGTCCTGAACGCACCACGGCCGGTCGCTCCATTGACGTCATTGCCTGCGACAGTGTTGTCGTAGCGTCTACGGCGACACGTTCGCTATCAGCAGAACTGTCGAGAGGAGAAGTGACGAGCCGGGGAGCTCTCCTCTCCACAGCTGTTGGCCACTGTGGGAGAGATAGTTTCCCCTCTGCGGCCAAACGGCGCAGCACGCCCGAGCGGGTTCACGTAGGCGCGCTGGGAATGCAAGCTAGGATCAGATAGCTGCATTGTGCCGTTTCTATGGCAAGAGCGGCTCGTTTCTCGGGCCGTCATGCCGCGGAAGCGGAGTGTGTCGCAGCTCAGGCAGCGTAGCAAGCACTGTGGACGCCCAGGCCGCACCACCATCTTGTTTAGCCTAAGCCGGGAGAGCGGTGTGGGCCACGGGGCAAGCCGTTAGCTTAGCGTCGGTGTACGCGCCATGTTGAAGTGTCGTGTTCAGCACAACACTTTGCTGGGAAGGGGTTGGTGGGGAGGAATTAGCTCTTTGGGGAATGTAAGTTGTTTTAATCAAAACATTTTGTACATTTACACCCTTGTCACAAGCAGCACACAACTTAAAAACATAGTGGCTTGGACATGAGACGGAGGGGAGGGGCTCGGCAACATCGGCCGGCTGCTCTCCCTCCTCAGCCAGTCATTTAAGCGGCCGCTTCTTCCCCCAGCCACAGGTAGGCTGGCGGGGGGGTCTAGGCTGCTCCTCTGGCCGCGATGTAGATCCCCTCGCCTGTGTGGGATGTCTCGGGGAGGGCGCGGTGCATCTGTGGATCCGCCCTGAGTAGCCGGTGATGAAGACAGCGGCGATCTGGCTTGGCGGCGAGCACGACGTCTGAGGGTGGCATTACAACGGCGAAGCTCACTGCCCTTGCCGTGAGCCAGCGGCAGGTGGCGACTGAGCTGCGCCTTCTCCTCCTCCAACCTTCTGAAGCGCGGAGTAGCGGAGGATATGGAGCCAAAGAGGCCGTCAGATGAGATGAGGGCACCCAACAGCTCCTCCCGGTCCTTCCCATGGAGAGCGGTAAGTCCCAACCACACGTGGCGAGAACCTACTGTGGCCAGAGACATGACGCGCCCCGCAGCGGTGGCCACACCCTGGACCAGGTTGTTCATCTGACCGATGGCTCGGGGCAGGAAATCCACCTGGTCCGATGAGGGGGGGGGGCGATCGGGGACTCGGATGCCGCCGCGACGCCCAGCACACCCAGACAGCTGCACGCCCAGTTGGAATATTTTTTCAAAATACTCCAACGTCCCCCTGTCATGCGCCAGCGGCGGGTGGGGCCTCCTTCCCGCTGACCAGCCAGCAGAGTGAGGAAGAAGGTGGGCAGCGAGGGCCTCTTCCAGCGGGGGCACGCACGGAACAGCTGTTTCAGTGTGGCCCTCAATCAAACCCGCAACGGGTGCCCTCGTCCGCTGCGGCTCTGCCCAGGATGCCTCGGCGCACTGCCAGATATCTGGGAGTGCCGGGGAGACGAAGGCGGGCTGAATATATAAGAATATGTCAATCACCTTGAATCATTCACCAATGGAGCAATCAAACTAGGTAACGCAATGAAGAGACACTCTGGAGATTATCTATTGGAAGAATTTGGATCTAACGGTGTTTTGCTGAAAAGAGTTAATGTACATCTAGAAATACAAGGTAGGTGACAAAAAGGGTAAACATTTAAGTGTCAGTGTTTTTTTTTATTTTTTATTTTTTTTACAAGAACCAGATTAGACTACAGCTGAGCAAGAGGACAAATACATTAGTGTCTAGTTTGAGAAACAGATGCCTCACAATTCCTCAAGTGGCAGCTTTATTAAATAGTGCCCAGTAAACACCAGTCTCAATGTCAACAGTGAAGAGGCGACTCTGGGATCGTGGCCCTCTAGGCAGAGTGGCAAAGAAAAAACAATAGAAACTAACTATTTACAAACTACCAGTTGAAGACCTGTGAGGATCTGTTCTGGTTCCACAGCATTGTACGATCTTCAGTTTCTTGCTAATTTCTCGGATTGAATAGCTTTCTTTTCTTAGAACAAGAATAGACTGACCAGTTTCAGAAGAATGTTCTTTGTTTCTGGCACTTTTGAGCCTGTAATGGAACTTGCTGATGGTCCAGATACTCAGCTTGATGTTATTTTAATGGATAAAAATGCTCTTTTTATTTGAAAATAAGGACATTTTCAGTGACCCCTTTTGAACTTTTGAATGGTAACCTATGTTTCTCTTACAGTTCCAGTGTCAAAGCCAGCTGTGTCTCAGATATGCTTGTCACCAGAACAAATGAACATCACTTGCTCTTCTGAGGGAGATGGAGTAGAGTTCATTTTGACTTTGGACCTGGGAGGCCACAGCTAGTCCCCAAGCAGCTGGATAGCAAACATGCAGCAACTGGCTAAGAATAAAATTGAACAAGATAGACCCAGTGTATCAAAAAAAAAAACCACTGTAAAGGTACAATGTTTAAAGAATGATGACATCTTCATGTTTGCTTATTTTGTAGTTACAAATAAACATAAAAGTTTTAGATACATGACTTGGTCCTATTGTGATTTTGCCTTAGTGAGAACAACAATATGGAGGGCATCTTACTAAATTCCCAAAACATCCAAACTATCTCCTCTCATGTAGAGTAGCAAATGTTTAACTTGAAAGATCCTCCACAGTGTTTTAGTCTTTAACCTATTATAATGATAGACATTAGCCCTACACTTGGAAACGCGTGAAATGTTACTCTCCTGTTTTATGAATAACTATGACTTTCTCGACTTTCAAAAATATCTTTTAAATTGACATACATCATATGAGTATTTCAGGGCACAGTTAAGATGGATTAAAAAAACAAGTTGTCTCTCGCCATTGACTTAGGCTACCGTACATATTTACAAATGTACTTACATTTACATTTAAAACTACTGTACTACAGTATACATTTCAGAGAAAACTATTGTATTATTAACCCAACACAGTTATTTGTCAACTAAAGCTACTTCAACTAAAGCAGGTGAAGGATGGCTATAGGAGCGCTGATTTGAGGCCAGTTTGCCTTTTGTGTCAGTGTGAACTTTTGGGTTTTAGATCGCCTCTTTCGCCTCCTTCATTCTTCTACATCTACATTCTGAATTTGCTTTGTTATTTGTTATTGTGTCTGGCATTGTATCAGAATTGTTAAAATAAACATTTATTGAAAGACATACTTTTCGTAATTATCAACAAAATAAATAGATTTCCTTTTCACTCTAGTCTAGTGTGTTGCTTTCATTTGACCACTGGGTGGCGCCAGAGGTCCCCACATGTAACCAGAAAGTAATTTCACTCCAGTACAAGTACTGTACAATTTTTTGTGTCATTGTAAGTTTAACTCACACTGTAATTTTTGGTTTTTGAAGCAAAGACATAATTTCATCAAAACCAAAGGCACAATAAAAAAAATGGTCTCTTTCCTGCAAGCTACAGTACAATGACTGAAGCAGAGCTTTGTTCAAGCTAATACTAGTAGTAACATTGTACTAATATTGCTGCTGTTAGTCTTACTATTACTTTAACTTAACTACTACTGCTAATGCTTAAATTATTACCACTAATACTATCTAACTACAAGCAGCATCATGACACAGTCATTATCACTATTAATAATATTAATAAATCACTATTTTTCACATTCCCCATGAGACAAACAGTAGTAGAAACAATTAATTGCCTCTTGTTTTACTTAATATTTTGAATGCTAAGCTATATTTTGAAAATAAAACGAGTTCCCTGTCTCTCCCTTCCAAAATTATGTCACCCTAACCCTGTGGTAACGCTGGTGGTGGGGATACTGTGTTAGTCCAGAGCACCTTCATCTCTACCCACTTCCATTATAGCCAGCCTTTTCTATTGTGGTTGTGAGTTCCACTGACAATAACACTGAATGTAGCTGGATTGACAAAGTGAGAATTTATTTAAACTCACCTCCATACAGAGCTATTTACGTGTATTGTGTCTCTGTCCATGGTGCTGATTAAGTCAAATCTCTCTTACTAGTATCAAATGTAGCTGTCACTACTGCTGCTGATGGTATTAACGGTATTAGTACAAATTTTGTGACTATGTGTTCAGACAGAACATGAAGTGCATTATAGATGCGATGCCGTGATAGCAAGTCAATGGAAAAGTGTAAGTAGATGCAACTGTTTCAGTGAGAGAGAAAAATTTGAACACATCTGTTTTCAAACAGACAAAAATGTACACACAGATAGCAACTATAACTAAAAAAGCATCTAGAAACACTCTAGGAGCCACATAGAAGGCATGTCCAAGTCTGCCTTTGCAAACACCTATGAAGTCTACCAAGCATTTAACAAGACCAAAACTAAACAAACTAGCCCAGCTAAGTTTTGCTTAGCCAGAATCCACAAGCACAAAAGTAGGGGTGCGATAACACATATTCTGATTTATTACCTTTTTTCAACTGCAAATTGTGTCCCTATCAACAGTTGAACTACATAACTTGTACTACTGCAACATAAATCAATTGTGTTGGAAGAAAAAAGCATGCCGTCTCTGCCTCCAATGCAGTCACATCTACTCTCAGAGGTGTGATGTGACCTGTGAAAGAGCACTTCCTCTTGCACAATATGAACACGATATTATGAGTGGTGTAGTTAAGTTTTATATCCTGTTCTCATTATCAAATTGTTGTTGTTTCACTTAAGAGAATGTTTAACAAAATAAAATAAATAAATTATTCCTGCTGTTAATTAATGCCTGATTCCATGTTGTTGCTGCCTCTGATTAACTAAACATATTAACAGTATAGATCAAAAGGTGAAACAATCTCTCATGCATTTTTTGCCCTGAATGTTTTTTATAAGCAAATAAAATTCTTAATAAATCAAGTTGTTGCTTGTCTGCTTTATTGTATTGTTAAATGCAACAGTTCCTGCTAGTTTATGTGTTACAGCAGAGATGAAGTGAATGTCTCCTGAGAGAGTTGAATGAGGTACTGTGAATAAGGAAGTGACAGAGAAAGAAAAAGCTGTGGTTTTTAACTGTCAGCCTCATACAGTTTAATTTCGCATCACCTGAGTTGCCTGTGACAAGGTTTGTAAGTTACATACAGTATGTATTTTGTTTTTTTAAACAAGTTTGTTTGTACAGTACATTGAGAGGCAGAAAGTGTGTATGTCTTCATTTTCCTTTGTAGAAACACTGTCATCCTCAGGCAGGTTTACAATGTGCATAGTTTAATTTAAAAAAATCAGGTTTCAGGTTTAAAATGTGGACGGCAACCTCTCCCATCAATTGTAGTTCATCAACCAATCAACCAATATTGTGCATTTAAATCCTTGTCATGAAACAGTACAATAAGCTGCATCCTGTAACAATATTTCTCTTTTTATTGTAAATTATTACCATGTACACAAGAGCAACACAAATACTTATAATGTATATAGAGTAAGAGAAATACATCTTACAGTGTCAGTTTGACAAAAGCAAAGGATGGTGCATTCACAGCCGGAGGATTTTTGTGCAGTTGTATTTGCAGCTGAAAAGGAAACTCACACCTCAGTTACTTGAAAGACCTCTGCCATCTGTGCACTTCTTTATGTTTGTGATTTGGCACTTGACACTTTACTTAAGACTGATTTTAATGGTCCTCAATGTATTAAAGAACAAAATACAACTCTTTTAAATATGAATAGGAATGTAATATATGTGAGATAGTTTGACAGATTTTTTGATTGGCTGTCAAGAAAAAGAAAGTCATTAACTGTACATTCATAATCCTTGAAGAATGTATTAAATGTATTAAATGTATATAGCAAAAATACAAGTTTTATAGTGTATGAAGTAAAATATCTGGAGCATGCTAGTGTAACTTCATATATTCACCGGAGTAAATATTCAAAGTGGACAATATATTTATTATGTATGTTTTAGCTGTGGCTTCTTTCAGCTTAGTGTGAGTAGTCCTTTAGTTTCATGGATGAGTCTTTTGGTGAACTTTTCACCAACAATGTCAATCAGCTCATCACCAGAGAGGCTACCGCTGTGTGTGTAGTAGGGATACATGTGATTTGTCATTATGTGTGTGAGTTTTGAATTATAAAGTTATTTGTTTGGTGTACTTTATATTAGGCCCCTCTGAAGATAAACACCAGAAGCACAGGTACTGGTCCATAATTTACATTTGTTTTATAGCAGCCAATAATATACTTGAATCTTGGTCATGATCGTCCAATTAATATGTCGTAACTACATTTTGAAACTGTTTTAGGTAAATGTAACCATTTACACAGTGACTAGAACATCTCACACAGCACAAGATAATTTAGAAATGTTAAAATTGAATACATAGGAAAATCTGCAACAAAGACCACTTGGACCACTGTTCATTTATTTATTTTAGGTTTATTGAGCAGGGACAATGCACTCTAATAATACATAAATAAATGTATGATGTGCTAGAATTGGCCAAAGGCCTATTTTATATCTGCTGTCCCTGGACAGACGGTAATATGTCACACATAAAAAGGATTTAGCTAGTTTCAAGTTTAAGAAACCATTGTTTATGTTGGCAGTCTTCATCGTAGTACCGCCAAAGCTATGAATCTTAGTACTTTGTTTATTGGCAAGTTGTGGGTGAGAACACAGTAACCACTTCCTTGCTGCTTATCACACAAAAAAAGGTGCATAAACGACCCTTCTGTTAGTATAGAGTTCACAGTTCAGTGTTCAACAGCTGCAAAGAAGACATCGCACCATTGTGAATGCAGTGAGTGACAGTTTTGAATTTTTTTTCTTGTACTGAGATTAGCTAAAGTGAACAGAAACATTGAAGTGCGTTGTCTTGATTTTATAGTTTGTAGTTTGAGGGTATAAATTCTCATCCCTTTTCTGAAACAGCCTAATTATGAAAACGCTCCATATATGACATTCATTTTGTACAAGCTTTATTCTTTTTATTTAAAATTGACTTTTAAACTTACTTGTAATCTTAAATTTGGTAATTTTATAGTATGTAGATAAATAAAGTTGAAGAATATGAATTATGTGTTTCAACAGAAAAACAATGATTTCCACCTACATGATCATGACCGCTCTGACAACAACAGCTCTGGCAACAACAGCTCTGACAAAAGGTACTCTTTGAAAATATGTTACTATTACTACATCACGGTGTTTAGACAATTCATAAAAAAATTTAAAATCAAAGTGTAAAAATGCAGCAGCAGAAATATATTATTTACAGGTAAATGTATGACTTTTGGCCGCAAATATGATAATATAAAAATGTAATAATAATAATTAGGGCTGTCAAATGATTAAAATTTTTAATCAAATTAATCAGAATTTTCAGTGGATTAATCAGGATTAATCACTATTTGCAATTACACCTGAATCCTAACCATTTTTTTTTTCTGAAATGCATACCAAAAGATAAATAAAAAGACACAGATACATAGTTTTCATATTATGTCTGTTTATTAACACAGCCAAATAATGGTGGTTTAAATCAAGCTGAAACATACTACACACCATAATATTTGTTTTTGTAATGTCCCATCGCTTCTTCTTTGGCATTCCTCTTAACCAGGATGTACAATTTACAGCATTAAATTGAACATAAAGCAATAAATGTAGTCAAATCATAACAGTGACCTACTATATTTTTGCACAATTTGAGTCATCTGTTGCGTTTTTATGTGGAAAAAAAACATTTTCAATAAAACTTTTAAATCAAACCAAAGAACAATCTTTTACCTTTTCGTCCATTCTTTAATCCAGTTGCTCAAAAATCCAGTTTCTAACTACTATAACATGTTGCACTGAAACTGGTCTTTTTGTTTGAACATCACCTTTCAAATCTACTGAGCTTCATCATCTTTCAGCCAGTTGCTGAGGCAAACTAATTTGTTCACATTTTCTGAAAGTAAAGCTGATCTTTTCTTGTTCACAATGTGACCTGCAACTGAGAAAAGTGGTTCACAGGGAACAGTGGTTGCAGGAGTGGCTAGATATTTGTCAGCTAGTGAGGCCAGCTTCTCATGGGCTCCTGAATGAGATGCCCACCACCTCAAGGGGCAGTCCTCCAATTTAATGGTGGGCTCTGCTCTGTACCTCTGTATGGCAGGTTGGACCTCTTCATCTTCTGATTCTGAATCTGAACCCATTTGCAGAAGGCTGATTTTCTTCCTGGGTGGCCCATCATCATGTGTCTTTGAAGACTTTCTGGGTGATTCTTGTTGCAGCATCCGTTCAAGTGTGGTCCACACCGCTTCCCTGTCTGTCTTGGGCAGGCATTTCAAGTCTTTGAAACGAGGATCCAAAACTGTAGCAATCTGGAGCCATGCATTGTTGAGCTGTTCTTGACGGGATGCTAGGTCCTCTTTGAACTTGGTCTTGAATCTCACCACATATGCAGGGTCCTCATCACAGGCTTCCATCTTGAGATGCAAGTGGCAGAGAGAAGGTAGTACCACAGAACAGGAGACATAGGCCTCTCCACCCAGGAGCTCAGTTACATACCTACGCACACAAACACACACATGCACACAGAGACAATCTATTATTAGAACAGTGGTTATCAACATATTATTATTATTATCATTATTATTATTATCATTATTATTATTTACATACAAGTTATTGATATTTTACTTGGTTTAATTCATTCCAGAAAATAATAAAAGCAATGTTATTTGATAAGTTACAGACTGATTTACCTGCATGGCTCTAGAAGTGTCTCCAGCCTCTGCAGTTTATCCCACTCTGCTCGGCAAAACGAGTTTGTGATCCTGATTGTCCAGGGCTGCGATGACAGCCTCTTTATTTCTGCTCACGCACATTTCCAGCGTCGAATTCCAACGTGTTGGAACATCCTGGATCAATGGCTCTTACTTCTTTCCCAGGCTGACTTGTTGTGCTTGAAGCTCCGCAGCATTTGCTGGGCTGTGCTTAAAATGACCGACAACTTTGCGACACTTCTCTGCACCATGTGAGCGACACAGTTCATGTGTTCATAGCGTGTTAGTCGAATTGCGGCAACCATGTTGCGTGCACTGTCAGTCCCAATTGTTGTCGTCTTGCCCTTGATGTCCCACTTACGTGCAACAGACAGGAACTGTTCTTAAAAGCCTCCGCAAAATGACGCTCCTTAGTTTTTAATATAGTCAGCGCAAAAGACTTCAGTTCCCACGTGTCACTGATGAAATGTGCAGTTACTCCGAGGTAATTGTTGTTATTCACTGATGTCCAATGGTCTCCTGTCAGGGCGATATGATTTACTTGAGCCAAGACCTCTTTCCTTTTTTCTTTTTCGTTTTGATAGAGGTCGTGGATTGACTTGACGGTGGCCTATAGGATGAGTCTTGAGACGCCACTTGCAAAACATCAATGAAACCTGAGTCTTCTACAATACTAACGGGTCTACAATCCTTTGCAATCCATTTTGCTATTTTGTTGGTCAAATTATCTGAGGTTGATTTTGTTAATGGCCCGCGAAAATTCAGCGTGGTCTGGCGCGAACCACTTGCTGAACCTGACGAAACAAGCAAACGCATGTTTGGCGTTGACATGGTACCTCAAGCTTGAACAGCTCCGGTGAAATTGAAACTCCTTGTTACAAATCTTGCAAATAACCTTGTACTTGTTAACTGTACCATCATCATTCTTTTTATATTTGAATCCGTCAATAGGCCCACTTTGCTCACCTTGCTCCATCTCGCCTCTAGCTCCCGTCCCAACCACTTTCCTGACCTGAATAATTTGTCGTTAAAATGCGTTAAAAAAATTGACGTAATTAACGACAAACAACGAATTAACGTCGTTAACGCGCTATTTTTGACAGCCCTAATAATAATATAATAATAATAAATTTTATTTATAGAGCACCTATCAAAATGAAGTACAAAGTGTTTCACACAGACACAGAGAGAAAGATTACATAAAATACTACAGTGAATGCACGAGGGTAAAATAAAATTAAAATAAAGTAACAATAAAATTAAATATTACAATGAGCAGGATAAAGGAAGAAATGAAATAACAATACAAACAATAATAAAAGCTGGCAGCTCAGATAAAATCAGGATATGCTTTGAGATTAAAAGTGCATTTTTAGAAAACATTTGAAAGAAGACACTGACTGACATCCTGATTTCCTCAGGCAGGTTGTTCCATAGCCTCGATTAAAAGATCCAAAATATAATCTGGAGCCATGTCATGGAGAGCCCTAAATGTAATCAATAAGACATCAGTGTTGATTAAAAAGTCATTAGAGACTCTGAGAATCGCTGTCTCAAAACTGTGATACTGATGGAAGCCAGAATGGAACTTATCAAAGATGTTATTGTTTTCCATAGCAGCAAGGAGCAGCTTTTTTTTGGAGAATCTTTGAATTAAAAGGCAGTTCAGAGATTGGATGATGATTGTCTAGGATGGTAGGACCAAGGCCAGGTTTTGTTTTTGAACTGGTTGGACTAACAAGTACAGCGAGCTATTAAAAATTGACAGAAAATGTTGACCAATACAATCCATGGCTTTTTTAATTAATAAACTTAATTGGGATTATGTCAAGAGGGCTGGAGGATACTCTCATTAGACATCATTTCTTTAAGATCAGGCAGAGTAACTGAAGAGAAGTAGCAACAGGAATCCTGGAGTTGGTGACTAACATCTGAAAAGGGAGAATTGGGAATGATACTTCACCTTTCCAGCAAAGTGTGATAAATACACAATATATAAAATGTTGAAATTGTCTGTACTGTTTCCTTTTCCACACTGGAATGAAATGCTGGACACAAATAACAAGTAATTATTCTAATCTGTATTTTACATTCAGCATTTGATTTTGATTTTTTTTGTTTTTTAGGGTTAACTGAATGCAATTTCTCTGGACGCTCTGGAACTCAGCAGTGTTTTGGAGCCGTCGGACAGCTGTTGATTTTTCATTTGCCAAATGCACCAAATACAGAGGTTAGGTTGACAAAGGATGATAAATATCTAATTTTAAAAATAGTCAAAAATCAGATAGAGACTGCCCATAAAGAATATACAAATCTGTCTGATCGCTTCACCAACGGAACAATCAAACTAGGTAAAGCAATGAAGAGACACTCTGGAGATTACCTGTTGGAAGAATTTGGATCTAACGGTGCTTCACTGAAAAAAGTTAAAGTGCATCTACAAATACAAGGTTGGTGAACAGTTTCAGGAATGTTTTTCTGATTGAAACTTTCGATTTCAAACTATGGATGAAAAAATTTAATTGTACATGTGAAACAGGAATTAAAGAAGATATTTTAGAATAAAATAAAAAATGTATAGAAAACTGGAATGAAACTTAATTTTTGAACACTTTACACCTTCATCTTAGAATGTTCAATGTAAAATAAGTGTGTACATGTGTATTTTTTTAAGGTGTCTGTTATTAATAAGCCTTTATTTATAGATAGATCCAACTTAATGATAAATATATGTTCATTATAGTTTATTTTTTGCACAGTACAAAGTGACAGGAAATATAGGGAGAGAGAGATACATCACAGAGTTGGTATTGAATTAGTGAATTTTACTTTGCATGATGTGCTATATAGTGTGTTAGTTACTGTTTGTCTTCCAGTTCCAGTGTCAAAGCCAGCTGTGTCTCAGATGTGTTTGTCACAAGAACAGATGGACATCACCTGCTCCTCTGATGAAGATGGAGTAGAGTTCATTTTGACTTTGGACGGTCTCTTACTGATACAAACCAGAGGCCACAACCAGTCCCCAAGCAGCTGGACTGCAAACATGCAGTCAGTGGCTGGGAATAAAACTGAACAAGACAAACCCAGTATTACAAATGTGACGATCAGCTTACACGGTCAGCTGACTGGAAAATTGCTGTGTAATGTTTGGAACAATGTCAGCAGAGATGAAACAGTTATTCACCTACAAAGCTGCAAAGGTACAAGAGTTCAAACTTTGCTTTCTTTCTTTTCTACACACAACAAAAATATAAACACTTGCTTTTGCTCCCATTTTTCATGAGTTGAGGTTTCAAATTCTCAAGGTTCAACTTTATTATCATGTGTATAAAAATACAATGAAATGCTTGAGCAAACAAGGCAAGAGAAGCACGTAGCAAGTCGCCATAGCACAGCACCATCATTTTCATTGAACTCCTAGATCTAGGAGTTCTTCTGTTCAAATCTGTGTTAGTGACGACTTGACAGGTGTGATTAAACAGCATGATTACTGCACAGGTGTGCCTTGAACTGGTCACAATAAAAAGCCACTCTAATATGTGCAGTTTTATCACACAACTCATTGTTACAGAGTTTTGAGGAAGCGTGCAATTGATCTTAATTAGCCTTTTGTATGGATAGAAGAAGTATTGGATCTTTTACTTCAACTAAAAGTGTTGCATTAATATTTTGTTGGGTGTAAATATCAGCTCCTCACTACAATGTCACATTCTATTACACATTTTTAAAAACCTTAATTACATTTTCTGACTGCATGGGACTGCTCATTGGACTCATTTTTTTAATCTGATACATGTCGAACACCTGATACATGACAAAATAATGGACAAGAAATATTTGAGAAACTTCTTGGAAGCTTTGAAATTAACATGTCACTGTCATCATCTAATTCTAGAGTTAGTTGGTTCCTTCCATGTTGTGACTGTGGCTGTGACAGCTGGTGTTGTCACTATCCTTCTCCTTGTGGCTCTGTGTCTCAGTATAAAACATCAACATTACGAACAAAGACCCACGACTGTTATTAATGAGGGTAAGTGAAAGATGTTCTCAAATGTCTTCATCTGCCTCAGAAAGGACCCATCCTGACATTAAGTTAGTTTACCAGAATGTTTAGACCTATGAATTATTTTTATGTTCTTTATTTCAGATAGCTAATGCATTACATTTATTTAATACTGTGAAAAGACTTTTTACAGGCTTGGTTGAAAAGGTTGAAAAGATAACAACATGTCCTCTGTGACAGGTTGCCACTCCAAAACACATTTCAGATTTCATGTCTGTTTTTTAATTTTTTTCCCCAGGTAACTTTGATGAAATTTCTGACGTTGTCTACACAGATGTTAGAGTGATAAAAAACAAAAAAAGCCAGACTCAACTGACATAATTTTCTCCTAAAACATTATTTAGCATTTTGAAATGTAACTTAAGTTAAACCTTGCTGCAAACCTATAAAACCCTTGTGATAAAAAAATGTGATCATGGATCATTGTCATGCCTGTCCAAAAGTTTTTTTCTTTTGTGATTAGTATGCTTGCAAATATATCTATTGTGCACTATTTTCACACTAGTTTTATTTTCTATAGGTTTTTAAACTACTATATTTAAATTGTTAAAGTTGTTTTTTAAGCATTCATGTATTTGCTTACCAAAAATGAAAATGCCATTATGTGATTTTATTTTCTGTTGCTCTGTAATTGTGTGGTACTGTAAGACAAGTGTTTTTTTACTTCTATTTTTCAAATAAACATACTGATAATATTGATGATTTCCTGTGATGTATTATCATGTAAACTAAATAAACTTTCTCTGACTGTGAAGGTCTGTAAGTGGTGTTTTAGCTGAAGTTAGCTCAATAATCTCAGATGTCACTAAATGTATGTACTAACCATCAACTGTGAATATGTTTATATATAGTTGTTGTTTTTTTAAAGAAAACTGTAAAATAACCATGGTGGTGATAGTATAAAATACATCCAAAGATAAATGATGGGCATTATGCAATTATCAATAGCAAATAACAGAAAGCCTATCCTAGGTTGACATTCAATGATATCTTTTAGACAAGTAGTGGCTACATGGCAAATTTGTAAAAACAGCTCCACTTATTACAGTTTACTGCTTATTGTTCCTGTATTTTTCTTGTTCCTTGAAGCTAGGACTAATGACCCCGGTGTGAATGTATATGGATTCACTTCTTGTAGACATCCATCATTATCCGTGTTTGTCTTGACCAATGAACTCAAATCTTTTTTAAAGACATATTCCTATATCCTGTCAATTAAAGTAAAAGTGGACTATGTGCTTCTGACTCCATGCACACCACTGCCATATTACGCATTGTAAAAACTGAGAATATATCTTCTAGCTTCAGTGTCAAAGCCAGCTGTGACCACAATGTGTTTGTTTCCAGTACCTCTCTAGAGGCAGATGGAGTTCAGTCATTTATTGATCCACACAAGAGCCCACAGACAGCTCCCGAGCAACATATCATCTCAGTATATATTTTGGTTTGATGTTTGCATCTGTACCGGCGACCTGTCCAGGGTGTACCTCGCCTTTCGCCCGATGTCAGCAGCGACCCTGTACGCAGGATAAGCGGTTGACGATGGATGGATGAACTTAAAGTGCAGCTTGTGGGTGACCTCTGGTGGAAGCAAACTGTTCTTCCAGTTACCAACAGGGAGCTTGAATTACAGACTTTAAACAATGTAGTGCAAATCTTTAAAAACACCAGATGGAGCCAAAAGGCCACACATGTAACTAGGTGCTGGACATGAAACTGAATCACAAATCAGCATTAAATCTGTAAATATACAACTTAGTTAGTGTGAGAGCTGCACCTATCTTCCTACAAACTTCATTTCAACTTCAAAATGTACATCTTTTTCACGCTATTATTTTCATTTCTGATATTTGTAATGGTTGATTTTATATTAATATTTTTATGCATTTAAAAAGAAAGGGTTTCTATGGGAGTGGAGACTAAATATATTCCAAACTTCTCAACTTTAAGGGCTTGCTGCATATGTGCAGCTATAGACTCCATCTAGGCTTTAAACTGCAGGAAAGATGTTGATCTTTCCAAGTTGTATTTAATGATTGCTAAAACAATCACATCATAGTTTAGGAGATATTTACTTCCAGGCTGAAAGGTACTTTCAAGCAAATGCACTTTTCTTTTAACAATACATGAAATTGTGAGCCATATTAGTATTGTGCTTTGATAGCTCAATAGCCGACAGTTTTAATTGATTTGCAAGTTTACACAGCTATGTGATGTTGAAACTTAGTGACAAACAAAATGTTCAGATGAACTAAAACTACCAAAATGACAACTAATAAGCTTTATTGTGATGACAAATGACTTTCCTATCAAGAAAATATCAAATTGTGAGTATTCAAAAAAGGTCTGGTGAAAAGCTTGCTTTGTAGAGGGTTTTTTTTGCAAAGCAATACATATCTTCCAAAAGCAAACAATTCTTGCTAAACTCTTTAAACTCTTTGAACAAGAAGCAGATACCATGCACTGATAGTATAAATGAAGGTGTCAGTTCCCACTGACTGGCAGTTGTTGTTTTTAAATTTGTATATTGTTGGTCTTTCTAAATGCAATGAATGAAAATGTAGAAGTGTTTCCGTTTTGTGGTCGAGTGCCCTCTCTTGGTGCATTGGAGGCATTACATTTCAATTCAACACTAGATCAATGGACAAAGTCAAAAGCAATGTTACTCTCACAAAGTGCCTGAATAGTTTAGTGGTTAAAGTGTTGAACTTAAGATCCAAAGGACGAAGGATCAAATCCTAGAAAGGATATTTTAACCAAATGGAGCACACTTCAGGACACCAGAGTGGAGGAGGTGGAAGAAGAAGAGGACGAAGAGGAAATGCAGTAAGGAGAGGAGTAAGAGGTGAAGGAAGAGGAACAATAGGAGTTGGAGGAGTAGAAGGGATAGGAGGAAGATGAGGAGAAAGAGGAAGCCGAGCAGGAGCAGGGCAGAGGAGAAGGAGTAGGGAGGAGGAGGAGGTGAAGAAGGAGGTGGAGGAAGCAGAGGGAGGAGTAGGTGGAGAAGGAGGTGGAGAATATCTCTGGCTGGGGCAGAATAATTTCTTCAGTGTGTTGTACTGTACAGTACACTAAGGAATAAAAAATGTGTGCAAATGTGCAAATGTTCATTAAGCAATAGCTCCGCTTCGCATCGGGCCGAACAACGGCCCTTATATGTGATATAATAAGCGTATACCATGGCCTGTCGTGAGCTTTTGCTTTTATAAAACGGTTAACAAGTGTGGCAAAAAGAAAGTAGGCTAAAAGATGCACTACAATTTGACTTTGTTTTATTTCATCAACAGTCATTTATTTATGAATACAAAAAGTATTTCCACCAGGCTGCCAGTGGGCTATCACGGTTGCTAAGCAACATACATCAAAGGCTAGAATTATTAGAACTACTTATTCTTTTTGAGAGGGAGAACCACAAGCAACATTACTTTTAACCAGTTTTTGTAGTATTGTTTTGAATTTATCTCACCAGTGTGTAAGGCTGTGTCGTAGTGTGTGTGTTTTTGAGGGCTTGTGTCATGTCTGAGAGCAAAGTTTGGATTTTCAGAAAGTTTGAATAGTTTTGAGTGGAGAGCTTCATTTTGACCTGAAAATAGGATGTTTGGGAAATTGAGTAAGAAGTTGTGGATTTGTTCCGAGAAAACAAGGCATGATTTCAACAAATGTGTTTAAGCAATCGAGAAAAACTGTTACTGAGTACGTTTGGTGCATATGCTAAATTGTTTTACCTGTAGTTGGTGGTAAAGTATTTGAAAAAGTGCTGATGGAGCAGCAGTTAGCTGACAACTCTCACATGCATTTTCTTTTAGGAAATGCTGAGTCTAGTTTTTGTTTATTTTAGTATGGCTGCTTAGTTTAAATACTGGAGTGATGCACCGCACTGTTTCCATCTCTTCATTCCACATCATGTCAGACTCTCATGGTAGAGTCCAGTCCAATTATTAGGCCATGTTTAAACAGACAGCACTGCTTAAAAATGTTCACTCCCTCCATTTGCTTTGCAGCACCAGGGGTGCCAAGGCTCAGCCAAAGAACACAAGGTTGTGCTGCAAAAGACTTGACCTGGCTAAACCTTTGCCGTAATGCAACACATCTGGAAATACACTGCGTAGGCCAAATAAATCTATTTCGAAACTATTGGACATTATTTTTATACATACACATATTTGGTGTGGCCAGCCTTAAAAACAGCATCAATTCTTCTAGGTACACTTGCATATAGTTTTTGAGAGAATGATGCAGATGTTGGCCCAAACATCTTGGAGAACTACCCACAGGTCATGGAAGGATGGATGGATGGATAGATGGATAGATTTTTAGGGGCAAATGAGAGTGAAATACTCACACTATAAAGCATTTATATACATATTAAACTAAATACCCTAGCCTAGCCTACCCTGTGGCTGAAGCAGAGACTGAGAACACAGTTGTGGTTCACAGCGTTTTCCGTTCTAGTTGTGAACAACCTTAGACATGAGTTTACTTTTAGTTTCCTCTAATAAACTTTGGTGATACAAACTGTGGTGAATAATGTACATGTACTTGGTTTGGAAATAAATACCACGTGGTTACATGTTGAGAGGCAGGAAATGCTTATTTGTAGTACAGTTCGCAGAAATACAAAGTTTTCTCATCCTTAAACAGAGATCTGATTAAAATACAGAGAGAGAGATGCTTGTCCTCCATTTCATTTGCTGCAGTCATGTCTTTGTGAGGAAATATTTTGAATTTAAATGTTGCCATAACATTGCAAATATGATTATTAGATGCATCCTTCTCAGGCATCTTCTTGACAATGCAAATATGTCTGCTATACTTGAAAACATACATGTATACAAAAGTTGTAATATGATTTCACACTTTCCTTAGGACACTGTTTTTTCTGGACTTGGCCAGCTGTTGTTTTGTATAATGTGATCAGCTAATTGTAGGCAGAGCTGTCATTTATTTTATTTGTGTATAGCCTGCATTTTTGTTCACGCTGAGGTTTCTTTTCCCTCTCACTGATTATCCACTTTGAGAATACTATAGGTACTGTGGGCTTTATAGAGGAAATTGTTAAGGCGTTATGGCGTTGATAATTCCATGTGAACCATAACTCAGTATCATTGGTGGTGTTGTGATACCACTACAACTACATGAAGTGCACAATAAATAAAAAATAAAAAACTATACATGCAAAATGAGCATAATGTAATGGTCCACAGCAAATTATATAGAACATAAGATAACTAGATGGATTTAGAGGTAAATGTCCCTAGCATGCAACCACAAATAACTTGCTAGTAGCTATAGCACATTTATTAAAACTCTGTCCAAACAACTACGCAGTACAGACTTGTATACACACCCGCTTATTCCTCCATTCTTCTTACTTGTAGCAAGGATCAATGGCCACAGACTGCACATTTATTTTTAATTTGTCTTCACATTTCCACTGTACAGTATAACATATTGTCTTGAAGTTATATATTGGGACACTGGAAACTACATTATAAGCATTGGATCCATGCGGGTTTCATGTATATAAAGCAAACACACCCCTATACACTAATTGTTTTTCAAATATATGAACAACTGAGATAAAAGGAGTTATTTATTATTGTGTGTGATTAAGATCTGAAAGTTGTCTTATGTGTTTGAGCACCAGACACAGAAGTTATTACTTCATTCACATATTGACAGGAATAGCTCACACAGAGCGTGATAATTTTGAAACGTGAACTAAAGGCAGCAGAAAATACTTCAGCGCTTTAGTAGTACTTACAGTCAATGAGTGCAAATAACCACTTCCGCAATTCTCAACACAAAGACCAGATATATGGCAGCTTGCTGTCAGTGGAAAATTCACAGGCCAGTCATCAAGCCACAGAGACGACATCCTATTGTAAAGGCAGTGAGTAAATTTGACTCTAGTAATGCTGATATTAGTTTAAGTGTGCAGAAAATGTTAAGTATTTCATTCATTTAAAAAAATAATTTTTTTAAAGGACTATATATTTATCTTTTTATTATGAAAAAATCTATACATGGCATCTATAATGACCAAGCTTAGGATTTATTGAGTTGTCCTTTTAACTCCAGAAACTGAGGAAATTTTAATTTGATGTTTCTGCATGTAGAAGAAATATCCTATGTAACAGAGATAATGTGACTGTATTACAACAGGAAATGACTTCCATCTACATGATCATCACAGGTCTGGCAATAACAGCTCTGGCAAAAGGTACGCTTCAGTATAAT
This sequence comes from Micropterus salmoides, assembly GCF_014851395.1. Lineage (NCBI taxonomy): Eukaryota > Metazoa > Chordata > Actinopteri > Centrarchiformes > Centrarchidae > Micropterus > Micropterus salmoides. The sequence goes on from NW_024044681.1 coordinate 16,334,169, forward strand.
TATGTAGTTTACAGAACTGGTATGTTGACCAAAATCACTAAAGATTTTAATGATGCAATATTTTAGATCCTTCAAAATCAGTTATTACATTATATTATCCATTTTCATGATGAGTTATGTTACTATACCATAATAATACCATTACCAGGTACTTAATTCAAATTATGAGATTATATATATATTATATTTATAGCATTGATTTCACTTGATTAAAACATTTTCATAATATATGTATGACTTGGAAGTGGTAATGGTCTGGTAATTTTTTCTACACAGAAATGAAATATCACACACCAGATACAAGAAATACTATTATTTTGTATAAATATTTTTAATCATGTTTTTTTCCTATCAGGGGCTTTGGAATGCAATTTCTCTGAACCTACTGGAGCTCAGCGGTGTTTTGGAGCACTCGCTGAGCCGTTGACTTTTTACTTGCCCAACGGCGAAAATAAAAAATTGATGTTGATAAAGAATACCAAACTAAGAATTTTTAAAATACTCAATAATACAGTAGCATCTATAGATAAGGAATACCATCATTCTGCATTCTTCTCAAATGGAACTTTTAAGCTTGACAAGGCAACAAAAAAAGACTCTGGACATTACCAGTTGGAAACATATAGAGCTACTGATGGTGTATTATTGCACAAAATCAACATGTCTCTAGAAATACAAGGTAAGACTAAAATACTTTCCAAATTTTAAAGTATATATAATGTTTAGAGTATATATAAATAAAAGGCATGTTCAATTCAAAAGGTAGATGAAAGAAATGTGTTTTAAAGCAAAAATAAGAACAAACACCTATATAATTTGTTTAAATTATAAAAGAATGTTGTGTCTGTCTCAAACGCAGTTTGTGTTAATTGTGTTAATGTATTATGATTACAAAATCTGTAACTTGTAGTTATTCTTAACATATTTGTAGTAGTAGTACTTATGTACATAACTAATTATACAAATACTGAATATTGCATAAAATTAATAATATTATATTATGGCATTTGTAATTTTATACTATATATAAAAAATTAAATACATATACATATGTACACATATACACACAGATATATATACACACACACACACACACACACACATATATATACACACACACACACACACATATATACATACATATACATATATATGTTTTTTTCCTTTTTCTTTATGCAGTACAGCTCTTTTATATTTGTTCATATATTTTTATGGATTTATATCAATTTACATATACCTACACTTAGACTAAGCAATGGTGAGCTGCATACTTTATTCTCTTTATCGATAGCCTTCAAACATCAATTCAACTTGCCATTGTTTTATTTTTGATTACATACTTTAAAGCGTTAAATGTTTTCCTATAATTAAAACATATATTAAAATAGACACCAGCTCCACAGTTTACAGATTTAGCATGGAAATTTACTTTGCATTACGTACTGTTTAACATTGTACATGTTACTATATGTTTGTCTTCCAGCTCCAGTGTCAAAGCCTGTTGTTTCTCAGATGTGTTTGTCAGAACAGATGAACATCAGCTGCTCCTCTGAAGGAGATGGAGTAGAGTTCATTTTGACTTTGGACAGTCTCTTACTGATGCAGACCACAGGCCACAGCCAGTCCCTGAGCAGCTCGACACTGTCACTGGTTGGGAGTACAGCTAAACAACATAATCTCAGAGTTTCAAATGTTACCATCAGCTTACATGGTCAACTGACAGGAAACTTGATGTGTAAAGTTTGGAACAATGTCAGCAGAGATGAAACAGTTATTCACCTACAAAGCTGCAAAGGTACAGAGTTTACTTTTCTACATGCAACAAAAATATAAACACAACACTTCTTATTGCTCTCATTTCTCATGAATTAAGTTGCCAAGTTCACAAGGTTCAACTTTATTATCATGTGTATAAAATAAAATAAAATGCAATGAAATTCTTGAGCAAACAAGGCCAGAGCAGCACGTAGCAAGTCACCATGGCACAGCACCATCATTCTCATAGAAACTTAAGCAAAAGATCTAGGAGTTCTTCTATGGCCACAAAAGGTTGATTACTCTAAAAATTTGTTCAAATCTGTGTTAGTGAGCACTTCACCTTTGCCAAGAAAATCCATCTATCTGACAGGTGTGCTTAAACAGCATGATTACCGCACAGGTGTGCCTTTTACTGGTCACAATAAAAAACCACTCTAATGTGTGCATTTTTAGCACATAAGACAATACTACAGAGGTTGTAAGGGAGCATGCAATTAGCACTCTGAGTGCAGGAATGTCCATTAGAGTTGTTGCCTGTGAATTAAAATTTCATTTGACTACCTACCATAATCTATATCATAGTCTCCAACATTGCTTCTGAGAATTTGCCAGTACATTCAACTGGCCTCAGAACTGCAGACCACATGTAGCCATGCCAGCCCAGCACCTCCGCATCCAGCCTTTTCACCTGCAAATTGTCTGAGACCAGCCACCCGGACAGTTAATACAACATTTGGTTTGAACAACCAAATAATTTCCACACAAACTGTCTGAAACAGTCTCAGGGAAGCTCATCAATGCTCTTTGTCATCACCAAGGTCTTGACCTGACTGCAGTTCGTTGTCATAACTGACTTGAGTGGGAAAATCCTCACCTTTGATGGTGTCTGACACTTTGTAGAAGTGTTCTCATTACAGATGAATCCCTGTTTACACTGTACTGTGCAGATGGTGGACATCGTGTATGGAGTCATATGAGCAAGTGGTTTAATAATGTCAGCGTTGTGAAGAGAGTGCCCCATGGTGGCAGTGGAGTTATGGTATGACCAGGCATAAGAACACAAGTACATTTTATTGATGGCAGTGCAAAAGGCACATTGTGGTCACACCAGATACTGATTGGTTTTCATGGATTATCTTGGCAAAAGTGAAATGCTTACTAACATGGATTTTAACAAATTTGTGAACAAAATTTGAGAGAAGTCAGCCTTTTGTATGGATAGAAGAAGTATTGGATCTTTTACTTCAACACAGACTTCAACCACAAAAATGGAAGTAAAAACAAGTGTTGCATTAATATTTTGTTAAGTGTAAATATCAGCTCCTCACTACTATGTCACATAGTATTACATATTTTTAAAAACCTTAATTACATTTTCTGACTGCATTGGACAGCTCATTGCTAATTTTTTTTATCCGGTACATGTCGAACACCTGATACATAACAAAATAATGTACAAGAAATATTTGAGATACTTCTTGGAAGCTTTGAAATTAACATGCCACTGTCATCATCTAATTTGTGTATCCTAGAGTTAGTTGGTTCCTTCCCTGTTGTGACTGTGGCTGTGATAGCAGGTGTTGTCACTCTCCTTCTCCTTGTGGCTCTGTGTCTTAGTATAAAACATCTACATAACAAACAAAGACCCACGACTGTTATTAAAGGGTAAGTGAAAGATTTTCTCAGATGTCTTCATCCGTCTCAGTAAGGACCATACTGACATTAAGTTAGTTTACCAGAGTTTTTAGACCTTTGAATTATTTTATCTTCATTTTAGATAAATAATACCATGAAAATATTTTTTACAGACTTGGTTGAAAAAGGTTGAAAAGATAACATGTCCTCTGTGACAGGTAGCCACTCCAAAACACATTTCACAGTCTGTTTTTAAATTTCCAGGTAACTTTGAAGAAATGTCTGAAGTTGTCTACAAAGATGATGACAAAGATAAAAAACACAGAGAAAGCCAGACCCAAGTGACATAATTTTTTCCTAAAAGGTTTACTTAGCACCTCACCCATTTTGAACCCTAACATTAACCTTTTTAGAAATCTATTTAACTCTTGTGATAAATAAAATTTGATCAAGGGTCATTATCTTGCCTGTACACAAGTTGTTTTTTAATTTTGTGATTAGTATACTTGCTACCATATCTACAGTGCACTATTTTCACAGTAAGAGTTTTATTTTCGCTAGATTTTTAAACCACTATATTAAAAGAGTTTAAATTGTGTTTGAAGAATTCATGCATTTGCTTTCCAAAAATTATGTGATTTTATTTTCTGTTGCCCTGTAATTGTGTGGAACTGTAGACAATTTATGAAACGTGTTTTTCATTTATTTTTGAAAATAAACATATTGATTTCCTGTGATATATCATCATTCTAACCAAATAAACTTCCTCTGACTGTAAAGGTCTGTAAATGGTGTTTTAGAAGTCAGATGATTAATCTCAGTTGTCTCTAAGTGTTTGTACTTGTCCTGAACTTCTTCATCGGTGGGACTAAAAGCAGGGGTAAGTTGAAGCCTGTACACAGGCAGTCCGGTCATTCTCATGTCTGTTGTTTATGAGCTGTTTGCATAGGAAGCTGCGAGGGCAGGCAGGTAGGCTACAGCAGCTCGCCTTGTATGGAATTTGCCAATGAATGCTATGAGAGGAATCAGCTCAGCTGTCAGCTGATGTGCTGCTTAAGATGGCTGCTATCAGCTGATATGCTGGAATGAGCTGAGCTTGACTTTGTTGCCTGCCTGAACTAATGCTATGCTTGATTTGTTTTGTCTTTCAGAAACGCTGTAAAATAACAAACAAAAAAACAAACCTTTAGTGGTGGTCATATTAAAATACATTCAAAGATATATGAAGGGCATTATGCAATAGTCAATAGCAAATAACAGAAAGCCTATCCTAGGTTGACATTCAATGATATCCCTTAGACAAGCAGTGGCTACATGGCACATTTGTAAAAACAACAACCAATGAAATCTTTTGTAAAGACATATTCCTATATCATGTTAACTAAAGTAAAACTAAAGTAAAACTGGATCATGTGCTTCTGACTTCAGTGTCAAAGCCAGCAGTGACCACAATGTGTTTGTTACCAGAACCAATCTAGAGGCAGCTGGAGTTCAGTCATTCATTGATCCATACACGATCAGACAGTCAGCCCCCGAGCAACATATCATCTCCGTGTATATTTTGGTTTGATGTTTGCATCTTATAAGACCTTATAAGATGCTTATACACACAAATATTAACTAAAGCACAATTAACTAATTTCTAATTGCTTATAAGACACTTGTTGATGGTTTACCATTTATTAACATTAATAAGATGTTTATTAACATTAATTAGACTTTATAAGGATTGGTTATTGAGAAAGTAAGAGTTGTTATTTCCTTATAAGACACTTGTAGTGAACTTATTAAAAATGTTTAATGTTAATAGGCAGCTTATAAAATACATCTTTATTAACATTGATAAGACTTTATAAGTATTTTCTCAAAATATGAAAGAACACATTTCTTATTTCTTATGAGCACTTACTAACAAGTTATATATACCATAAGAACCTTAATAAGATGTTTATTAACATTAATGACTGTTAGTAATATCCCAAAAGACATTTATTATTGGCTTGTAAGATATTTATAAGCTCCACCCAAATAGAAGTTTGTCCTCCTGTACTTTGGCCTGGAGTGAAGTCAGAGTAGCGATCCCTCTTTATTAAAACTTATTTAAGACTGCACCAAATTCCAAGTAGGAGTAAATGTTGTAATGTAATGTAATTAAATATTTGATATTAACAATAAAATGTTAAGTTTGTATCTTTACATGAATATATCAAGTTTTGAATTAATGCATTTGTGACATTGTGCCTTTTTTCTTTACAAAAATGTATGAAGTAATCACAGCCAGTATTCTTAGGTACACACACACACACACACACACACACACACACCTATTTACTCAGTATAAAAAATTATTGTGAAGCGTAGGAGCCTGAAGGAGCCTGATTGACTCCAATTTCCCTTCCTGTTCTGTTGGTCTGGAAACCCTTTGCATTTCAAACGAGGAACATGTGGATCAAATTTAAGGTAAGAAAACATTTAGCAAAGTGGTTAACTACGTTACTACAGTCTTTTCAGTTTTACATTTGCACAAAAACGAAGCTTTACGTGTAATTTAAAGATAACATTGTTTTAGTGTATTTATACTGGAAGCCGGAGTACTATAACTAAGGTACTGTGACCATTTGCCAGTACATTCAACTGGCCTCAGAACTGCAGACCACATGTAGCCATGCCAGCCCAGCACCTCCGCATCCAGCCTTTTCACCTGCAAATTGTCTGAGACCAGCCACCCGGACAGTTAATACAACATTTGGTTTGAACAACCAAATAATTTCCACACAAACTGTCTGAAACACAGTGCCGAGAAAATAGTTGGTTCTAGTGTAAGTGAAGCTAACGTTAGCATGCAGCTATAAAATGCAAGGCATGCAGTGTATGCTAACATAGGCACTTGGATTTTTCTTCAATTTACATCCACAACATGTGCTTGTTTTGCCACTGACATGCTCAGATAATTATCCTTAGTGTCTGACAACATTATGGAAACGATCCCTGCAGAGGTTGACCTTTTGTTAAAGAGTAAGATCCTTTTTGTTTTAACTTGAAACATCCCTGAAATCACCAAACCCACCAGATTCCATTCAAATTAACTGTAATTTTATCATCATAAAACACACTTCATTTAAAGTCGACAGAAACAAGATAAAACCTTCACAAACCATCTTAGTTGTGTTTCGATTGTTCCAACAACCACCACTGGTTTGGTTGAAATAAACCCTAAATTCACCCATTTACATGTAACAATTATGCTGGCTCTATACATGCTAAAAGTATTTATTATTAAATGGAGTCTGTTATGTTTGGTGATGGCGATTTTGGAGTTGTTTCTGGTTTAACAAAAATAATTTTAATCTTTAACAAAAATGTCTCTCTCTCTAAGGACCCTTTCTATAATGCTGTCAGACACTTATAATAACTATCTGAACCTGTCAGCGGGAAAAACAGCACTTTCATTGGACGGTACACAGAGCAAATTGATAGATCTGTCAAAAACTAATTAAAAAAAAAAAAAAAAAAAAATTAAATTATTATTCACTCTTTTTTTTTTTACTAAGAACAGCAAGACTAAGTATTTCTGATGGACACACACATTTCTTGACTTAAATCCCAACAATGCTCAAAACTACCACAGCAACTACATAATCCCACCTAGATTTCTGTTCAGAGGGAGAGCAAAGACCTATATGTGTTCTTAACATCTAGCAAAAAAAGTAGGTTTAATTCTCTCTGGTATATTTCACAGGTTTTTGATGACAACGATGCTTCAGCCATCCAAGAGGCCCTCCCTTCATTTACACTAAACATATTTGTGGTCAAGAAAAATCAGGGAGGGAGGTCTTAAAAAGCAAGCTGGAATAGCCATCGCAGGAGCGATGGTCCTTTTTAGTATTCCCATTGTAGCACAGGCTTTCACCTATGTAATGGGCCTTTTAAGGTTTTTCAGAAGATCTTCGTGGAGCTGGAAGATGCAAACCAAAAAATGTTCCCCAAAGTCCACGATCTTAAGGTCATCTTACTGGCCTAAAAGCCATACAGTTGAAGGTGGAGGACTTGTACAATGTCATTTTTTTATTGAAAAGAAAAAATCTGTTGTCATACATAAGGTGATTTAGAGTTAATTTTCAAGAAAACGTTATTTGTAATTGCACTTTTTTATTTGTGTGGAAGTTTAATATACTCTTCTTTTGGTTGCTGCGTTTAGTTGATAGTTATGAAATGTAAAAGAAAATTTCAATTTCCATAATAAATGTCTTAAGAGTATGATTTTGTGCTTCACAACTGTTACGATTTGTGGCAGAAATAGGTTGGAGGACCCAAAATGCAGACACTGGAACAGGCAGGTTCAGTACTTGAGATTTATTCAACAAACAAAAGCGAGCACACTTACAGGCTGAGTGGCTGTGTCCAGAAAATCAAAAATTATTAAATCCAAATGAGAAAACGAAACAGACATCCAAAACAGGTATTAATCCATTAATTTAAATAAGACACTCTTCCCACATTAGTTTAGGTAGCTGCAAAGGAGCATTGTTAATAAGTGCATAATAAAGGATTTATTAATTTAAATAAAACACTGTTCCCACTTTAGTTTAGGTAGCTGCAAAGGTGCATTGTTAATGGTTAATAAGTGCATAAATAAGGATATATTAGCCTTTATAAGGCAGTAATATGAACTTCTTACAGTTTGATTACTGTCATTAAACATCCTATTAACATTGATAAGTGGTCTATAAACTATTTACATGTGTAAACACGTTTCTAATAAGTTTTCATTAATATCTTACAAGCAATAATAAATGTGTTTTAGGACATTACTAACACTCATTTAGTCTCATTAATGTTAATAAACATCTTATTCATGCTTATTCATATAAGGTTCATGAGGTATATATAACTTGTTAACACGTTTCTAATAAGAGCCTATAATTGTCTTATAAGCAATAATAAATGTGTTAATTATGCTTTAATTAACACATTTATTGACTTATTTGTTTATAAGTATCCTATAAGGTCTTATAAGTGTCTTATTAACTGTTAATTACTGCCTATTACAAGCACTTTAAAATAAGGTGCCTTGTACATAAAAAACAAAACAAGACTCACAACTGTGACTGCTGCTGACTGTGTAAATCATACAAACTGTAGGCTACTGTAGTTTCATTTTTTTTTTTAAATATATTTTTTTTACAGCATCTATAAACTTAAAGCAATTGAAATCAGATGCTTTTCTCCTAGACAATGATGATCCAGCCTCAGCCTCAACCCAAACTTTAACCTTGCTTGAGACCTCATATCTACAGTACAGCTTAAAAACTACTGATGCTGAAAGGTGAAGAGATCATTATTTTTGTGTTTTTAAATTACTCATGTATTCATTACTATGCTTGAATTACTATGCTTGAATTACTATGCTTTAAACAATGCACTGTTTATTTATACACACAAGATGGAGCCAAACGTCCTCACATGTAACACTGACTTATCTGGCACCGACTTATCTCTAAACTCAGGAACCTTAGAAACAGCTGTAAAACCAGATATATGTTTAGACTGCTTTGCTTTCCTCAGTCTTTACCAACTAATTTCAATAATTTCTTCATCTTTCATCTGCCTCTTAGACCCCATGAGGGTCTGAGGATTTTCAGTCAGGATTAATAGTTCATCATAGCACAGAGACAGCACTGGTAAAAATTACTAATGACCTCCTTATTGCGTCAGACAAAGAACTTGTCTCTGTACTGGTTTTATTAGATCTTAGCGCTGTTTTTGATACCATTGACCATCAGATCCTATTACAGACATTGGAACATTTCATTGGCACTACAGGAACTGCTCTAAGCTGGTTTAAGTCCTATTTATCAGATCGATTTCAGTTTGTACAAGTTAACAATGAGTCCTCCATGCACGCCAACGTTAGTCACGGAGTTCCACAAGGATCTGTGCTCGGACCAATCCTCTTCACTTTATATATGCTTCCTTAAAGGTGATGATACATGGGGCAACTTTTTGAGCAATGCTGCTGGGCAATCTTGCTGGTGGCAAGTCCGACTATGTTTTGAACGGAGAGCGGAGGGGCCGGGTGGGTGGCGGAAGGGGATTATGGTAGCAATATTTACTCATTACCATTGTATTCAACATTGCCCAACACCATTGCTCTAAAAGTTGCCCCGTGTATCATCAGCTTTATTATTAGCAATATTATCAGGAAACACTCTCAAACTTTCATTGTTATGTGGATGATACTCAATTAACTCAATTATATCTATCGATCAAGCCAGATGAAACTAATCAGTTAGCTAAACTCCAAATGTGCCTTCAGGATGTTAAAACCTGGATGACCTGTAATTTTTTAATGTTAAACTCAGATAAATCTGAAATTATTGTTCTGGGGCCCAAGCACCTCCGTGACGCATTATCTTAATATATAGTTTCCTTGGATGGCATCGGCCTGGCCTCCAGCACCACTGTGAGGAATCTTGGGATTTATCTTTGATCAGGACATGTAGTTTAAGTCTCACATTAAGCAAATTTCAAGGACTGTCTTTTTTTACCTACATAATATTGCAAAAATCAGGAACATCCGGTCTAAAAATGATGCAGAAAAACTAGTCCATGCATTTGTTACTGCCAGGCTGGATTACTGCAATTTCCTATTATCAGGTTGCTCGAAAAGTCCATTAAGACTCTTCAGCTGATCCAGAATGCTGCAGCACGTGTTCTGACAGGAAGAAGAAATCATATTTCTCCTGTCTTAGCTTCACTGCATTGGCTTCCTGTAAAATGCAGAATAGAATTTAAAATCCTTCTTCTCACCTATAAAGCTCTTAATGGTCAGGCACCATATTATATTAAAGAGCTCATAGTACCTTACTCCCCCACCAGAGCACTGCGCTCCCAGAATGCAGGGTTACTTGTGGTTCCTAGAGTCTCCAAAAGTAGAATCCTGTGGAACCAGGTTCCAGTTTGGGTTCAGGAGGGAGACACCGTCTCCACATTTAGGAGTAGGCTTAAGACTTCCCTCTTTGATAAAGCTTATAGGGCTGGCTCAGGTGAGTCCTGAACCATCCCTTAGTTATGCTGCTATAGGCCTAGACTGCCGGATGGACTAAGCTCCTTTCTCTTCTTTCTCTCCCTCTGTATGCAACCTCATCCCATTAATGCATGTTAATAACTCGACTTCTTCCCTTTCACGTAGTCTTATGCTTTCTCGTCCCTCTCCTCTCTCCTCCTATCACTTTCTGGCTCTTGGTGCTGTGGAGTCTGGATCTGTGGTCGCGAGTCACCTGCTGCCCCCATGTTCCTGCTCGACACCCTTTGCTACAATCATTGTTACTAGTCCTACTGTTATTATTATCTTTAACATTATGATTATTATCATTAACACTAATATAAATATCTGTACCATTATTCATTCAGTCTATAGCAACATTACCTTTACTGTCTGTATCTCTGTGTGTATATTGTGTAGGCTGCCTTCCTCCCCTCTCTCTCTCCCTCCCTCCCTCCCTCTCTCTCTGTCTCTCTCTTGCACTCTTTCTCACCCCCAACCGGTCGAAGCAGATGGCCGCCCACCATGAGCCATGGTTCTGCTCGAGGTTTTTGCCTCTAAAAGGAAGTTTTTCCTTGCCTCTGTTGCCTAGTGCTTGCGCTTGTTGGGAATTGTTGGGCTTCTGTAAATAACATCACAGAGTATGGTCTAGACCTGCTCTTTTATGAGAAGCGCTCTGAGATAAATGTTGTTGTCATTTGGCGCTATATAAATAAAATTGAATTGAAAAGTAACTAGGACATTAAACTGAATCACAAATATAAATTCAATCTGTAAATATACAACTTAGTATTTGTTAATTTTAGTTTAATTTTATTAGTTAATTTTTTACTAATTTTAGTAACATTTATTTTAGTTAGTTTAAATACTGGATTGATGCACAGCACTGTTTCCATCCCAACTGTCATATCACATCAGATTCTACTCAACTCCACTTATGGTAGTCTAGTCCAATTATGAGGCCATGTTAAAACACACAGCACTGCTTTAAAATGTTCACTCCCTCCATTTGCTTTGCAGCACCAGGGGTGCCAAAGCTCAGCCAAAAGAGCACAAGGTTGTGCTGCAAAACACTGGACCTTACCAAACCTTTGCCACAATGCAACACATCTGGAAATACACTGCGTAGGCCAAATAAATGTCATTTGAAACTGTCACACATCATTTTTAAACATACACATATTTGGTGTGATCACCCTTTGCCTTCAAAACAGCATCAATTCTTCTGGGTACACTTGCACATAGTTTTTGAAGGAACTTTGCAGATATTGGCCCAAACATCTTGGAGAACTACCCACAGTTCTTTTTGTGGATTAATATTTATAGAGATATACATACATATACCTACAGTAGGTTGTAATCTATAATTTTTAATAATTTTTCTGGTTCAAGACATCAGTTTCAGGGTCTTGGCAATCTAGGCCATCTTTATGTAGAGCAACAGTTTTTTGCCATGAGGTTCCATGTTGAAACCTCCAGTGACCAGTATGAGGGAGTGTGAAGGCTTGAATATAGTATGGATATATATATAATAGTTTAGACATTAATGGCTGTGTGATGTGTTGTGTTGTTGTTTTGTTATATAAGCTGTACACTCACTACTTTACATTGTAGCAAAGCGTAATTTCTTCAGTGTTGTCACATGAAAAGATATAATCAAATATTTACAAAAATGTGAGGGGTGTACTCACTTTTGTGAGATACTGTAAATGTATAAAACAAATAATGTGAAGTTTCCTCACATGGGTGTTGGAGCCATTTGTTTTTTTTAAATGCCTTTAAAACCAATTGCATTACGTTAAGACATTAGAAATTATGCTATAAGATGTGTGGAAAAACGGGTACTAGATGCACAACAACAACAAAAAGTGACACACCCTGAGTAGTAAGGTAAATAGGTCATACAGTGCCTGTTTGACAAAGGTAAAGGATGGTGCATTCACAGCTAGAGGCTTTTTGTGCAGATGTATAGCTGAAATGGAAACTAAAACCTCAGAGTAAAGACTTCTGTTAGTGTTCTTTAATTAGCTTAAAGTGCTCTGCAGTTATAAAAGAGGACGCACTGGTATCAATTTCAATGGCTATTTCTAAACAGCTTTTGAACAGTTTGTGATTTGACACTTGACACTTTGACAATTTGACTTTGTCCTACCTGAAAGAACAAAATACAATTTTTTTAAATAATGGGAGAAGCCAGTGAATGAATGCAACCATTGAAACAACAAAGAAATTAATCAATTTGCATGGTTCTACGTTTTACATGAAATAGTTTGACAGATTTTTGATTGCCTGAATAAGAAGGTCAGTAGGATAATTGTAATAATAAAGTGCATTATTCTCCGACCTTGACTAATCATAAACAATTACGAAAACCCAGTTTCACAGAGCAGATAAGATCTAGCATGTCACCACAACCACTTCATGTAGGCCAAACTCAACATTTAGCTATGCCTTCTTTAGTCTACAAAGTCATTTAGTTTCATGGTAGAGCCCTTTTAACTTTTCACCAAAATTGAGCGTCAATTAACTCATCAGATGCACCAAGTGGCTACCTCTGTGCGTGTGTGTATGTGTATGCGTGTGAGTTGGTTTGGGCCACTCTGTGGGACTGATACCTCATTGTTGTCAACCATCTTTGTTCTGTTGAGGTGATTGCAGATCGGGTGCACCTGGGACCTGTGAGCCAGTGCAGTTAAAGCTCCACCTGGTCAAACTACATTCTCTTCTCAAATCACTTTTTGATAATTTACGCTGCCTCGTTCCCTCTTTTGTCATGGCCCTTGAGCCAGGTTGTGATAGTGTGTCTGTAATACATACAATATGTCAGTATGTGTGGGATTTTTACAAGTGTTAATAATTTAAAGTCTTTTGTTTGGTGTCCTTTATATTAGGCCATTCATTTTGTCTTGTTTCATTTTGCTGTGTTGTTGTGCTAATCTGAATATCCCCTATAGTGGATCGATAAAGGTACATCTTACCTCATCTTGCCTTATAGACAAACACCAGAAACACAGGTTTGGGCCCATAATTTAAGTATGTTTTAGAACAGCCGATTATATACTTACATTTTTGGTCATAATCTCATAATTAATATATTGTTACTGTATTTAGAAACAGTTTTAGGTAAATGTAATTATTCACACAATGACTGGAACATCTCACACAGCAGATCATTTGGAAATGTTAAAATTGAAGACAGTAGAAAATCTACAGCAAAGATATACAAAACATCATTTAAAGCTTGGGAAACTATAGTTTGTCAGCAGTCTATATCTGAGGCATATACTCCCAAAGTACTGCAAGTTGTGGGTGACAACACAGCAAGCACTTCCTTTATTCTCATTACACACCAAGACAAAACAACAAGACAAGAGGAACCTTCTGTCAGTGGAAAATTCACAGACACATAGAAGACATCGCAACAACGGTGAGTGAGAGTTTAGAATTTTAGTAAGGAGAAAAACAACTTCAAACTAAAACATAATCTTACATTTACTAATTTTACAGTGTATTAACAGTACATAGAAATAAACTGTAACATACATTACATGTGTCTTATGTGTTAAAACAGAAAACAATGATTTCCATGTACATGATCTTCATGGCTCTGGCAACAACAGCTCTGGGAAAAGGTACATTGGAGTGTGAAAGTATGTTACTGCAGTTAACAGTATGGTGTATAGACAATCATTTATTATTTAAAATAGATTAAATGTTTATTAAAATAAGTTAAAAGTTTTTTTTAAGACTTTGGCAGCAAAAATATAATGATATAATTACATTGTTCTCATCTGTATTTTACATTAAGCATTTGATTGTTTTTTGTTAATTATTTTAGGGTCGATTGAATGCAATTTCTCTGAAACTACTGGAGCTCAGCAGTGTTTTGGAGCCGTTGGACAGCTGTTGATTTTTCATTTGCCAAATGCAGAATATACAGAGGTTAAGTTGACAAAGGATGATAAATATCTTATTTTAAAAATAGTCAAAAATCAGACAGTAACTCGGCATGAGGAATATGCAAATGAGTTTGAACGCTTCACCAATGGAACAATCAATCTAGGTAAAGCAATGAAGAGACACTCTGGAGATTACCTGTTGGAAGAATTTGGATCTAACGGTGCTTTACTGAAAAAAGTTAAAGTGCATCTAGAAATACAAGGTAGGTTAAAAAAGGGGTTTGAGATTTTAAAAATGGTTCTGAAACTCTGAAACAAAGATTGTGTTGAATACTAATTCTCAATATCTAAAACAGTGATTAAAGATAGTATTTTAAACTATAAAATAAATGCGATTTATTGTGCATTTCATAAAAAAAATTCCACTGAAACCACTGGGAATATAGGGAAAGAGGGAATATGACACTCTCTTTACAGGAATTGCTATACACACATAGCTTACTTTCTGATGATAAAGTTTGAATAGTTACTAAACTGTCAAAAAAACAATGAACAGAGTTCATCAGAGCTCCTCTGAAGGAGGGCAGTAAATTTTGAAGTTAGGATGGTCTAATACAAACCAGAGGCCAGAGCCAGTCCCCAAGCAGCTGGACAGCAGTCAGTGGCTGGGAATAAAACTGAAGACAAACCGGCTGTTGTTTCAGATGTTACCATCAGCTGACAGGAATCTTGATGTGTAATGTTTGGAACAATGTCAGCAGAACATTAAACATTATTCACCTACAAAGCTACAAAGCTTTGTAGGTGAATTGTAAAAATCTTAATTAAATTCACTCACTTATTTTGCATGCTACTGCTTGGGGTTTTCTAACACATGTAGAATACCTGATGGAGGACAAATAATGGACAAGAAATATTTGACTTATTATTTTTGACTGTTATCTTATTCTGTCATCTAATTTGGTTTGATATTTTTTTGTGCTTCCTAGATGTTTCTAACTTTGTGACTGTGACTGTGATAGCTGGTGTTGTCACACTCCTTCTCCTCGTGGCTCTATGTCTTGGTATAATACATCTACATAACAAACCAAGATCCACAACAGTTATTAATGAGGGTGAGTGAAATGTTCTTCCATGTCTTCATCTGTCTCAGTCTAGGTTATTATCGTAAACGAAGACGAACGAAATAACGAAAAGTAGATGTGAAAAAACATTGTCGTTAACTGAAATAAAAATAAAAACGAAGCTTTACAAAAAAACGATAACTAACTAACACTATGTTGTAGGTTTGCAAAACTAACAAAAAGTAACTAAAATGAAAGAGTAAAAGTCCTTAGTTTTCGTTTATTTATTTCATAGGACCGAAGCATACATTTCAGTGGATATGAAGCCGGACCGGCAGTTTAGAGGTGCGTGCGGTGATTAGCAAATAGCAGTCCGATAGCCACCTGTTGGTGAGCCGCGGGTGTGTTATGCTTTTGTTCTCCGCGTGAAGAGCTGGCAAGCTGCATGTCATGTGGCTGTCCTGCCACAACTGCTTTATCCATCAAGAGCGTCTGGCCGCAGCGTAGCAGCTGGGGATCGTTGTTATGAGGAGAGCCCCATGTGACGTTAGAGGGAGGCTAACTTTGCCGGGGAGACCCAGGTAGGGATCAGCTGGTTGTTGGTGGGATTTGAACATGTTTTCTATTATCTTTTATACATAACCTACATGTGCATAAAATAATATTAGTGCAACAACTGTACAGAGTTGTGTTTAGTTTACCTTGAGTTGCAGGTAGTGAGTCACTGTCTTGGTGTTTTTTCTTTCTGATGGTCTGGCTTAGAGCTCATCCTGCATGTGTGATGAACTTGCCCCTAGCAGCCTATATTGATTGTGAGCTCCCCTTGCACTGGGTTAACGTGTCTGATGGTCATTATATTTACTGCATGTATTTCATCTATTTGACCAAGAATGATAGAGCTAGAGACTGATGTAATACATTTCTTGGGACCACTTGGTAGACAATGTTAGTACTTCAAAAAACAAAAAAACAAACAAAACAAAAACAACAAATATATATATATATATGCTTAGTGTTTGGGCCCCTACATGCTTTAGATAGCTTAAAAAAGGTGTCCCTTTTCACAAATCTGCATTATTTCTAATGATTGTACTTTTTTTGTATTGTATTTTTTGGTATTGTATTTTAATGTTTTGTGAATAAACAAAACTGGACTGAACTAAACTGAAACTAAACTAAAACTAAGCATTTTCAAAAACTAAAAACTAAACTAAACTAGCAAATTACTAGCATTACATTTATTTAAAGGTTCATTGTGTGACATTTATGAGGATCTATTGACTGAAATACAATATAATATCCACAACTATGTTTTATTATGTGTTTGAATACCTTAAATATTGAACAGTTATGTTTTTATTACCTTAGAATGAGCCATTTCTACACTACATGGACAAAAGTACCAGGACAACCCTGTCCCAATACTTTTGGCAGGGGCTTCATTCTTTTCATGGTGTGGTCTTCCTTATAGAAAGCTTGATGCTACAACATACAATTTTAGACAACAGTTCTTTTAACAGTTCGTGTTTGGCATAAAGAAGTATACAGAACTTTGATTTGTGAAAAATCATGTATTGCATATACATATTTTGCAAACATGTAATTTGTAATATGGTTATAACGGTTAGTGAACTAGATGTCTACATATGAATGCACCATGAATCATTGGTTGCAATTCACAACCTTCACCGCTAGATGCCACTAAAACTTACACATTGAACCTTCATTTAATACCATGACAATTATATTGTTGAAAAAGATTAATAAGACAACCAGATGTCCTCCGTGACAGGCTACAACTCCAAAACACATTTCACATTTCACTTCATCTGTTTTAATTTTCCCAGGTAATTCTGAAGATGCAGTTGTCTACACAGAAGTTAGAGTGATACAAAAAATTCAAGGAAAACCAGACCAAACTCACACCTCAATGCAAGATAATTTTCTCTAAACATTATTAAGCATTATTACTATCATTGTTTTGAGGCTTGGGAAAAAGTGAAACTTAGTACCACTTGTAGAATGAAGTTTGTTTTAGTTTTTGATTAAGATACTTGTTACTATGTAATATTGTCACTGTTAACAGAATTGCTTTGTTTTCTCTTGATTTTTTTGAGCTACTATTTTGAAATTGCGGAGTTGTTTTTTTAAGCAATCACACATTGTAGTAGTGTGACATTGTAGATGATTTATTAAACAGTGTTTTGACCTTTTTTTTTCCAAATAAACAACATGATAATATTGATGATTTCCTCTGGGGTTTTCTTCATTAAGGTTGCAACTGATGAAATTAGTCTTTTGCTTCATAATGAACTTTGGTTTGTAATATTGTCAATAATTGAACAATAAAAAGTTTAACACTTGAGTGACATTTAGAGGATACACACTGTCCTTGCAGTTACTAACGGAAAGAAGGAAGTAGAAGCTGCAAACAATGTAGTGATTATTTTTACCACAAGATTCCTAACATTTTATTAACATAATGGTCATAAAAAAATAGACACAATCTACCATAATTTCACTTTCTGGTTTACAGCCTTGTCCTTTGCTGAATTCCCAGTGGGACTATAATATTATCCCCCTCTTAGAGTGATCAATGCTTCTTCACTTGTGGTGCAACAGATCACAAAACTCAGATCGATCCTTGGTTTTGTTGGGGTAAATTCATTTTAAAATGTGCTACTTTGGCTCTGATGTAGCTCCCTCTGTATGTAGATCATAGACTGTATATAAAAATGTAGATACACTATGTGGACAACAGTACTTGGACATCTACACATTACTTTTATAACATCTGAATATGATGATCTGTTTCTATGATTACAAGCAGCCTAGTGTCCCAGTTACACCACTGAAAATGCCCAAAGTCACAGCTATGGGATTGACACACTTTAAAGTGACAGTTTTTTAAAATCAGTCGCTTTCCCCTTACCGACTCACTGCGCTTCAAAGTTAAACCCAGCATACACCTGTCTTTTCAATCTTTTCACTGCAACTCTGCATCGTGATGTAACGTCATGTACATATTAATTTAAAAAGTGACATTGGTAGAAAACCTTTTCTCAAACTGTGATAAACTTTGCAATCAATCCACAGTACACCTGTTTCCCCAACCCCCTTGTTTTTTTGTTTTTTTTTCCAAAAATCGCGCTGATTACATTTTATAGTTTTACATCAAGCATCAGGTCATGGAACTGTGTTTATTCTCTTATCAAATACATTAGTCTGCCACAGCATGACCACATCTCTGCTCTCTTCTTTGAGCTCTTAATGTTTCTTTGAACAAACACTGGTCTATTTCTGTGCCTGGGGCAATGAACACTGAAAGGAAAAAAATGGTGGTTTTTAACTCGTAAGTATGTTGTTATTGTAGTCAATGTATATTTCCGACTTATTTGAAACAGCAAATAAGTTGAAGGAAACACAATGCTGCACATATAATGTGTTCCATTAACACAAGGAGGACATTTTGTTATATAATTAAAATATTTGCCAAGTCGCAAAAGTTTTAAACTGAACATATCTGCAAAATGTGTTTAATTTGTTTCCAGACAATATCCACTCAAAGCCAAAAAAGCGTGATTTAACCTTTTAAAGGTTTTGTTAGGGCACACTAAAAATACCTGGGTAAGAATAAGTTCTTGATTAAATATGGATATAGGTGACATGAAGTGTGACAGAAACAACGTGATTACTTTATTCAAATTAACAAAAACACCTTAACCAAAGTGCTTTTGTTGCCAAAACCTAACCAAACTCTTGAATGAATGAGTGAATCCTGTTCTCTGGGTTTGAAATCCTGCCTACAAAGTCCATAAAGAGAAATAAATGTAGCAGTTCCTGCACTTGAAAAACATTATTAGACAACATGATCTAGGTTAGATAATCATGTTTCCGTACTCAACATAACACAATTTGTAGCATATAAAAGTGATTTCGTAGAGACAGGGTTGTGCAAGTTTCAAGTAGGATGAAAAGACTGACAGTTCCAAAACCAAACCACTGAAGTGGGGTTTGTCCATTTGCATAGTATCTTTCCTTATAGGTAGCTGACATCCATTATTATCTATCTGTGTGTGAACAGTGGACTGAAATCTTTTGCGAAGACAGGATTGAACATCCTGGCAACTAAAACAAAAAGTCAACCCTTGTATCTTTGCCTAGTCCAAGCTTACCACTACACATTCACGCAAACATAAAGTACAATCTTTTCCATTTCAAACTTCATGATCAACTGAGGCAAAAATGTCATTGTTTGTTGTCGTTTGATCATGTGGGTAACATTTATAAGTGGTCTGGTGTGTCACTAGGTAGAAATGAACTAGAAACAGTTATACCCCATATTTGGCCTCTGAAATTCACAGTATAGCTAAATATTCATGTTAACCCATGTACATGAATGTAGGACATATTCATTCTTAAATTAAACCCAGCACACAAGACTGATGTCTTGATGACACGTTTAAGTCAGCAGTTGTTATCTGAATACTGTCAGAAGCTCAATAGGTACAAAATAAGACCAGCAGTCTTATTTTGAACAGTGGTGCTAAGCCAAATACAATTGACCACTTCCTTGATTCTATGCACACAACAAGACAAGAAGACCAGAATTAAACCAGTCACCTGCCAATGGAACATTCACAATGCAAGGCAATAAGCCACAAACACCAGAGTGAGAACCAGAATGCTGACTGACATCAGTTACAGTGTGTAGAAAAAGTGTAATTCCCTATTAGCTGTCGAGTTTCAAGCCTGGCCATGTTGCCTACCGTTATGGATGTACGTCCACTCAAATATTTGATTACAAAATGTCTAAAATGCTTGCCCTCAACAACTCAAGTCAGTATGGAAACTCAAAAGCCAGTGTTTTTATACATGATTTGATAACAACAAGATCCATGAATCAGAGAACAATTTCTGTTCTTTTTTCTTTTACTGTAGGCTTTACGGTAAACTGTAAAGAGATGTTGGTGATAACATAAAACACACATACACTATAATCAAGTATCCCTGAGCTGTTGAGTTGTAGTGTGAAACCACAGTCTTCGTGATGTGTGTCATTCCTAATGGGCTTCTTTTTAATCTTTTGAAGGCATATATTGGCACATCCTGGTAACTAAAATAAAAGGAGACCCCATAGATATAAAGCACACTGCTCTCCACTACACATTAATATGTTTGCATTTCCAATAATATTATCAATTAAGCTCTTCTATGCCATAATATCCTAAAAAATACATTGTAACTGCATTCAGAAAGTCACTGAGGTAGTTTAAGTGATATTCAATAGCAGCAACAAATACTGCCATTGTTCAAGGGTTTAAGTTTGAGAACTTGTTTTTGGTCAGAAGTCATTTTGAATACTACAAGGACAGTACATGTAAATGCACAAAAGATTCTGTTTTACTTTGGCAAGTGCAAATAAGCATCCCCATATGTGAAATTCAAAGCCCAGTCAATATGCCACAAACACTGTACAAGCGGTGAATGAAAGTTGTTTAAATTTGAGCCTGTTCTATGAGTTAAAGTGTACTGAATGTGTGCAATAACATATTACTTGTTCATTTTTCAGCATGATTCTTGAATTTTTTTAAAGACTGAAAGGCTGAATTCTTATGACTGAAACTCTCTTCTAATCATGCAGATAATCCAAGATGGGTTAAAATTAAGGGCAACTGAACTTGGTTGAAGGTATATTCAAGATAAGTATGACCTGAATGAATGAGAATCTTCACAGACATATGCAGATAATCTACACAAGGCATCTATAATGTCCATGTTTATTAAAGTGTATTTC
Organism: Micropterus salmoides; assembly: GCF_014851395.1. Classification (NCBI taxonomy): domain Eukaryota; kingdom Metazoa; phylum Chordata; class Actinopteri; order Centrarchiformes; family Centrarchidae; genus Micropterus; species Micropterus salmoides. The sequence goes on from NW_024044681.1 coordinate 16,355,367, forward strand.
AGACCGTTCTCATCTCAGGGCGCTTTCATTAAGTGACAAAGCGTAGTTATTAGTTAGTTTAGCATCTGTGTGAGACGCTCCGGGTGTGTCTGTATGAAACGCTCTGGGGTGTCTCGTACTACATACATGTTAAAGTTGTTGACAGCCCCCCGAAGCCCCCCACCCTTACCATACCCATCATAAATGTTAGTGCCTAAACCTGTCACTGACATTATGCATGTCGACCTACAGCTGTGCACATTGTCTGTGAGCAGGTAGGGTTAGCTTCCTTTGTGTTGCTGCGATGTAGCAAACGGTGGTGTTTCATACGGACTCTGAAGGGTATCTTTAGCAAAAAATAATTACACTTTGTCACGCTGTCTGAAAGCGTCAGTAATGACGCACTGAGATGAGGATGCGTTGTGCATTTTCAATTTAAACTAAAACCCATAAAACTGAATTTCTTTTAATGCGTTTATCGTTTTGCATTCAAGTGAAATCCAACATGTTATATAAAGTAATTTGATTGTGTTACAACAAATGATTTCCATCTACATGACCGTCACAGCTCTGGTGCCAAAAGGTCTGGCCAAAAGTACACTTCAGGGTAACTGTAGTAGGTCTAATAGTATTGGTGTTTTGACCAACACAACTACAGATTTATTCATGCAGTATTTTAGGTTTAACACATACATTTACATGAACTATTTGCTAGTGCTTTGTTTATTTACCAATGACTGAAGCCCTTATCAAATATTTACTGCAAATTATGCTATTACATAAAAAATGTATAACAATCATTGCAATTACAAATAGTTTAAAAGCATGAAAAGTCAAAAAACAAACTACCGCACACTGATCTGACTTTACTGCATTTATTGTGAGCTACGCGTTTCGCCCATTGCTCCCACATGCTAAATAGACACTTGTGAGAGTTTTTGTAATTTCAAATTAAACATGTTGATTATTTTGATGATTTCCTCTGGGAAAGTATATCTTCTAGCTTCAGTGTCAAAGCCAGCTGTGTTTGTTACCAGAACCTCTCTGAAGGTAGACGGAGTTCAGTCATTCACTGATCCACACAAGAGCCCAGAGCCGGGCCCTGAGCAACATATCTACTAGGGCTGGACCCAAATATTCAATCTCTGGGTACATATTCGATTTTCAATTTTGAGATTTGATTATTGAGGGTTTTTTTTCAGTCACCTGACCTCTGCTGACAACAGTGAACCTAATACTCCAGTTCACATCAAAGGGAAAACAAAATCCCCAGCTGTGTGGGAGCAGTAGTGTGGGAGTGATGGCGTTTATTAATTTTACAATTGCTTAATTTCATTAGGCTACAGATCTGACAAGTTTCCTACATTTTAAAATTAATCAGTAAACTGTAGGCTGGAAACAAACAAACAACACATTTAAATAATATGACTATGTGAAAGAAGTTTGTTTGAAATCTTTGCAAATTTATTAAAAATAATAATCAAAAATAACTGACTAGCCTATTTGATTAACTTTTGGCAGCGCCACAGAGGGTGCTGCGATCACCTTGTCTGTGCTGCCATTGCCGTAGCATAACTCACCCGGAAGTAAAGATAAAGGTTAATCAAATAGTGTCTATCCATAGTATCATCCAAGGAGTGCTTTAAGTAGGTGGTAGCTGGAGCAGGCACTGTGCACTCTCTGCTTTGGAGAGAAAAGCTGCTCCATTGTGCAGGCTCCTTTCATATACACTTATCTTGAGGCCCTGAGAGAAGCCACGAGGTAATTAGAATTTATTTTTGAGATTTGACTTAGTGGGCATTGGGGGGGCTCCTTATTTTTGTGTGTTTTTGATTTTACTTTTATAAAGTTACTCTCTAATGCGTTTTAGTTTTTACTTTCAGTTTCCATGCAACTACTTAAAGCAAGTGGAGAGTCCTTTGCTTTGCATAGGACCCGACTTTATTGTTTTTTGGAAAGTTACTGAACATAAAGTGCAGGTCATCGGTGACCTCTAGTGGATGCAAACTGTTCTTCCAGTTACTAACAGGGAGCTTGACAAGCTTTAAACAATTTAATGATCATTTATAAACACAAGATGGAGCCAAAAGTCCTCACATGTAACTAGGTGCTGGACATGAAACGGACTCATACATCTTTATTCAATCTGTAAATATACAACTTGGTTTTTGTTTAGTTTAGTATGTCTGCTTACTTTAAATACTGCATTGATGCACAGCACTGTTTCCATCCCAACTATCCATCATTTCAGACTCTACTCAAATCCACTCATGGTAGTCCAGTCAAATTATTAGGCCATGTTTTGACAGACAGCACTGCTTGAAAATATGTATCGCCTCCATTAATTTCAATAAAATCATTGCTTTGCAAGAAGATTGTGCTGTAAAGACTGGACTTGGACTTTGGACAGTACATTGTAAACCTACACACACATATTCCGTGTAACCGCCTAGTTTATGAAGGAACACAGGCCAAACATCTTGTGAAATTACCCACAGTTCTTTTGTGGATATATATTTAAACAGACATACTTACGATAGGTTGTATTCTTTACTTGCACATTGTGCTCGTAAACATTTTTAGGGGCAAATGCAAGTGAAATAGTCACTGTAGAGCCTTGATATACATATTAAACTAAATACCCTGGGATAGAAAATTGTCTTTTAATGTTAACACTAGAGGTAAGGTGAGTCTCTCTCAATGTCTGATCTGTTAGTCTTTCTTTGTACTTAAACATATACACACTGGTCTGTCATTTTGGCTAATGCAGAGATTGAGAACAGAGAAGTTGTTATTCACACCTTTTTCCTTTCTTGTTGTGTCAACAACCTTAGACATGACTTTACTTTTAGTGCCCTCTAACAAACTTTGGTGATACAACCTATGGTTAATAATGTACATGTACCTGGTTTGGAAATAAATACCATGTGATTACATGTTGAGAGGCAGGAAATGATTATTTGTAGTACACTTTGCAGAAATGCAAAGTTTTCTCATCCTCACACAGAGATCTGATTAAAATACAGAGAGAGAGATTCCCGTCCTCCATTTCAGTTGCTGCACCCATGTCTTTGTGAGATGCATCCTTCTCATGCATCTTCTGGTCAAAGCCAATATGTATGCCATGCTTGGAACATGGCATACATATAACATATATACATTATGTCTTTTAAAACGTATATGCAAAAATTGTAAAATGATTTCACGCATGTCCTTAATGGCTGACAGCCCTCTCCTTAGACACTGTTTTTTATGGACCTTGCAAATTCTTATTTTGTATAATGTGAATTGTAGGCAGAGCGGTCATTTCTTTTGTCTGTATATAGCCTGTTTTTGTTCACGGTGAGGTTTCCTTCCCCTCTCATTAATTATCCATATTGAGAATACTAAAGCCGTTCATATGGTGATAACACCATGTTAAGTTAAAGTCAGTATCCCTGAGCTAAATTGTGGCGTGACACCACCACAACTACATTAATTGCACAAAAGATTTTCTTAAAAAAAAAAAAGAAAAATCGCCTATTTCCTAGATGAACATAATGTAAGTCACAGTATAGTATAACTAGATGGATTTACATGGTAAATGCCTCCAGCCTGCAGCCAATGATAACTTACTAGTCAAGTAGCTACATAGCACCAAACACTAGCTACCCTCCTGGCAGTCAATAGACAAAAAGTTATAACTGTAGAGACAGAGCTCAGGTAAAACTTTATGGATGAAAGATACATTTGTTACAGATTAATAACTCTTGCTCCAGTCTATGTTGCCAAGCTGGTCAGCAACGGCAACATGTATAGCTGAACCGAAGCCGCGCTTGCTTCCCTTTTCTGCATCCGATTGGCTAGTAGTCCTTAACTAGGAACTGTGAATGTGCAACTCCCAACAAAGATCATTTAGAGACAACATGTATCACTCCGTAGCTAAAACGAAGCCTTCAACACACAGGGTGAAAAGAGGAGCTGTAGCAATGCGCAGTATGAAAGAAATATGGTGTTTTTTGAAAATTAAACCATGTAAACCTGTTCTGGTACAACCCCTACATAAGATTTTGAACCTGAAAATGAGCATAATACCACCCCTTTAAAACTCTAGACTTGTATACACACCCATCTTTTCCCTTCATTAGTCTTCTTAGTAGCAAGGACTAACAGCCACAGACTGCACATTTATTTTCAATTTGTCTCCCACTGCGTGTCACATGTCCACTGTACAGTATAGCATCTTTTCTTGTAAGTGGTTAATATCCAAATATTTTCTTGTGCGTCGGGCACTGTGATGGCCCAAGCCACACAGGGCAACATCCAGCAATGGTAATACCGCACACAAGCCTACCAGCACACAAGCCATGTTAAACAGGTTAAGTTATTTTTGCAGTTAGCCACACGCCAAACAATTCATGATTTCAAAATACAGCACACAGTTTATTTGAGTTACAATATACATTGATTTGCTTTAGCAATACACTGTTCAAATGGAGCACACTTTCACACTGTAAGGTTATGTAAACATTTTAAACATATATTAATCATGTTTCTTGTGTTACCATGTTGGAGAAAGGTCTGTCCTGGTGGAAGAAAGGCAGGGCCACGGGTGGAGGACTGTTATATCCTGTGGCATGCCAATCAAGCTGTACCATGGGCTGCCATGTTGGAGGGGGATTTTGGGTTTAGTTTGTTTTACTTTGTGTCGTCGTCCATTTTGTTTTCCCCTTATGTGTAAATTGGTTTGGCCAAGCCACTATATATGTTCCCTTGTGTCTCGTTCAGGTAGGTCAGTTTTTTCAGTTCATATCCATATCTTTTGAGTATAGTTATATTTTGTTGTTAAGTTTTTTTGGTTCTCCTCATTGCCTGACTGTCCCTGACAAGCACCCAACACAGAAGTTATCGCCTGTAATGACCTGTACAATTCACATTGCTTAAATAAATTCATATATACATTATAAACTGCATTCACATATTGACAGGAATAGCTCACACAGGTGTCACAAGCCAGCTCTTTGCCCGAGACAAAAAGGAGGTGAGATACTGGTGTTCATGTCAAAGTATGACCATCACTTGTGCCAGCAGTGAATGGATGAGTGAGAAGTGTGTGTGTGCTGTCAGGATAAACATAAAAGAAACACACAAAACAAACCCAGTCAGATGCCGGCCTAGGAGGAGAGAGAGAACAAAAGACTGATCCGTCCTGGCTAAATAAGCTCTGAAGGTAAAGCTTCACAGGTGATTGCCCTGCCCAATCAGCTTCCTGGCCTGCAACCTCCTGCAGGAGAAGGAAGCAGGAAGGGGAGGGGCCGTAACACAGGGCATTATCATTTTGAAACGTGAACTAAAGGCAGCAGAGAATACTTCATTGCCTTAGTTCTACTTACAGTAACTGACTTCAAATAACCGCTTCCTCAATTCTTTTCACACAAGACACGAAGACCAGAAAAATACCAGCTTGCTGGCAGTGGAAAATTCCCAGACCAGTCGTCAAATCACAAAGACAATATCCTATTGTAAAGGCGGTGAGTAATTTTGAATCCAATAATGTTGATATTAAGTATGCAGAAAAAGTGTAGTATTTCAGCCATTTTTTCTTATCATTTCTAAAACCCCATATATATATCTTGCAGGAAATGATGTCCATCTACATTATCATCGCAGGTCTGACAACTACAGCTCTGGCAAATGGTAAGTTAACATTTAACAGAACTGGTGTGTTGATGAAGATTTAATGATGCAATATTTGAAATCCTTCAAAATTAGTTATTACATTACGTTATACATTTTTTTAAATTATGAGTTATTATGTTACCATACCATAATAATACCATTACCATTCAAATTATAATAATTATATAGATACATTTATAACACTGATTGCACTTAAAATAAATGAAAATATTTTCACAATATATGTATGGCTTTAAACACTTTTTGCATTGCGTGTAAGTGGTAATGGTCAGGAATTTTTTGGCTATACAAAAATGAAATATTACACACCAGTTACTAGAAATACTATTATTTTGTATAAATATTTTTAATATTCATGTCTTTTTTTCCTATCAGGGGCTTTGAAATGCAATTTATCTGAACCTACTGGAGCTCAGCGGTGTTTTGGAGCACTTGCTGAGCCGCTGACCTTTTACCTGCCCAACGGCGAAAATAAAAAATTGATGTTGACAAAGAACCACAAAAAAAGAATTTTTAAAATACTCAATAATGCAGTAGCATCTATAGATAAGGAATACCATCGCTCTGCATTCTTCTCAAATGGAACTTTTAAGCTTGAGAAGGCAACAAAACAAGACTCTGGACATTACCAGTTGGAAACATATAGAGCTACTGATGGTGTGTTATTGCACAAAATCAACATGTCTCTAGAAATACAAGGTAAGACCAAATATTTTCCAAATTACAAAATAAATATATATATATAGACAAACAAACAAACACAAATTATATATATATATATATATATATATATATATATATATATATATATATATATATATATATATATATATATATATATATATATATATATATATATATATATAAATAAAAGGCATGTTCAATACAAAAGATAGATTAAAGAAATGTGTTTAATAGTTAAAATGTTTTTTTTACACACCTATATACATTTTTAATTAAGGGGCCTTATTTGTTTAAATTATAAAAGAATGTTGTGTCCGTCTCAAATGCAGTTTGTGTTGAGGTTTGCCAGCATACATTTTAAAATCAGGATTATGATTACAAAATCTGTAACTTTTAGTTATTCTAAACATATAGCTTATCTTTTGCTAATAGCTAATATTTTAAAAATTGCATATTGCATCAAGTGGATTAAAATTTACAAATATAATGGCATTTGTAATTTTATACTAATAAGTAACATCTATAATAATATAATAATCTTTATTTGTAGAGCACTTTTCAAAAACAAGTTACAAAGTGCTTTAACAAGTGTAATGACAATAATACCCAAGAGACAATAATACAAAAACAATACAAGATAAAAGCATGAAAACATTGAAAAGACTAAAATACACATTTAAGATAAATATAAAATTAGTAAAATACAATAAAATAAAAGGGATAAAATAAAGTCAAATAAGATCTTGAAAGGCTCTCCTATAAAAGTATGTTTTAAGAAGGGACTTAAAAGAGTTCACTGACTCAGCCAACCTGATTTCCTCGGGCAGGCTGTTCCAGAGCCTCGGGGCCCTGACAGCAAACGCTCTGTCCCCTTTAGTTTTCAGTCGAGACTCTGGAACAGACAGCAGACCTCTGCCCGAGGATTTCAAGGTGCGTGCTGGTGTGTATGGGACTAAAAGTTCAGAAATATAACAAGGCGAGAGGCCATGAAGAGCTTTAAAAGTGATCAATAGAATTTTAAAGTCAATTCTAAAAAACAAAACAGAAACAAAACAAAAAAACATCTATATATATATACATATAATGGTGTTGATTGAATGATTAATTAGTGGTGGGCATAGATTAATTTTTTAAATCTAGATTAATCTCACTGTAATCTTGGAATTAATCTAGATTAATCTAGATTAAAATGGCTCATTTGAATTCTACCGAAGGCAATCAGAATATGTGTGCTACCCAAATAATGACTAAAAGTAAGTCTTTGAGAACGGGTTTATCAAGCCAGGTGGCGCATTAGACCAGGGGCTCATCTCCTGTTTCCAAAATGCATCACACACTGCTTGAGAAAACTATTGGGAAGCTTCTTAAAAATAAATTTTCCTTGAAGCAAACCCGGCGGCTTCATAGCTGCATCCATGTTAGCACGTCACGTTTGATGTGGTAATTTCACAGTAGGCATACACACAGGTTCGAAGACTCGTTCTCGCTCCCTACAGTGCAATTTGGCTAGGTATACATCTGCGCTAAAATATCAAGGTGAAAGTCATCATAGCTTGCGTAGTAGGCCTACATCTGCAGCCTGTTTTCCTGGTCTACTGTGAAGATCCTGTTACTTGGCTGTGAGCATCCTGGTGGTCCAGCCTGCAACCTATGGACTCAGCCCCCCTCCCGCCGTATCTAAATAAGGTAGAATGGCTGCGTTTCGGGACAGTGACTCTTGAGGTTTAAACTTCAATAGCTTCTAAACTGTAAAACTTTGGCACTAACTAATCTTTTATGTGATCACGACCATGGTGCAAAAGACTGCTTGACTGACTTTACTTTCTGTGACTGAAAACAGCTTCTGTCATATAACTCTGTGAAAGTGTGACGTATCCACCTGATTTTTCCCTGTTCTGTTAAGGTGAGGTAGTTTGGCATATCAGACTTGTATGGGCTCCAAGAAAATCGCTGTGTTTCATTCGTCCCGCTTTTCAATCGTCCCGCGTTTCAATCGTCCCGGCTCTCCCCTATAGACCCAACCCAACTTTGAGAATAGATTTACGGCGATATTTTTTTTATCGCCCAATAACAGTCTCACGTTAACGCAGCACGTTAACGCCGATAATGGCCCACCACTAATTTCAATATATATTACTTTCTTTACATTTTTTTATGTTTTTATGCAATAGTTATATTGTAATATATTTGTGCATATTTTTTATGAATTCATGTCAATTGACATATACCTACACTTGCACTAAACAATAGTGAGTTCGCCGCCGCCAAGCAAAAGTACTTCTTAAACGACACATCGATGAATCGTTGAAATAATCTATAGAAGCATCGAATACTAAATTCATCGTTAGCTGCAGCCCTACTTCAAAGTATGTAATGTCCTAAGTCTTAAAGGTTTTCCTCTAAATTAAAGAGATATTGCAATAGCCATTGGCTCCAGTTTCCAGACTTAGCAGTGAAATTTACTTTGCATTATACACTGTTTAATATTGTACTTGTTCATATATGTTTGTCTTTCAGCTCCAGTGTCAAAGCCAGTTGTTTCTCAGATGTGTCTGTCATCAGAACAGATGATCATCAACTGCTCCTCTGAAGGAGATGGAGTAGAGTTAATTTTCACTTTGGACGGTTATTCACTGATACAGACCAGATCCCACTGCCAGACAAACTGGACTGCAGTCTCACAATCACCGGCTGGGGATGCAGCTAAACAAGACAAATTCAGTGGTTCAAATGTTAGCATGAACTTATACGGTCAGCTTACTGGAAACTTGATGTGTCAAGTTAGAAATAGTGTCAGCAGAAATAAAACTGTTCTCCAGCTGACAAGCTGCAAAGGTACTGTATTTCAAGGGATGATCAACCAGTTTGTTTATTCTTTGATTTTCTTTGTTTCTTAAGTTGATTCAGCTACCAGTTGGCTTTTCCATGTTTTTGATTATTTAGTCAGGCTTTCAGATAGGCTTGATTCTAATGTCTCTCACAAATACAGATCTGGATTCATGATTCTATAATCGCATATAGGTGAATAGATCTAAAAGGTGCTTTCAGACATTGAGAGGTTGCTGCTGCAGCTGCCACCGAGCAACATCAGCATTCTGTATTTTGAGCTGCAGCTCCCCAATACTTACGATCCTACCGGTCTGTAAACCACAGGCTGCTGCTAACCACCTAGTATAATCTCATCATGCAACTAAATAGACACGACTGATATAGCAAGTTTTGACAATTGTATCATAAACACTGCTTAATGCCCCAGACTAGATAATCACACATTGTAGGTGCTCCAATACCATTTCTCTCATTGTTCCATTTTCTGATAATAAACTTAGATACCTGTAAAATCAGACACTGTATTGATTCCCTTGTTGCTATGTTTACTGTAGCAGACCTAAACATTTTTAGTTATGCATTTTAATAAATTTATGAGAATTGATACCCAATTATGAATTCATAATTGAAGATTCATAAAATCAAAATTTTCCTCGTTTAGGGCACCACCGGAGTTGTTATAATCCTAGAGTCTCCGGACCTCTAGGTAGTTTTGAATAATTGTACAATTATTACTAGTGATCAGTTAGTTAATAATCGTTCAATTATCTTAAATCAGTCAGTCAGTCTCATATCTAAAGGGTCAATTCTCTTGGCAGGAACTAGAAATAGGCAACACACACAGCTCTTGATTAAATTACAGTGAATTTATTCTCTAACTAAGGTGATAAAAAGATGGTTGGATACAGGGAACATAAACATTTGCTGAACAATGAGCCTGGAGGTTCGATTGTGGAAAGCATTTGACTCATACGGCATAGAAGAGCTAATGAAAGTAAACTAATGCTATAATTTAGGAGTTAAAATGGACATCTGATCACAGGACGTGTGTTAAGTCTTACTGCTTGTCGACAGCCTGCTTTTGGCCTGTTGCACGGGTCCCACGCTAGCTGCCGATCCTGGCTTTTTGCTAGGGATTCTCCAGGGTTCTCCGTGTCTGATTGAAAACGCCTCCTCCGTCTGGCGATTCGGCTGTTTTCAGGTTTCCTTCGTTGTAGCTGGCGAGACCACGTGGCTTGGTCTGACCTCGGTGAAGTTGGCTCGACGAAAAAGCTTAAAAAGGGAACTTGGTCGTTCCTGAATTAGTCCAGTGTAACTTAACGGACTGATAACTTTAACAAACAAAAGAAATAAAGAAAATAAAAACAAACTGAAGGGCAGATCGATGTCGCGGCACTTCAGGTGTGTAGCTTCAGGCAAACAAAAAGCCTCTTTCGCTGGCCGAGTCTGGGCGTTGCCTGGCGCGGCACAGAGGGCCGAGCAGAGTGGAAGAGCCAACAGCGAAGAGAAGAGAGAGCGAAGCGAGGTCGCGTGTCGCTCTTTTGTTGCCTGGGGCGTGGTTCCCCAGGGGGCGTCTCAGGTTTCCCAGGGACTGCCTTTCTAAACTTAATGTCTAAAGAAAAGAAATCTATTTGCGCGTATTATAATCAAATATTTTCCACAATCGAACCTCAATGGTTGAACGGTTGTACTGTTCTAAGCATTTGGTAACAGGAAACAATTGTCACATTATTGGTCAGTATTTTTACACATTTAACCGCATTTCCGACGAGGGCATGTAATACTTATTTCGTCCACTTGGGGGAGCTCAGGTTACATGAGGAAAGCTTGGATTAAATCAAAGATCGTCTCTCCTTAGGAACTGGGAATGTTGTTTATTCATCCTTAAATTCAAGCTGGCGATTAAGAGTATAGTAAAACATTTCTTTGTCATCATTTCTAAAGGAATTTTGTAGGAAAGTATTATGAACAAGCATTGATTACATTAGATGAAGGAGTGTCTTGCTGAAAATAAAAACACTGCACAAGAAACTTTCTTTTCAGCACTAATATCAACAACAGATAGCAACAACAGTTAACATAACTACTCAAATAGAGGCAAACGTAATCAGGTAACTAAAGATTTAATTAAATGCTTTGAATCTTTGGAGACTGCAGTCCTTAGCCATTCAAAGTTCGGTGTCTGGACCATGTCACACTTGGGTGAGACAGGGGTTTTCCTTTTTGATGTGGTAATAAAACAAAGAATAAGGTCAGTTGCCACAGAAACATGTGTGGGGGGCCAGTTTTGATAGGCTGTTCAGGGAGATGCCAATGGCTGGTTCATGTCCCTTTGTCAGTTTAACAGTCAGGCCCCGCGTTATCAGCTTCGGAATCAAAAAGGTGCCAGTTTTATGGTCTGGATAGCACTTAGAGAAAGCAACTTTGACCCCTCCCCTTCTTCTCTGGGGAGGAGAAAGGAATTTAGGGTAGCTCCAAATTTATTCAATGTAAAATGCACAAATCCACACCGTTGTTCACTACATTACACAGCGGCAAAATACATGTGTGAGTTCATAACAGTTAGTTTAGATTGTGAAAATGGAAGCTGCAAACTATTTAAAGCACCTTTGATATTTGTCTTGCATCTAATCTCAATATCTTGTGTTTTCTAGGTTTCATTTCTCACTCCTGCCATGTGACTATGGCTGTGATTGCAAGTGCTGCAACTCTACTGCTCCTTCTGGCTCTGTTTCTTGGTATCAAATATTTTAATAAGAAAACAAGACCCATGACTATTACTGAAGGTAAGAGAAATATGTTCTCCCACTTCCCATGTCTTCATCTATGCTCTATCTCACTGAGGACTGTACTGATATTTATCCAAATGAATATGTAAAATGTAATTACTTGACATTCCTGAAAATAATTTTATAAAGCCTAAGCTATTGTGGTTTTAGAGATATCTGAAAGCTTCTTTCTGCATTTGAGGTACCTACATTTAGTTTTGTGCATCATTAAAATCAATATGGAAAGACTTGCTTGAATCCATTAAAATGAAAATTGTGTCTATTTGGATTATTTAAAGGTGCTGTAGAATGTGTGTGTGTATATATATATATATATATATATATATATATATACACACACACACACACACACACATATACACAGACACACACGCACACATTATTTATATATATATATATATATATAGCGATTGCAAGTCGCTTTGGATAAAAGCACCAGCTAAATGACTAATCATATATATATATGCATGCCTCCGGAGCACCTAGGTGTTAAGTGTCTTGCAAAGACACGTTGGTGGATATGCTGCAGTTGAATTGAACACGGATCTCCCATGCCAAAGTTATGTGTCTCATCCGCTGCTCCTTCGCCACCCCATCATTAAATAGCCATCATTAATCAGTGAGGCCTGGCCCCACATAGTAGGCCTTGTCCTGCCCTTCTGCTGTACTTGGAGAAGTTGGCAAATCAGAAGCAAGTAGGCTTACGGGGAGGGGGTGCTTAAAGAGAAAGGAGCTAAAACTGAGTGTTCAGACAGATGGTGACAAGAGGTGCTGAAGCAATGGACAATATGAGAAAAATAATGTGTTTTTTGTTGTTTAAGTTATGTTAATATTCTGTGGTACGGCAATTGAAAACATGGACTGATTTGACAAGACTCAAAAGCTTAACCACACGACATTAAGGCCCTTTGACGCAGTTCAGTATGATGTATTATCTGCATTTCTGTTTGACTCCTTTCAGATAACGCTGAAGATGAAATTGTCTATTCAGATGTTAGAGTGATGAAGCATACAAGGAAAAGCAGACCCAACTTGGATCAAAATGCCCTATGACCTAACCTTAACATTGCCTACCAAAAAAAAACATGGGATCATTGACTTTGAGTCTTTAAAAAATAAATAAAAGTAACTTTCACTTGCAGACATGGTAACAACAAAGTTTTGGTTCATATTGTTCAGTATTTTCAGTGGTCTTGAAAAATACCCATTGCAGGTGATGTACATATTTTCTCTCTGTGCAGGAAGTTAAATTTGTCAACATCTACTATGGACTAAAGTACTTCCGATTTCTACTTAATATCTGAGTTACTGTTAAAAAAACATGTTAAATTTGTTTTTCATACATCATTCATTCATGGACGTAACAGTGCTTTTTGTATACTTTTATTTTATTTTCAGTCACCTTTGTAATTTTAATGTAATTGTGTACCATTGTAAATAAACACTGATATGATTTAAACATTAATCAAGTGGCCACCCTAACCTAAGCCCTAAATTTAAGGTTGAAGACTTTTTAGGTAACCCAGGAGAAAAAGTAATTGCTAATATTTTTTTGTGAGTGATTGAGATAGTTGTTACTATCTATATTGCACTAGAGAATGTTTTTACAGAAAACAGAGTACTTTTATATCTTCATGATTTTTGGGATAATCAACATCACTGCGTCTTTATGGCTGCACGGTTCCACTACATTCTGCAAGTGGATCACATTTGCGCTCATGCCAATGTCGTTTCCTCTCGCAATGTCTGTCAGTGAAATGCGGCCATAAAGACGCAGTGATGTTGATTATCCCAAAAATCATGAAGATATAAAAGTACTCTGTTTTCTGCATTTCCTCTTCAGTGACTCTGTGGTGCTCTGTGGCTCTGTGGGGGCCATAAAAGGACTCCTTTTTCTTCTTTACACTGAAGATAGTTCTTAATGACTTTTGCTGCATGTTTGGGGTTGTTGTCATGCTGCAGAGTAAATGGCTCCACTATATCATGCGCGTGGTTCACATTTGCACTCACACGGATCTGTCTGAAGAGAGAGAAGCAACTGAGGCTCCTTAAATCGTCATAAGAACCACGTGTAGTTCTCCAACATGTTTGGGCCAACCTGCCTGCTATGATAAATAAATAAAATCTATTAAATGTCTGTTTTTCAAAGCATTCTTAGTTTATAGCATTTTTCCACACCGGCATAAAACCTTTGCAGAAAAAATTCAAAGTATGGTTGTGTTACCTCAAGAAAAAAGAAAAATGTTAACACAGTTTTAGGTTTCTACCATAATTATAAAAATAAGAGTCTTTAACTTTGGACCAGTTTGTATTTAGTAGTTGGTTAGTGAGTACAGTGTAGGGATCATTTTTGACCACAAGATGAAGCCAATAGTTTTCATACTTTATTTTAAATATCACTGTTTCCACACTAACTGCCACGTTATGCTACAGTCCACTCACTCAAGTCCAGAACAACTTTTGACATTCCACATAGGCTACCTGTGAACTCTGCACCAACTGAGGTTTGGGAACTTGAATGCTAAAAAGTAGACTTTTCCAGTTTCTAACCTAATAACTACCACATGCATTAAGGATTAATTTCAACACTCATATTGTTTCATGTTGCCTAGGTCCACAGTGTTGCAGCAAAATTCTAACTCCAGTTTTGCAGACTTATACTGTATGTACTTCAACAATTTAGTTTTTAATGTTTACACCAGAGGTAAAATAAGTTTATCCCAAACTGAGTCTGGCCATGTGGCCTCTGTTAGTGATGAAAGGATCTCTTGGCATACCTAAATATAAATATTTGAGAAAAGAATTGAGCATTAAATCCTGTCTGAAATGACTAATGCTTGTTTAGTCTTCACCGTGTTGCTACTTTCAGTTTACCAAAGACCATCTCTCTCTGTCTCTCTCTCTTTGATCTTTTAGTCTTTCTTAGCAATTAAAACATATACCATGTTCTTTCACTGTGTCTGAAGCAGAAGCTGAGAATGGAAAATATTGTGGCCTACACATCCTTTTCCTTTCTTGTTGTGTTGACAACCTTAGACTCACGTTTATCATGCCTAGGTGTTACTTTTACTTTCCTCTAACAAACTTTGGCAATGCAAAGGCTTGTGCACATGGTTTATAAATAAATACCATGCGGTTACATGTTCAGAAGCGGGAAGTGCTCTTTTCTTTGTAGTATCACTTGCAAAAATGCAAAAGCTCTCACCCTCACACAGTTCTAATAGATGCTTGCTTTACATCTGACTGTATGTTTTAATAGGATTTACGCAAAATCCACAAAGAGATCCACAAAATGACAACTCAAGAGTCAGCAGGACGATCTTCATTTTTTCCCGTCACTGACTAATCATCCACTGTGAGCACTCTGCAGGTACTAGGTAGGCTTTTTAGACGAAACAGTAAAGATGTTGATGATAACGTACACTATAATCCTGTGCTGTTGAGTTGTAGTGTGACACCACCACACCCACATGGAGTTCACTTTAGAATTTCCCTGACCTGCAGTCAGTAAAAACCTACGAAATGTTTAGTCACAGATTCACTTCAATCTCTGTCCCAAATTACAGACTTATTTACACTAATGTACCCACCTTCTCCCTATATTCTGCTTTCTTATTCCAGAAAGATAGAACTAATGAGTCAACTTTCTTTTTACTTTGTGTTATGAAATAGTGGAGAATACCCACTTTACTGTTACATTATTTAAGTTTGAGAAATTTTAGTTTTTGTAAGCAGTTGTTTTTACATATCAAAATGTTAGTAACTTTGTAACTGAGTACATGTAAATACAAAAATAATAAGCAGCTATGTGTCAGTAGTACTTTGCTGAGTGCAGATTCTCTCCACAAAACAAAACACCAGAAACACCCCGTCAGTGCGAAATTGACAGTCCAGTGAATGGGCCACAAAGAAGACTGTAAAGCGGTGAGTGAAATTAGTTGAATTTAAGCCAGATGAGCTAAAGTGTTCTGAATGTGCAATAATGTATCACTCATTCATATAAAGATATGGCTTTAACAATTTCTAAAAGACAGGGTGGCTGAATTATTGTGACTGACTTAAACTGTTTTCTAATTATGCAGATATCTACGCATGTAATCTGTTTTGTCCAAGAATGTTTATTAAAGTGATATTTACAATTTAAACTAAAAACCTTGAAACCAAAGGTCTTATAGTGTGTTGATCATTTTGAATACAAGTGAATTCAACATGTTTAAAAAGGTAATTTGATTGTGTTACAACAGAAAAATGATTTCCATCTACATGAGCTCTGGCAAAAGGTACACTTCAGGGTACCTGCAGTAATAGCATTGGTCAGAGGTGGAGCCAGATGTTATAAACATTCGGGGCTTACCCCAAATATAGGGGGGTCCGGGGGCCTGCACCCCGGGGAGATTTTTTCCCATTAAGCTGGCTAAATGCGCTATTTTTCATGCTGTTTTAGATGATAGAATGCCTAAAAATCTACACACTATCTGGGAAAAAGATGTATGTTGCTTTAGAAAATAATCGTCCTGTAGAGCCTACAATCTATTTTTGATTTAATTGTTCTCCAGCTCAAAAAAGGTTGAGGATCACTCATTTTCACTTCTGGCAACTAAAAAGAGACAAAACTTATCTGATGTTACTCTAAGGAATCTCTAAGCACCTCACAATTCCATTTGATTATGATTCAGAGGGCTGCAGTGTGGTTATAAAACAATTATCGAATATTCTAATAATATTTTTAATAATATATATTTTTTGGAATATTACTAAGCATTTCATTTGCACATTAAAATCCAAAGCAAAACGTCTCCTCATCAGCTTAAAAGACTACTTTGCATTCCTAATTTACTTTACGAATTTCAGCTCCTTTATGCTTTCACATTTAATTTCTTCTGGAGTCCCTGAATCACCAATTTGCAGTTAATCCAGCTTGCTGTGATGCCTGTCCTTCCTCTTCCCTAGCTGACTCATCTGTGTGACAAAATAGTCCCTCAAACACGTCAAATCAGCAACATTCACTAGCAAGTAATGATAATAATAGTAAAAATAATAAATTTTATTTATAATGCACTTTACATTTCAACGAAATCTCAAAGTGATGGGTGGATGAAGCATTATGAAGCTCTGGGGCTTCAAGCTAAGCAAACACAGTGGCATCTAGTGGCGTGTAAAACTTATAGCAGCACTTTTAGACTGAGGCCGAAACGCCACCATAACTCGCTGATACTAATAACTTTAGTCTCATGTGTGCAATAAAAGTCAAAAAGGGTTACGGTTAACCTTAACCTGATGGTTGATATTTATGAGATTCAGACATGTGATGTGATTGGACAGTGATATTCATTAAATTAGCCTATTATTACTTTTGTTACAGAGGAGCATCTCAAATCTAAAAAAAAAATTAGAATATGGGGGTAAAGTTAATTGTGAGCACCAGAAACAGACAGAGATTAAAGGCTTAAGAAACTTTTACAGGTGTTGTAAGTTAATTAGCTGATAAGAGCTCTTCCCAGGTAGACATTTCTGCATAATAAATAATTTATTCTGAAATTCTAATAAATTTTGGGATACTAGAGTTTTGATTCTATGAGCTGTAAGCCCTAATCATCACGCCCTGATATGATGATTTGATACAAACTCAAGCACAATGTATTTTAACTGTGTGCTTCATAGGAGGAAAATGTTTTTAATGAAAACATTCGGCTCTGATTGTTGCATAAAATCGTCAGGCATCTAGGATTACAAGGTAGGATTTTCAAAATAGTCTATCAACTAACGCTACTTATGTAGTATAGAAGCCGTTGCCGTGGTTACTATCTATTGACCGCCTTCCGTTTACTCGCGGAGCGCTTGTCTCGGTGTCTGTGCTGAGCGACCCCGCCGGGCCAGGCGACTACGCAGGCGGAGGGTCGCTTCCCACGATCTGTTTTTGTATAAACATAGAATGAATATCTATCTATCTATCTATCTATAGGTTTGTGAGAAACTCCCTTTATTTGTTGTCTACAATTTTAAAACTGTGGAATTTGCTTTTTTAATGCCTTTATGCATTTGATTTCCAAATGTGACTACTTTTTTAAGTGATTTGCTTTGATATTTATTGTTATGTCTGGAATTGTATCAGAATTGTTAAAACATCTATTGAAAGACATAGACATAGACATTTAAAACAATCTTTTTACCGGATTGCTGGAATACAATATAATAACGATCACAAAATGGATCTTTAGTCTATCTAACGTCTGTATTTATCTTATAGACGGACATATTTTTATTCATTAGCATGAAAGTCTGCATTTATCTTACTGACAGATATTTTATTAAGTATTTTATTCATTCGCATGGTTGAGTAACTATTCAGTTCAAAAATACCAAAGTAAGAGGAAGACAGAACGAACCAGACGCAAACTTTTAGGCACCAGGCGGGAGGGCATGAGATGAAAGGGCATGAGAGGGGAGGCTCCAGGCTCCAGCCATACAGTCTTGTAATTATCAACACAATAAATGGATTTTCTTATCACTGTGGTTCTGTGTTGATTCCATTTGACCACCAGGTGGAGCCAGAGGTCCCCACATGAAACCAGAAATTAATGACATCCAAGTACAAGTACCGTACAAATTTGAGGTACTTTACTTGCTTTTTGTGCCATTGTAAAGTTTAACTTGTTACAGCTGTATTTGTTGAATTTATCGCCTCCTTCATTATTCTACATATTCTACATTCTGAAGCAAATACATAATTTTACTAAAACCAAAAGCACAGTAAAATAATGGTATCTGTCCTACAAGCTACAGTACAATGACTGAAGCAGTTTTTTGTTTTGTTAATACTTGTGGTGCTATTAATGATAGCACAACTATCACAGATACTGATGTCATTATTACCACTACTTGAGTTACCATTACTTTTACTGAACTACTACTGCTGCTGCATAAATCACCACTAAGACTATCTAAATAAGTAATCTAATCTAAGTACCATCATGACATCAGTCATTATTGTAGCATAACTATATTGATTTAATAAATTTATGAGAATTAATACCCAATTGTGATTTTTAATATTCAGAAAATATTAATCCATAAATCTTCTCATTTCGCGGGGCACAACCGGAGTTCCAGTCTGCCTAGAGTCTCTGGACCTCTGGGTATGGTTTTAATAATTATACAATTATTCACTAGTGATCAGTTAGTTAATAATCGCTCAGTTATCTTAAATCAATCAGTCAGTCTCATATCGAAGGGGTAAATTCTCTTGGCAGGGACTTGGAGATAGAAACTCACACAATTCCTTTGGTTACAGTGAATTTATTAACTAACTAAGGTGATAAAATGCAGTTAAATACACCAAAGAAATAAACAATGACTAAACAATGAGAATGTGGGTTTCAATTGTGGGGAGCATTTGACTCGTACTGCGGAAGAGAACAAATGAAAGTAAGCTATGAGTTTAAGAGTTAAAAAGATAATCTATTAACACTATTGGACATCACTGATCACAGAATGCCTTGCTTTGCCTTACAGTGGGTCGGCGGCCTGCCTTGGCCTGTTGCACGGGTCCCACGCTAGCTGCCCGATTCCTGGCTTTTTGCTAGTGAATTCTCCGGGGTTCTCAGCGTTTGAAATGAAGAAAAACCCTCAAGGGTTGGCCTTCCTCAGTCTGCCAATGAGGCTGTTCCTTCAGGCGTCCTTTGTTACTGCTGGCAGGACACGTGGTTGACCCGGGCCTCGGGGCTCAGTGTCATTTAAAACTTTGTCGTTCTTGAATTAAAACTACGGTAACTTAACGGACTGATAACTTTAACAAAACCAAAGCAAATAAAAAAGTAAGCTGCTGAAACGAAGGAAAGCTGAGGTCGCGGCACTTCACGTATGTAGCTTGAAACGAATAAAGCTTTTGTTGCGCCGGGCCGAAGTCTTAGGGCGTTGCCGGGAGAGGGGGGCATGCCGGGCGCGTGCCGAAGCGCCGTTGAAGAACCAGGACCAAGTAGAAGAGAAGAGCACAAGAGAGAGCCTGAACGACGGCGTGTGTCGCGCTTTTGTTGGTTGGGGCGTGGTTCCCAGAGGGCAGTCCTTCGTTTCCCTGAGGACTTGTTTCCGGTTCCCGAGGGACTGTCTTTCTTTAGACATATTAAAGTTAATCAAAAACAAATCTACTGGCGCGTATTGTAATCAAATATCTTCCCACAATATGTCTATGAAGATTCTCAGTCATCCAGGTCATAGTTATCCAACGAAGGTTAAAGTCAAGGGCAACTGGACTTGGTTGAAGATACTGGAAGACGTTTCATCCCTCATCCAAAGGACTTCTTCAGTTCTGACTGACTGGCAGGGAAACTCAGCTATTTAACCTCAGTGGGGTCGTTCGCCAGGGTCATCGATACTGCTGGTTCGTTAGTGCTTCTGGTTACTGTAAAGACAGTCGTTACAGTCGTTAGGACTACCAGTGGCCAAGACTGAACGACCATCGTTGGTATCTTCACCTGAGGCCAATAGGTTACATTTGTTGAGTTTCCTGGGAAAAGATGAAAGGACAGCATTGTAAGTGGGGGATAAGTGGTGGCGTAGACCCCCTCCTCAGTTCAATGACGACTTCTCGACCTGGGTGTAGATGGTTTCCTTGACACCTCTTTCAAACCATCCATCTTCTCTGTCTAAAATGTGCACCTGGTGGTCCTCAAACGAGTGTCTTGACCTGAGGAGTTGGCCCTTCTGTGTTGAGCCATGCATTTGTGTAGTGGTTGTTTAGTCTCCCCAATATAGAGGTCTGTGCATTCCTCACTGCATTGGACCGCATACATTAGATTGCTTTTCTTGTGTTTGGGTGTGCGGTCTTTGGGGTGTACCAGCATCTGTCTTAGTGTGTTCTTGGGTTTAAAAAACACAGGGATATATTATGTTTGTTGAAAATCCTCCTGAGTTTCTCTGATACTCCAGACACGTATGGAATCACAATGTTGTTGCATTTGACCTTCTTTTCCTCCTCCCCTGTAGTTTTGTACTTCTTGGATCTTGTGGCTGTTTTCACAAAGGTCCATTTAGGGTATCCACAGGCTGTAAGTGCCCCCTTCAGGTGTTTCTGTTCCTTCTCTCTGGCTTGGGCGCTTGTTGGTATGTTTTCCGCTCTATGGTGTAGTGTTCTCATGACCCCTAGCTTGTGCTCCAGTGGGTGGTGTGAATCGAAGAGTAGGTATTGGTCTGTGTGTGTGGGTTTTCTGTAAACACCAATCTGCAGGCTCCTGTCCTCTTCAATGTGTACAGCGCAGTCCAGGAAGGCCAAACTGTTGATGTGTTCTGTGAAGGCTTGCACTTCCTGGTTTTTAATTTTGACCCAGGTGTCATCCACATATCTGTTCCAGTGGCTCGGTGCTGTTCCTCTGAAAGAGTTGAGGGCTTTGTTTTCCACTTCTTTCATGTAGATGTTTGCCACAATCGGGGATACCGGTGACCCAATGGCACAGCCATGCTTCTGTCTGTAGAATCCTCCGTTGTACTGGAAGTAGGTGGTGTTTAGACAGAGTTCGAGTAATTTACAGATTTGGTCAGGGCTGAGTCTAGTTTTGTTGTCCAGGTTGTTGTCTTGTGTTAGCCGTTTCCTAACGGTTTCTACTGCCTCTATGGTGGGGATGCAGGTGAACAAAGACGTCATGTCATAGGATACCATGGTTTCATCTGGATCCAGTTTTAGTCCTTGAACTTTGTTTACAAAGTCAATAGAGTTTTGGACGTGGTGAGGCATGTTTCCCACCAAAGGAGATAAGATGGTAGAAATGTGCTTGGCAATGTTGTAGGTGAGTTAATGCTGCAGTTAACACCGAGTTAATGCTGCTGATAATCGGCCTGAGTGGGGCTCCTTCTTTGTGTATCTTGGGTAGTCCATAAATGCATGAAATGGCTTCTCCAGGATACAAACGGTAATATTGTTCACGGGTGATG
This sequence comes from Micropterus salmoides, assembly GCF_014851395.1. Lineage (NCBI taxonomy): Eukaryota > Metazoa > Chordata > Actinopteri > Centrarchiformes > Centrarchidae > Micropterus > Micropterus salmoides. The sequence continues at coordinate 16,377,251 of NW_024044681.1, forward strand.
GTGTTGTCCTTCTGTAACTGATGTAGACATTCTATGGCTTTTTTCTTGTATCCGCTGGTTGGGTCTCGTCTCAGTGTCTCATATGTGTTTGTGTCCATTAGTAGCGTGTTGACTTTGTTCTGGTAGTCCGCTTGGTCGCTACAAGACTTGTTCTAGCCTGGTAAATGTAAATCCTCCGTACTTGTATAGCGCCTTTCTAGTCTTCTAGTAAAAGCGCTTTTACACTACATCCACCAGTCACACACATTCATACTAAGCCTAAGTGCTCAAACGGAAACTAACATTCACACTCATTCATACACTGGCGGAATAGCCGCCAGGGACAATTCAGGGTTCAGTATCTTGCCCAAGGACACTTCGACACGCAACTAGGGGGAGCCAGGGATTGAACCGCCGACCTTCCGATTAACGGCCAACCCGCTCTACCTCCTGAGCCACAGCCGCCCCACAGCCGTAGTGTTAAGGACTACCGTGCATCTTCCTTTGTCAGCAGGTAGGATAGTGATGTTGTGAACCTTGCTCAGATATGTCACAGCCTTCCTTTCTTGGATGGTGAGGTTGGAAGGGAGGCCTTCGCATTAGAAAGGGCTGCAGATACCTTTAGTCTGAGCTGTTCCGCTTCTGTTTCTGTTCATTTGTTTTTCCTAATGGCCGATTCTGTGGCTGTGATGAGGTCTACTATAGGTAGTTGCTGTGGTGTAATGGCGAAGTTTAATCTTCCCACAATCAAACCTCAATTGTCAAACGGTTGTACTGTTCTTAGTTTTAAGCACTTGATAAGGGAAACAGTTGTCAGATTATTGGACATGATAAATACCGAGTGACATTTATACATTAAACTGCATTTCAGAGTCACCAATGACCTTTTAATGTCTGCTGATGATGGCATGTGCTCAGTCCTGGTACTCCTGGACCTTAGCGCTGCTTTTGACACCATTGATCACACATCATGTTAGACAGACTGAGGTACTGGGTGGGAATCTCTGGTACTGCCCTAGAATGGTTTTCATCCTACCTGTCAAATAGGAAGTTTTACGTATCTGTAAACAACTATGTCTCTTTGTTCTGTCCAGTTAAATAAGGTGTGCCTCAGGGGTCGGTCTTAGGACCCATTTTGTTTTCCTTGTATTTGCTTCCCCTTGGACATATTATCCATAAACATGGTATTTATTTTCATATGTATGCTGATGACACACAAATGTACTTGCCCGTCAGATCCACAGATCCTGGAATGCAGAGTTCACTTACTGACTGCCTTTGTGAAGTAAAAAAATGTATGTCAAAAAATTTCCTCCAGCTGAACTCAGACAAAACAGAAATCCTGTTCATCGGGTCCCAGCAGATGGCAGTATTTGTTTTGCCATCTGCTGGGACCCAATGAACAGGATTTCTGTTTTGTTCCCTAGTAAATCACATTAAGCCTGTTGCAAAGAACCTTGGTGTCTGGTTTGATAGTAATTAAAATTTCGAGCAGCACACCACAAAGCTTGTTCAATCATGTTTTTATCAACTTAGAAATATAGCAAAAATTCGATCTATGTTAACTTTTAAGGACACCAGTACTAACACATTGTCTACATAAATACTACAAATAAATGAAGCACATGAAATCTACAGTTTAATTTCTAACCTACATACTTAAAACCCTAAGAGCAAAATAACCTAATCCCAGTGGTCCCAAGTAATTCATTACATCAGTCTCGAGTGCTATCATTCTTGGTTAAATAGGTGAAATACAAAAAATAGAGGCAAACTACAATTGATGGACAGCTAAGAAATTGGAAGATAGTGTAGGCCGCCCTTAGCCACAAACAACACGTCCCTAGCACCCTGAAAGCAAATATGATTGGAAAGCAGTTATATTAAAATCTAAACCTAAAACAATGTGAAGCACAAATCCATCGTCAACCGCTTATCCTGCGTACAGGGTCGCGGAAAGAGAATGACAGGCGAGAGAGAGAGAGAGAGAGAGAGAGAGAGAGAGAGAGAGAGAGAGAGAGAGAGAAGGGTCTTCAAAAAGCCTCAGTTTAGCTGGAAATTTACAGTGTAAGTTGAATGAATAGAGACTGCAGCTCTGCAGCTTGTGAAGATTAAAGCGGAGCTACCGTCTGCAAACCCCGCCCCCCGTCACTGTGGCTGAAGCAGAGACTGAGAACAGAGTTGTGGTTCACTGGGTTTTCGGTTCTTGTTGTTGCGAACAACCTTAGACATGAGTTTACTTTTAGTTTCCTCTAATAAACTTTGGTGATACAACCTGTATGTACATGTACTTGGTTTGGAAATAAATACCATGTGATTACATGTTGAGAGGCAGGAAATGCTTATTTGTAGTACACTTTACAGAAATACAAATCCTCATACAGAGATCTGATTAAAATACAGAGAGAGATGCTCGTCCTCCATTTCAGTTGCTGCACCTATGTCTTTGTGAGTAAATATTTTCTATTTAAATATTGTAACATTGCAAATAGGATGATAAGATGCATATGAATTGTTTTTTTTTAAATGTCCTTTCTGGACTTGGCTTATTATTATTTTGTATAATGTGATCAGCTAATTGTAGGCAGAACTGTCATTAATTTTGTCTGTATGTAGCCTGCTTTTTGGTTTCCGCTGAGGTTTCCTTCCCCTCTCATTGATTATCCACTTTGAGAATACTATAGGTACTGTAGGCTTTATAGAGGAAACTGAAAACGTAATGGTGTTGATAATACCATGTGAACTATAACTCAGAATCAATGAGCTACTGAATTGTGGCGTGACACCACTGCAACTACAAGAGCATACTACATTTTATTTAAAAAAAGACTATATATGCATGTTGAGCATAATGTAATGCTCCACAGCAAATCACAGAGAACATAAATGGATTTACAGGTTAATGTCCCTGGCCTACAGCCAATAATAACTTACTAGGCTAGTAGCTACATAGCACATTTGTTAAAACTCTGTCCAAACTACTACGCAGAAGAGACTAAACAAACACCCATTTTCTCCCTCCATTTTCCTTGCTTGTAGCAAGGACTAAAGCCTGCAGACTGCTCATATATTTTTAATTTGTCTAACACTGCGTATCATATGTTCACTGTACACTCTCATAGACAGCTGACACCATCTTAGCAAATGGACTTCTAACAAATCTGTTGAAGTTATATATTAGGACACAGTAAAAGCATTGTATTTATTATTGTGTGATCTCTCTCTCTCCTGTTTTCTTGTGTGTTTGGGCACCCAACACAAAAGTTATCACCTGTAATTATCTGTACAATTCACACAGATTAAATACATATATACAATATAAACTGCATTCACATATTGAAAGGAAGAGCTCACAGAGCTCATTTCAAAACATCAACTAAAGGCAGCGGAGAATACTTCAGTGCATTATCCTGCTGGTAGTAGCCATCAGAAGATGGGTACACTGTAGTCATAAAGGGATGGACATGGTCAGCAACAAAACTCAGGCTGTCACGTTTAAACGATGCTCAATTGGTAGTAGTGTCAGGATTGGCGGAGTGAAGGCGGAAGTGTGGACCCAAATGCAGACGTAAGCGAGGAGGATGCAGTTTAAACAAAGATTTATTTACAAAAAGACAAACAGGCTAACGCTGGGAGCTCAGTGGCTAAAGTTCAAACAGACATCCAGGGGGAAAGAAATCCAAAAACAAGAACAAAAGGGAATCCAAGGCACAAATCCACAAAACTCAGGGAATAATCCAGAATACCAGGAAACAGGGTACAAGGCAGGACACTCAACTTCGACGTAGACAATACAAGGACATGACAAAGACTGAAGAAAACTGAGGACAATATATACACACACACGTAAACGAGCAGGGAGGGAAGCACAGCTGAGATACATCAGGTAATCAGACAAAGCTAGACAAGGACACCAGGTACAGAAGATTACCAAAATAAACAAGTAGTAAAGTTCACAGGAACACACAAGGACAGATCTACCAAAGTAAAACACAAAAACATGGAAAGACAGCAAAATCAGGACACAGACAGAGACGGGACCAAACAGGAGATAGGACTACCCTAAAACATGGAGATAAAAGACTAAGGACTAAGACAGACCATAATGAGAAAATACAGAAGTACAACGATAAAGAAAACACTAAACATGAACTAAAGCACAGGACCAAGAACTAAGATGAGAGACGAGACATAAACTACTAAGGACAAGGAACGAGAGAAACAGGCAAATAGATAGACATATGAAACGATGGCAAAAACTCAAACTAATCCCAGTGGTCCCAAGTAATTCAGGGAAAACTACAACTCATAACACTAAGGGGCCCAAAGTGTGCCAAGAAAATATCCCCCACACCAATGCACCACCACCACCAGCCTGAACCATTGATATAAGGCAGGATGGATCCATGCACACTAAATATTTTAAAAATGTCAATATAATTGAAACTAAAGCTGAAACAATTATTCAATTTGTCAACAGAAAGAATTCCCAGTTTCTAAAAAGAGAGATTTTACAGCATTTTTGTTTTATATAATTGTAAATTAAATATATTTGGGTTCTCTACGGTTGGTCAGATAACAGACATTTCACCACAACACATCACCTTGGGCTCTTAAAAAAAAAAGAATATACAATAGGACATTTTTCCCATATATTCGACTCAGCATGTGTTTGCTTTCTGTGGTTTTTACTGTAACTTGTGAAAGTAAAGAGACAATGATATGACTGAACATGAGGCTCCTGCAGCTTCTACATCTTGTAGTCATCAGGCCCTATTTGACTAACTTTTCTGTAGTTTTCTCTTTGTCTCAGGTTTATGCTGGCATCTGTTATTGTCACCCCCTGCAAAGAGACCGAAAAAGACATTGATGGAAGAAGCTAAGAAAAGAAAACAGTGACCTAGCAAGAGGCTCCAGGACGTTGGTGTTGTGTGAAATAAAAGGCATGCGTTTCTATCCCAGAATGAGAATGAGTTTCTTCATTTTAAATATATAAAATTAAGATGTGGAAAAAGTCTGCCAATCATTTGCTCATTATTTGTGCTATTAATTAACGTCAGATACCACATTGTAGCTGCCTCTGGTTAACAGATTCACACTACAGATCAAAAGATATCTGAAAATGCTGAAAATGTGAAACAATCTCTGATGCATTTTTTTTTGCACCTGATGTTCTTTGAGCAAATAAAGTTGCTGCCTGTCCTGTCTGCTGTACTGTGTTGATTGTATACCTTGGTTTATCTGTGATTATGGCAGAAAGGAGGTGAGAGTTTAAATGAGGCACTGTGGCTGAGGAAGTGACAGAGAAAGAGGCAGTGGCTGCAAAAGGCTGTGGTTTTTAACTGTCTGTCTCACAGTTTTGCATTACCTGAGTTGCCTATGAGAAGGTTTGTGATGCAGATGTAATATGTAGTTATGGATGGATATAATTGAAAAACCTTCGCTAAACAGTACACTGAGAGGCAGGAAGTGTTTATTTCTTCACATGTCCTTTACAGAAATACAACACCTCAACGCCAAGGAGGTTTACAAGGAGCCTAAATATATAAAACAAATAAAACAATAGGTCTTCATGCGTGGGTGTTGGAGCCACTTTAAAAAAATGTTGCACCCATGCCTTAATAACTAAATGCTCTGCATTTAAATACGTGTTATGACATTAGAAATGGTGCTAGATGTTTCTTTGGTATTTGTTAGAGAAACTTGTACTGTATACACAAGAACAACAAAAGGTGATCCCCTGAAATGTATATAGAGTAGTAAGGAAAATACATCTTATAGGGTAAGATAAAGGTATAAGGTAAAGGATGGTGCATTCACAGCCAAAGGCTTTTTGTGCATCTGTATTTGCAGCTGAAATAGAAACTCAACTCACGCCTCATTTTACATGTTAAATAGTTTAATAGAGTTTTGATTGCCAGTTTAGAATAAGAAGGTCACTAACAGTACATCCATAACCCTTGAAGAAATGTAAAATACAAAAATACAAGTTGTAATTATCTCTGACATTAAGTAAAATATCTGAAATATGCTGTTGTGACTGTTTAACTGCACCAATTTAATCTCAGCAGTGTTTACATGAGTCCTGCAGTAGTTGAATTAATAAAAGTAAAAAAAAATTATGCAAAAACTAATACAAGAGATTTAAATACAGTAATCAGATTTAGAAGCCAGTAGGATAATCCTTTATCCTTATCCTAATCATACATTTCATGAAGTACTTTTCACCAATGAGTGTCAATCAGCTCATCAGACACACCAAGTGGCTACCTGTGTGTGTGTGTGTGTGTGTGTGTGTGTGTGTGTGTGTGTGTGTGTGTGTGTGTGTGTAAAACATGCAATTTGTTATTATGTGTGTGACTTTTACTGGTGTTTAGAATTTAAAGTCATTCTTCTTTATATTGTGCCCCTCTGTAGACAAATACCAAAAGCACAGGTAGTGGCCCATAAGTTAAATTTGTTTTATAGCAGCCGACATTTTTATGTTGTAACTGTATTTAGAAACTGTTTCAGGTAAATGTAATTCACACAATGACTGGAACATCTCACACAGCAGATGACTTAGAAATGTTAAAACTGAAGACCATAGAAAATCTATACCAAAGATTTACAGCACATTGGACATTATTTTAAATTTGAGAAACCATAGTTGGACAGCAGTCTTTATCGGAGTACTGCAAGTTGTGGGTGACAACACAATAAGCCCTTCCTTGATTCTCATCACACAACAAGACAAAAAGACAAGACGAGCAGAAACCAACTTCTGTCAGTGGAAAATTTACAGATCACTGTTCAGACACAAAGAAGACATCGCAACAGCGGTGAGTGAGAGTTTAAAATTGTTGTAAGGAGAAACATTGGAGTACTTTTTAATGATTTTATTGCTAAACAGAGTATGGCTTTTAATCAGTTTTCTGAAACGTTTTAAAAAAAGTAGCTACTACATACATGTTGTTCTTATTGAGCATGCTTCCTTTTATTTTCAAATTTACTTTTACCTTCAAACTAAAAACTAATCTTACATGTACAAATTTTACAGTGTATTAATGATGCAATAAAATAAATCATACATTACATTTGTCTTATGTGTTACAACAGAAAACAATGATTTTCCTGTATGTGATCTTCACGGCTCTGACAAAAACAGCTCTGGGAAAAGGTACACTGCAACGTAACACTATCTTACTGCAGTTAACAGTATGGTGTATAGACAATTATTCAGTAAAAAAAATGATTCAGTATTTTAAGTCAGGCAAATTTACAAAGAAAATCACTGAAATTGAGAATTGTTGATTCTATCCGACTGATTGTTTTTCGTTTTGTTTTTTAGGGTCGATTGAATGCAATTTCTCTGAACGCTCTGGAGCTCAGCAGTGTTTTGGAGCCGTTGGACAGCTGTTGATTTTTCATTTGCCAAATGCAACAAATACAGAGGTTAAATTGACAAAGGATGATAAATATCTTATTTTAAAAATAGTCAAAAATCAGACAGTGACTCTGCATGAGGAATATGCAAATCAGTTTGAACGCTTCACCAATGGAACAATCAAACTAGGTAAAGCAATGAAGAGACACTCTGGAGATTACCTGTTGGAAGAATTTGGATCTAATGGTGTTTCACTGAAAAAAGTGAAAGTCCATCTAGAAATACAAGGTAGGTTACAAAAAAGATTTTAAAGAGATTTTTAAAATATTTTTCTAAACCAAAAAACTGTGTTGAATTCTAATTCTCAATGTCTAAAACAGGGATTAAATAATATATTGTTAACCTGGGTAATATACGTGTAAAATATTTATTGTACATTTTATTTTAAAAAATGTCACTGAAATCCCATGCTAAATACAGGCTTACAGCTTCCTATCTGATGAACAAGTTTGAATATTGTGTTGTTGTGTTGAGTAGCTGCAAAAGTATCTGTCACAAAAATCTTTGAATCTACAATGAACAGAGCTGGTAGTGGATTTTACTTTTCATGTTGTGCTGTATACTATCTAAGTAACTCTGAATATCTTCCAGCTCCAGTTTTAAAGCCAGCTGTGTCTCAGATGTGTTTGTCACAAGAAGAGATGAACATCAGCTGCTCCTCTGAGGGAGATGGAGTAGAGTTCATTTTGACTTTGGATGGTCACTCACTGATACAGAGCAGAGGCCACAGCCATTCCCCAAGCAACTGGACAGCAAACATGCAGTCAGTAGCTGGGAATAAAACTGAACTCAGAGTTTCAAATGTTACCATCAGCTTGCAAGGTCAGCTGACAGGAAACTTGCAGTGTAATGTTTGGAACAATGTCAGCAGAGATGAAACAGTTATTCACCTACAAAGCTGCAAAGGTACAGAGTTTAAGAGCCTTGCTTGTTTTGCTAAATATCAGTTCTTCACAACTATTTGACATTCTTTTTTCCAAAATTGTAAAAACCTTAATCAATTAAATTCATTAATTAATTAATTCAGAATACCTGATGGAGGACAATGACGGACAAGCAATATTTGAGAAACTTCTTCTGTCAACTAATTTGGTTTGATATTTATTTGTGTTTCCTAGATTTTGTTTCTTCCTTTGTGATCGTGACTGTGGCTGTGGTAGCTGGTGTTGTCACTCTCCTTCTCCTTGTGTCTCTGTGTCTTTGTAAAATACATCTGCATAACAAACAGGGTAAGTCTGTCTCAATATGCCATGCTGACATTATGTTAGTTTACCAGTTTTATAGATCTTTAAATTATAGCTAATGCATTACATTCATTTAATACCATGACAATTATAATGATGAAAAAGTTGAAAAAGACAAAGATGTCCTCTGTGACAGGCTGCAACTCCAAAACACATTTCACTTCATCTGTTTTGATTTTCCCAGGTAACTCTGAAGATGAAGCTGTCTACACAAATGTTAGAGTGATGAAAAATACAAGGAAACCAGACCCAACTCACACCTGAATGCAAGATAATTGTTTTCCCTAAAACATTATTAAGCATTATTAATGTAACTTTATTATAAGTAAAAACTAATTACCACGTGTAGAATGAAGTTTGTGCTTATTTGTAAATAGGATACTTGTTACTATTGATTATTTTCACAGTAAACAGAATTGTTTTATTTTCTCTATATTTTTTTGAGCTCCTGCTTTTATATGGGTTTTTTTCTGTCAATTGCCTTGTAGTTGTGTGTTACACTACCGAGGGCTGCAGTCTATGTATTTCACTCTTGCCGCCTTCAAGCTCCTTGGGTTCAAATAAGCTGACCTGCTGCTGTGTCAAGGCAGCTACTAGGGCTGGGCGGTATATAATGTATACCGATATAATTTCAAAAGAGAAAGAGAGAAATTAGACAATACCGTTTATACCGATATAGTTTGATGTTGAGTTAATTAATATGTTTCCGTAAAGTCCTGCCAGCGTTTGCTCCTCTCTCTCTCCCTCATCGCGCAGCCCCGCCCCTCCCTCTGCATCTGTACAAGATGGAGGGAGACACAGTGCTGGTCGACACTGTTAAATAGCTGGCTTGTAAAAAGAAAAGCACGGTTCATTGTTTCCCACACATACACTTTACAGCGGCGGGCCGCCCAGGTTAGGCAACAGACAGTAGCATTTATCAGAGAAACAGTGATTCCGTTACAAGTCGCGACATTGTGGATATTTTAGAAGAGCAGACCAGGTAAAGCGACAGTGATAGGCTACGTGGTCAACAGGCCTCCTCAACATGCAGCTCAGCTGCTGCTGTGAAGGGAATCACAGGAGAAAAAGTCCTGAAGACAAGTTCTGTTTTTTTTTTTTCTGTGACTTTATACAGCCTATCACCGAAGAAAGTCACCAAAGCGGACATACAGGGAGAGAGAGACGGTCCCTTTTCTCAGCTCGCCTCGCCTCGACTCTACTCACCTTCTTTAGGTTTTCCATTGTGTAAAATATATATTTTATACCGGAATTCTACCTAACAGTACTGGGATATGACTTTTTGGCATATCGCCCAGCCCTTGCAGCTACCACTCACCATGTAGTTTGCACTTGTGCTGATCACTTTGTTGAGTCCTGTGTGTCTTTTATTGCCAATTAGTAGCTATCACGTTAATGATAGTTTTGTGTTGTGAGACTGGTCTCACGGCATCTTGCTGTTAGCTGTGAGCTAAATTCTTGTGTGTTGCCAGTTAGTGTTTACTGAGAGTCAGTAACACTCCTGTCTCAAACTAAATGATTTGTTTTTTGTTTGGTGTGCAGATTTGGGCTAGGGATCAGCTTACCACTGATACACCTTTATACTTTTAGTCATTTGTTGTATTAGATTCACTAGCTTTAGAGGTTATTAATCCCTTGTATAGAAGGGATCTCTTTTTGTTATATTTTGTTCTTTGGTTTATGCAGCACCCAATTGTCCAGTTTCTGTTCTGATTTTTGTTTGTTTCCCCTCTGTTTAATAAATAACATTTTCACTTCACCAAGTACATCTGGTTTATATTTATATTTACCCCTAGCAGGTGGGGATGTAACATAATTGGGGGCTCATCCGGGATTTGAATTGGATCTGGTGGAAAGTTATTTGTTACTCAGAGTTTTGAGTGGACACAACTGAGCTTCGGGGAATGCAGCTGGCTAACTGAGCTATGGCGGTCCGTTTTGATTTGGATTCTTTCGCTTGTCGTGAAGATGTCTTAATTTGTATAGCCTGCCATTTTGGAATCACAGTTGCCAAATCTTTGTTGAAAAAGGATCTTCGGACCCGGATTATTGATGGCTTGGTAGAGCAGGGACAGATTACCTGAGCAGACACAGCAACCTGTGGGAGTGGCACTTCCAGCAGACATCCATACACAGGTGGACGATGTGTCCAGCCGCAAAGCCCAGCCTGACTCGGGGTTGGCTGGCGAGGCAGGTGAGCGGATGAAGTAGAGTGTGACAAGGCTGTGAGACTGCGGAAGCTTGAGCTGGAAAACCGTCTGCCTTAGGTATGCCACAACCCTCTCCCTCCTCTGATCCAGCTTACCTTCCCAAATGAATTTGGATGAAGGTAAGCATATCATTATTATTATTATGAGTAGTAGTAGGCCTATTATCATTACTAGGTTATTGCTATATAATTATATGAGGTTACATGCTTTATTGTTGTTGTTATTATTATTATTATTATTGTCATCATCATCATCATCAGTAGGCTTATCATCATTACAAGGATCTCGAACCCATGCAAAAGAGCGATAATCCTCTTTAAAGTACGTCTCAAATTGTTTTCTGATTGCTGACAGGTGCTCAGACGCTGATTGGAATAGAGAGGAGAAATCGTGTGACATGCCTGCATCAGTGATAAAGTCTGCAAGGCTGGAGAAAATGTCGCAGTTCCCTCGACTGATGCGGTCATGCCAGAGTTCAAGTTTTTGTGTGAAGGCGTCCACTCTGTCTGCAAGAAGCAAAATATGAGTTTCGCGGCCTTGCAAAGACAGGTTGAGGCCATTCAAGTGATCAAATATATCGACCAAATAGGACAGAGACGCAAGCCACATAGTGTCATCCAGATGTTTCACCAGATCGGATTTGATTTCTGTCAAAAACCACTTCACCTCCTCTCGCAGCTCATACAAACGCTGTAACACCTACCCCCTGGAGAGCCAGCGAACTTCAGTGTGCAGAAGCAGCTGTTCGTGCCCTGACCCCATCTCCTAGCAGAGGACCCCAAACATGCGAGAGTTTAGCGCCTGTGATTTGATGAGTCAAAGAGAACCGGCAATTTTTTAGCAGCTAGTGCTTCACGATGGACCATGCAATGTGTCTATTTCACAAGTGGAGCTACTTGCTGAATGCGAGCAGCTAGGCCACGCTCACTGCCCGTCATTGCCCGCACACCATCCGTGCATAGCCCAACGTATCTGTCCCAAGCCAAACCATTTTCCCGGATAAAAATATCAAGGACATTGAAGATGGCTTCTCCTGTAGTGTGCGACTGAAGAGGCCGGCAAAACAGGACATCCTCCTCAATCGCCCTGTCCCGCATATACCTGACATAGGTGAGGAGCTGTGCCTGCCCAGCAACATCAGTGGATTCGTCCAGCTGCAGCGCGTAGTAAGGACTCTTTTTAATGAACTCTATCAGTTGCTCTCTGATATCATTAGACATGTCTGAAATTCTCCTAGCGACTGTGTCATTGGACAGTGGTACTACACCAAGTTTGTATCGTTATTCTGCACATATCTTGCGCAGCCGGCAAAATGAGTTTCGGGAATTGTATGTGGTTTACCCAGTTCATCTATTCTTTTGGCCACAACATACGATGCCTCCAAACACTGTTTAGACACAGTGCTGTGCACTGAAATGGTCGCCTGTTGCTGATGGAGGCCATCAAGCTTTCTTTTAAAATATTCAGTTTATCCTTAATGCCAGCATGCTTTGTTTCGAGGTGCCTTTTTAGTTTGCAGGGCTTCATGCTGTCGTTTGCCAGCACCTCGGCACACACGATACACTGAGGTCTCAGATCAGCTGTGACTGTAAACCCAAACTGCAGGTATGCTTTATCGTACCTTCTAAGCTTTTTTGCAGCTGGTGGTGCGTCGGTTGCCTCGTTGGTCCTCACTAGAAATCAAAGTTTAGGCTATGATGTAACGATGTGTGTGTGTGTGTGGCTATGTTGAGAGACTAGTATCGGGGGCTAATCAGTCAGGACTTGTCTTTGTCGCGTGGGTGTTGCAACACAGTGAAAAAGGGTAGTTAGCTAAGTGCACTGCCTGCAGTTAAAAAATTACTGGATAGGGCTGAGATGGGGATAATCTTAAAAAAAAAAAAGACTGTTTGTGGGATTAGTCTTTAAAAAGACTGTTTGGGTTTTGAAGTATAGGCCTCAGTAAATCGAGATTGATAACAGATAGCGAAAGCTAACACGAGGCACAACTTGGTAAGAGACTAGAGTGAATGGAGCTATGTCAGTCAAATCCAGTGATTTATTTTTTGTGAGAGTGAGTGAAGAAACATTTACATTTACACCCCGCTCTGTAAGCCAGGGCGGAAACAGCAGCGGCCATGCGCATGCGCGATTCATTTGCAGCCTGGACGCGGAGTGGTGTGTGTCTCCTCTCTGCTCTGACTGCAGGTTGGGACTGCTGCACGAGGCTACTGAGAGACTGACCGCCTGTGAGTGCTTTTGGACGGGGGAGGGGCTCACGGCAGAACCCGCTGCTCGTTGAGCACAGTTACTGCAGAGTGATGTGTGCTTTCGAGTCTCCAAACACCACAAAAGTCTCCAATAACACCAGTAAAAGTCTCTAGACTTTTGACAAAAAAAAAAGTCGCCAGGAGGATGATTTGTTTGTGTGTTATAATAGTCCAACCACTTGCATTTCAACAGGCGGGAATTTTCATGATTTTTTTTTTTTTTTTCAGATTTTCTTTTCTTTCAGAATTTTTTTCCTCCCTCCCATCATGCCTACTTGAGCCATACGTATGTTGAGTTCGCTAGAGAGAAGGACATATTGTTTGATAAATGGACTGCTGCCAGTCAGGTAACTGACCTTAATTCAGTCAGAGTTAATGCTTTTGGAGGACTTTAAGAAGGGTCTCCTTAACAGTGTCGTGATGTATCTGAATGAGCAGCAAGTGCAGACACGGGCAGCAGCCACTACTTTAGCCGATGAGTATGTTCTGGTACATAAGACTGCTTTCTCCACAGTAACTGGTAGTAAACCACGCAGTATCCTCCGCAATCCACCCTCACCGCCGTCTAGCTTGCCTAAAGCATCACAAGTAAAGAAAGATGAACTGTTACACGTTGAAACATAAGGAGCAATCTCCAAGAGCTTCCCAGCCTAAGGGTGTTGGCTTAATTAAATCAGTTCCACACGCTTAGTGAAAGTAATGAGTGTACAGATGTAGATGCCTTCTTTAAGCCCTTTGTTTGTGATGCGTGTATTTCACTTACCGGGTTGCCTGCTGACCAGCGCTTGGTAAAAGTGTTGCGAGATACTGCTTGTTCACAGCCAGTGATTTTAGCCTCAGCGTTGTCTTTCACTGATTAGACTGCCTGTGGTTTTGACTCTGTACTGCGGGGCATCGAAATGGGATACTGTATGTTCCACGGCCAGTGCACCATATACATATCATGTCTGACTTAATTACTGGTTTCTTCCCAGTAGCAGTGTGTCCTGAGCTGCCTGTCCAGGGTGTAGTACTCCTGATGGGTAATGACATTGCGGGAGGCAAGGTTACCCCCACACTAGAGGTCCTGGATTCGCCGCCGGGTAATGTCAATTTTGCTAACATGGTCCCTCCACGTGCACAAGCCCGTATGATTGGAAACAAAAGTCCTGACGTTTGTGTGACAGTGTGCTCATGCCAGCACGCCAATAGTCACCTCTGTTAGCAGCTGGCGTAACAGGCGTTACCAAGACATACCAGAACATTCTTAAACATTTCTTTTGGCCGGGTATGAATTCAGATGTGGCCCGATTATCCCGCAATTGTCACATATGCCAGTTGTCAGGTAAGCCAAATCAGTAATTCTCCCCATGCCTGTGTCCAATCCCAGTGATTGATGAACCATTCGACCATGTCCTAATTGACTGTGAAGGACCTTTACCGCGCACTAAGAGCATTAACTAGTATTTGCTGACAGTAATGTGCGCAGCTACAGGGTTCCCTGAAGCCTTTCCCCTGAGTGCTATTACTGCTCGTGTTGTAAAACCGCTGACCAAGTTCTTCGCTACTTGTCCCTTGGGAAACAGTGAAAGACATCATGTTCCCGTGGTGAGATAGTACTCTGACCCTGAGATTAGGATAAAAGCGGCATGTGCTGAGACACTGCAGCTCACTCGGACGATACTCTGATGCATTTGTGTCCAGTTTGTGAACTATCCCATGGCTTTTGGGGGAGCTCACTATTTTTTTTTTCACTCTCGGGGGGGGGGATTCTTTCTGCAGAATCATTAATAGCTGCAACCATGTAGGCCTGGGCTGACTGTGAAAGTATCAGGCATGTTTGTCTGATTATTATAATAAGAAAAATATAATTAGTAATATTATTATATGTAGCTATTTTGCTACAATTACGCTTCACACAACAGCTGTTTGCGACCTGTCCTTCCTTTTCTCCATGAGTGGGAAGAATTTTAAAAAGTTGTGTGGCGCTGCTGAGAGCCCCCAGCTGCAGTACTGCATGGATCATGCGTAATATCCAGCCAGACGGAACCATCACAAACCGTTTACAGTACGTCAGCCGTACTAGCGACACAATTTTGCCACACTGCTACAGAGAATAAAAGCAGATTTTTCCTTGAGAATTGACTTTTGACAATATCAGCCAGTAAACAGCAGGGCAATGAGGCAATGTAGCAGAATATCTAAACCAGACTCATAGAAATCCACAGCACACATGGGCTCACAAGAACCAGGAGAGAAACCAACCCCGACACCCCGTGAGAAGCCCACCTGAGAGACTGTTTCATCAATGGCACCAAGCCAGAAGTCAGTGACGTGTTGAAACGCAACTGTGTGACCTGGGAATTTCGTAAATCTTGAGACTGTTGAGAAACATGCTTTCACACAGAGGGGCATTATGTAGTTTTCAGTGGCCAGTAGCGGTGCGGTTTTAAGATTGCAACCAGGCATGTGCTCGGTCGCTTGACCTCATGCGCGAGTATAATCCAAAACACAACCACTTTCACACAGAAATCCTGCAATAAATGCAGGAACACCAGCATGCAGGCTGTGGCTTTTCACTCAGACATGTTCAGGCTCTGTTACTTCAACGTTCCTGTCTCAGAGGCAGCTCAACACCGGCTCCGTAACATTCCTTCATTCAGCGCAGCAAGCGGCATATCGGCACAATACTTCTGGTCCTGGTTACATGATCACGGTATATTTACTAAATTTAGCTGACATGCTACAGCGTTAGTTCGCCTGCTGCCGTCAGTAACTATCTTTACTATCTGTGAATCTTTCACTGGAGGCTCAGCAATGTCAGCACAGCCAAATGTATTGGATGATAACGAAACAGGTAGTGAGCTGGACTGAATATTATAACGAGATTGTGTCACACTTTATAATAAGACCGCAGTAAGTAAGTAACTTTACTGTAGTGTTAGTGCAAGGCTCTTCAGCACATAAAACTTTATTGTTGTTGTAGCCTGTGTTTTGCTGTGAGCCAGTTGTTTTATGGTGTTAGTGGACTGCATGTCCTTAGCTGCAGTGTTGTCAGAGGCTCTGGAGCGCGCACAGGGCTGAATCCGACACGGAGTCCCCACATTAAAAGCAGAATAGTGGATGATGCAAGCAATGGAGAAAACAGGTGTGTGCTTCATTTCTAAATGAGTTTTGAGCCCATTGAGAATAAGGCAATGAAAATTTGATTAATTTCATTGAAAAACTTACATATAGTCACTTTAAAAACAAACTGGACACTGGGCTAGAGATTGTCCTGAGAATGAAAATGATCAATGGCTGATTGACTGGAGGGGGGGAAACCGGGGACAGAGAAGGAACAGAATGGTTTGGACACAGGAGCTGAGATGACAGAAAACCTACACGTAAATCACATGAGAGCACCCACACAGACACATGCTGACACTGAAGCAGGCGCATATAAACGCATGCCTGAACACACAATAATTGTGGCAGGGAAAGATATTAGATTTCACTCATTAGAACTCAAGAATTTCAAACTGCTCTAAAAGATTTTTTGTGTTTTCCACTCCTGAGGGAATTGTTGTGAGTTCCTTATATGGCATCACAGTTTGTTAAAGTGAGTCAAAGGAAGTTGATATATGCATATCAGTGGAGGATGCCAAGAGCAGCAGTAAACTTTTTCAACCATTCCTTAATCAAAGAAGTTGAAACACTTTTCAGTTGTTGCCTGGCCCCCTCTTCCTCTAGTGAGGAGGAAACTTTGATAGGTTGTGGCAGAAACCTATTTCCATGAGATGAGATGAGAGATTTTTCTCTCTCTCTCTTTCTCTCAGGCCTATTGCCATGAATGTTTAGGTTGTTTAGGTTGCGATGTTGCCAGAGCACAAATTCACATATAAACAATAAAAAGTATACAATTAATAAACAATGACATAAAAAAACAACATTATAAAAACTAAACTTTTTTCAAAGGAACAATTCTTAAAATAACAAACAATATTAACGATAATAATGTAATAATTAAGTTACTTTATACAAACAACAATGTTTCTCAGTTTTCAGTTGACAATAAAATTGGTATCAAAAAAAGTATTGTTTATATACACTTTATATATGCTTCCTTTAGGCAATATAATCAGGAAACACCCACTTAAATTTTCATTGTTATGCAGGTGATACTCAATTATATCTATCGATCATGCCATCAGTTAGGTAAACTCCAAATGTGCCTTCAGGATGTTAAAACCTGGATGACCTGTAATTTTCTAATGTTAAACTCAGATAAAACTGAAGTTATTGTTCTGGGGCCCAAGCACCTCCGTGACGCATTATCTAAAGATATAGTTTCCTTGGATGGCATCGCCCTGGCCTCCAACACAACTGTGAGGAATCGTGGAGTTATCTTTGAAATTCAGGTGGCAGGTAAGAATTCAGAATATAAAATTATAATGCTGTAATCGGAAGTTACTTTTTTGGACCATGCAGATACTTTTCCTATATTTAGCCTACATTCCATTGTACGTTTTCGCTTAATGTGCAAATAAACGTTTTTTTAAAAAACATTTTCATTTGTTAATTAACATTTCTTGGTGCAAGTTTTTTTAGAACATTTTTAACAAATGCTTTCAAAACGTGATGACGACAAAACCTGCCATTTCAAAAATGACACCTATGACACTCCATGCTCCTTCCCTACAGGTTGAGCTATTCCTTGCTTACAGCTTCACCTCCACTCTCCTCCTGCTCAATATGTGTCCCTCGACCCTGTCATAGTGACTGTCCCTTTGCTTCACTAACACACGCCTCTTCCTCTGCCGGGTTAGGGACCACAGCTCTCCTTTACTCCTTCAAATGCATGTGCCTGTACTAAAGATGCGACAGTGCCACTTCCTTGATTCTATGCACACAACAAGACAAGAAGACCAGTGGAACATTCAGATGCAGGGCAATAAGCCACAAAGACCAGAGAGAAAGTGGTGATAGATTTTCATTTGAATCCACTGATACTGACATCTATTACAGTGTGCAGGAAAAGTGTAACACCCTGTTAGCTGTTGCGCAATGTGAGTTTCAAGCCTGGCCATATGTCCTACTGTTACTAGTGAAAGAATAATTTTGCATATTTTGATAGTTTGAGAAAAGCATTGAGCATTAAGTCATAGCTGTAACAATTAATTCTTCTTTAGTCTTCACCGTGTGCTACCACATCCTTTAGTTCCCCTTCACGTGATCATATCTCTCTTGGTATCTTTTTGATCTTTTAGTCTCTTTGCAATTAAACATACACTGGTTGTCAATGTGGCTGAAGCAGAGCCTGAGAACGGAAAGGGTTTTGGTCACATACCCTTCTACTTTCTTGTTGTTTTGGCTACCTTTTCATGTTTTGTATATCTAGGTGTTACATTTAGTTTCTTCTAAGAAACTTTGATAATGCAAACTATTGTGCATACTCTCCAGTACATTGTTTAGAAAGAAATACCACATAGTTACATGGATGTAGGTCCACTCAGAGATTAGATTACAAAATGGGTAAAATGCTTGCCCTCAACAACTCAAGTCAGTGTGGAAACTCAAATACCTGACTCTGATAATAAAAAGAAGTGGCAATTTCAGAGTCATCAGAACAATCGTTTCCCTTGTCATTGACTTATTATTCAATGTGAGCACACTGCAGGCACTGTAGGCTTTATAGAGGAAACTGTAAAGAGATAATATAAAACACACATACACTATAACCCAGTATCCCTGAGCTGTTGAGTTGTAGTGTGAAACCACCATCTGACATGCATTCTGTGTGATGTGTGTAGTATACTGGTACATCCTGGTAACTAAAATAAAAGGAGATCTCATGCATATAAAGCACACCACTCTCCACTACACATAATTGTTTTTCATTTCAAACAATATTATCAATTAAGATCATCTTATGTGCCATAATATCCTAAATAATTAATTGTAACTGCATTCAGAAAGTCCAAGAGCCATACACATAAGAGCTCACAAAATGCATGATAATTCAGTGAAGGAAATTTAAATTAAATAGCAGGAATGCACCAAATACAGCTATTGTTCAATGTTCAGTTGGAAAATTATTTTAACTTTAACTTTGTAATTAAACTAGTGTAAATGCACAAAAGATAAGAAGTGTTTTTAGTAGTACTTGGGTGAGTGCAAATCACCTCTTCCCCAATTCTCTCCAGACGAGAAAAAACAACCTCCTGTCAGTGTGAAATCCACAGTTCAGTCAATAAGCCACAAAGAAGACCTTTTAAAAAGCGGTGAGTGAAATGTGTTTGAATTTGAGCCAGTTATGAGTTAAAGTGTATTGAATGTGTGTAAGAAAGTATAAGTCATTTATTTCTCAGCATGATTTTTTCCTCATTTTTAAAAAGACTGAATAGCCGTATTCTTATGACTAAAACTGTCTTTTAATCATGTAGATAATCCATGGTGGGTTAAAATCAAGGGCAACTGGATATGGTTTAAGGTATATTCAAGATAACTATGACCTGAATGAAAGACAATCTTCAGAGACATGCAAATAATCTACACATCTCCCGCAGTTCTGTGTCAGTGTATGCCGCAAACTGAAACACTGTCTTTCAGAGTGTCCACACAAAAAGGAAAGAAGATATGGCTGGTAGTATTGTCTTCAAACAGAGCTGCTAAACACCTTAGTTCACTGAAGGAAGCCATCTGACTGTGTGAGGAACAAGTTTGTCGATGTATGCATAGAATCAACCTCTGTGGTCTGACTGGTCCACCAATAGGGGAGAGGTTGTCCCCTTGAGACACAGCCCCTCCTCATTTGCATAATGAGGATATATATATACACACATACATACATAGAGAGAGAGATAGAATCTTTTAGCTTCTTCATTTATTCACTTTTGTATTTATTACCTTATTAATTTATTGTTCGTTGTAACCTTTATATATATCTTTGTATAATTTAACTACTACATTTATTTATTAACTTTATTTTTTGTGCATTTAATAGGATGCTTATTTATTTATTGAGCATGTATTTATTTCTTAATCTGTCAGGATCAGTCCTCCGTAAGGCTACGCATAGAACATGTGAAAGAAATTAAACCAGAAACCTTGATATCGCTGACTTTGCTTACATGATGGAACATATTTTGGCAAAACCGTCATGCAACCAAATTTAAGGTTATTGTGGCTAGAAGTGGGTTACTCATAGGTGTACTAAATTGGTTCTAAAGTTAACCTAGACGATGAAATGATGGCTATTGCTTGCTGGGAAGACTCACAACTGTGAACCATACTGACAGTCTTGCAGACTATACAAATCAATATAAACTGTAGGCTACTAATAGTTTCATTTTTTACAGCATTTTGAAATTTTAGAAAACATGATTTTCTCCTAGTCAATTATGATCCAGCCTCAGTCTTAATCTAGATTGAGACTTCATATCTATATCTTAAAAATCACTGATTCTGAAAGGTGAAGGGATTATTGTTTATGTGTTTTTGACTTTATTTTTATAAAGCTACTCTTTATACTACTCATGTATTCATTACTAATGTGTTTTTTTACTTTCAGTTTCCACACAAGTAGTTAAAGCAAGTGGAGAGTCCTTTGCTTTACATGGGACTTCACTTTATAGTGGGTATTCTTCCATTTACTAACAGGGAGCTTGAACCACAGGCTTTAAACAATGTCATAACTCATTTTTAAAACACAAGATGGAGCCAAAAGAACACCATATGAACAATAACTTAGTATCACTGAACTGCTTAATTGTGGTGTGACACCACTACAACTACATGAAGTGCACACTACACTTAATTTAAAAAAAAGACTATATATGCAAGATGAGCAAATGGTCATGGTCCACAGCAAATCATAGAGAACATAAATGGATTTACAGGTAAATGTCCCTGGCCTGCAGCCATTGATCTTCCTAGCCTAGTAGCTGTTGAATAATGCCTAATTCCTAGATTGATTGTTAGGTTCTTTTTCTATATTTATACACCTTATTAATGGTTTGCAATATGTTATAACTACTGAGTATTTCACTACTGAGTATTCTTTTAGTGTGAAGTTTGACTACTGAGTGTTTAACTACTGAGTGTATAACTACTGAGTGTTTAAGGAGTGAGTTTAAACTCATATTTTATTCTTATACTCTGTGTGTTTATCATATATATTATTCCTATACTCTGTGTATTCATGAACGTGTGCTTTTTAATGAGCCTACATGAGCAGAGAAGCTGCTCAGGCCGCGCAGGCAAAACCTAGCCAACCGTAACCCACTCAATAGAAGCAAGGCACCTGCAGTAAGTCACGTACGCCAGGGCTGAGATCATCGCGAACTGAAGCCAAGAATGAGATCATGACATGTTGTGATTTATGGCGCCTGGTACGGCTAGGTACTGCATGAAACCAAGCTTTGCGCTGCCGAAAGTAAACTTGTATGAGACAAAGCACTCTCATGGTTGGCATTGTTAAATCATGTAATTGTTCACTGAATCACGTTATACATGTATGAAATATGTTATTCCTTATTAATTCTTTTAAAAAATACAACTGTAAGTGTTTAAGTTTTAATGGTGTCAAACTATGCCTGTATAACTTGAAACATATTGGTGGATTTCTAATCCAGTAATGTAAAAAATATAAAGAGAGATAAATGGTAACAATAATTACATGTAATAATAGTTAAAAAGTGGAAACTGTAACATTAATGAAAGGGTTAATTTGGTAAAACAGTACAAGAAAAAGGCCACTAGATGGCAGTAGAGGATAGGAGATCCACCAAAGGGGAGGAGTGGTCAGCGAACACCATAGGTGGAGTTAAGGTGTAACGCCCACCTACGAGGAGGAGATAAGGAGGAGTTAAGATGTAACGCCCACCTGAAGGGAGGGACAAGGTGGAGCTTAAGGTGAATATAAGGCGATGTTCGCTGACCACCAACTCGGTTCCATCCTGAGACCTGCAGGGATGTTGCTCGGGTTTATCTGTCCTTTATTGGAATAAACCCTTTTGCACCGACTCTTGACCGTCTCCAGTGAAGTTTTTGACTACGCCGTTTTTTGACTAAAGAAGAAATCTAATAGAGTAATTTTATTGAGTTTATTACATTGGTTAGGGTAGGGACCAGGTCTTTTACTGGCCCGGCCGGTCCTTATTTCTGACCCGACATAGCTACATAGCACATTTGTTAAAACTCTGTCCAAACTACTACGCAGTATAGACTTGTAAACAAACACCCATCTTCTCCCTTCATTCTTCTTCTTTAGCAAGGACCAACAGCCACAGACTGCACATTTATATTCAATTTGTCTCACACTGCACGTCACATGTCTACTGTACAGTATGGCATCTTTTCTTGTAGACATCTGACATCATCTTAGCAAATGGACTTCTTACAAATCTTTTGAATTTATTTATTAGGACACTCTGGAAACTACAGTAAAAGCATTGTATCCATGCTGACTTCATGCATATAAAGCAATTTTTCAACAATATGATCAACTGAAAAGGAGCTATTTATTATTGTGTGTGAACAGTTGAAGTGGTTAAGATCCAAAAGTTTTCTTGTGTTTCAAGTTATCGCTTGTAATTACCTGTACATACACATAGCTTAAATACATACATATATACACAATATAAACTGCATTCACATATTGACAGGAATAGCTCACAGAGAGAACGATGGTTTTCAAATACTTCATTGCCTTAGTACTAACAGTTGCTGACGGCAAATAACCGCTTACTCAATTCTCTGTACACAAGATACGAAGACCAGAAATAAACCAGCTTGCTGTCAGTCGAAAATTCAAAGGCCAGTCGTCAAACCACAAAGACAACATCCTACTGTAAAGGCAGTGAGTTATCAAGCTCCTCTCCTGTGGAACCAGGTTCCAGTTTGGGTTCAGGAGGCAGACACCATCTCCACATTTAAGAGTAGGCTTAAGACTTTACTCTTTGATAAAGCTTATAGTTAGGGCTGGCTCAGGTGAGTCCTGAACCATCCCTTAGTTATGCTGCTATAGGCCTAGACTGCCGGGGGATTTCCCATGATGCACTGAGCTCCTCTCTCCTCTACTTTCTCTCCCTCTGTATGCAACCTCATCCCATTATTGCATGTTACTAACACAACTTCTCCCCTTTCTGGTAGTCTTGTGCTTTCTCGTCCCTCTCCTCTCTCCTCCTATCACTTCCTGCAGGTTTTCTGGCTCTGGAGCTGTGGAGTCTGGATCTGTGGTTGCGGGTCACCTGCTGCCCCCGTGTTCCTGCTCGACACCCTCTGCTGCAACGACTATTGTTGCTAGTCTTATTGTTATTATTGTTATTATAATCATTAACATTACGATGGTTACCATTAACACTATTATAAATATCTGTACCATTTTTCATTTAGTCTATAGCAACATTACCTTCACTGTCTGTACCTCTGTGTGTATATTGTGTAGGCTGCCTCCCTCCCCTCTCTCTCTCCTTACATCCCTCTCTTTTTCTCTCTCTCTCTCTCTCTCTCTCTCCTTCACCCTAACTGGTCGAGGCAGATGGCCGCCCACCCTGAGTCATGGTTCTGCTCGAGGTTTCTGCCTCTTAAAAGGAAGTTTTTCCTTGCCTCTGTCGCCTAGTGCTTGCTCTTGGTGGGAACTGTTGGGCTTCTGTAAATATCATCACAGAGTACGGTCTAGACCTGCTCTTTTATGAAAAGCGCTGTGAGATAACTGTTGTTGTGATTTGGCGCTATATAAATAAAACTGAATTGAATTGAATTGAATTGAATTTGACTCCAAAGATGCTGTGTGTGCAATATTTTGGGGATTTTTTTCCCCATGAGCTGTAAGTCATAAACAAGATTAAAATAAAAAAAGGCCTCAGATATTTTACTTTATCTGTAATGAATCTACTGTAGATTCTAGAAGAGTTTCACTTTTTTTAAAATTAAATTGTAGAAACAAATGAACTATTTCACGATAGACTAATTTTCTGAGATGCACTTGTATGCACACTCACTGGCACACCTTAGGTACACCTTGCTAGTATTGGGTTGGACCCCCTTTTACTTTCAGAACTGAGACTTTGGTACATATTGACATGATAACATCATGCTGCACATTTGTCAGCTGCACATCCATGATGCGAATCTCCTGTTCCACCACATCCCAAAAGTGCTCTATTAGACTGAGATCTGGTGAATGTGGAGGCCACTGGAGTACAGTGAACTCATTGTCATGTTCAAGAAACCAGTTTGAGATGATTTAAGCTTTGTGACATGGTGCATTATCCTGCTGGTAGTAGCCATCAGAAGATGGTACACTGCGATCATAAAGGGATGGACATAGTCAGTAACAAAACTCAGGCTGACGTGTTTAATGCTCAATTGGTACCAAGGGGCCCAAAGTGTGCCTAGAAAATATCTCCCACACCATTACACCACCCCCACCAGCCTGAACCCTTCATACAAGGCAGGATGGATCCATGCTTTCATGTTGTTTACGCCAAATTCTGACCCTCCCATCTGAATGTTGCAGCTGAAATTGATCGATGGAGTCAGACCAGGCAATGTTTTTATGTTATTTAAAAAAAATGCATCAATGTCTGTGCACTCCACAAAAACAGTCCTGATTGGCTACTGATTCTTACAGCCTTGGAATGCTGAGTACATTCATCACCAAAATAAACTACATTAAATAACATCAGCAAGCTAACCAGCTGCCACTCAGCACCGAATGAGTCTCTTCCACTTTTTGTTGTTTAAAAACGCCACCATAGATAACCCCTGAGTGGACTGAGGGGTGTGTTTGATGTGTGTGCGCCAATTGCCACAATATGCTAACCTTACTACATGCGTCTTTCTGTTGTGAGCTTTCCCTGTCTGCCAATGTGGCAGATGGCCTGATGATTTCACCTGCAATTGGTAAGGGGCAGGTGCTAATTTCAGACCCTGCCAACAATACAGTTTTTAAAAAAAATACTTTTTAATCCATTTCCAGAAGAAATGATCACATATATACATATATGTAAATGAATGATTGCACCCATATAGTTACTTAAGAGCTTGCTGCAATGGCTTTAGGAGTGATTACTGAAAACAAATAGCACCTATTATTTGGTAACTGACATTCATTGAGAGACTAGATGTTTTTTAAGCATGAACCACTGTTTTATTTATCTTATATTTAGTGTTCTGTGTTTTAAATTGAATTAACTACAATCTAGATTTTGTCAACTACTATATGTTGAGTGATTGTACATGTTGTTAATTATACTATGAATAATCAGGCATTGGTGTGGTCAGTATTGAAAGAGTCTACACACATATAGATACACAGGGGGAGTAAAAGGAAAAAGATATCTTGCCTTTGTCATAATACATCTGGCCACCGGAGGGCAAAAGATCAAATGTAGTCTACCTGTCTCTCTCCATGGTGCTGACAACCAAGTAGATTTTGCTTAATTGGCAAGCACACTAAATATTTAGACTTAAAATAATAATAATAATAATTGTAAATTAAATATATTTGGGTTCTTTACTGTTTGTCAGATAACAGACATTTGACAACAACACATCACCTTGGGCTCTTAAAAAAAAAGAAAGTACAATAGGACATTTTTCCCATTTAATCGACTCAGCATGTGCTTGCTTTCTGTGGTTTTCACTGTAACTTGTGAAAGTAAAGAGACAATGATATGACTGAACATCTCTCATTTCTGTCATATAGGTTCTACATCTTGTTGTCATCGGGCCCTGTTTGACTCACTTTTCTGTAGTTTTCTCTTTGTCTCAGGTTTATGCTGGCATCTTTTTTTTATTAACCCCCCTTTTGTTTCAGGTTGTTGTGTGTCATTTTTTCTTTATCCTGCTTGGTATCCTGCTGTGGTATCCCATACCAGCCACACGCTTAACTATGATCAATAGTTTGTTTTTAATCACAAACAAACAAAATGTCTAAAGATGGCAGCTGAACCATCAAGGGAAATCTAAATAATCTATTTTTAACATTGACTACAAATCCACAATGAATTAAAGAAAGGAACATAACTTACATCACACAGGTACTGCTGGTTTGATGTTTTGTACCTCCTCCTCTGCTTCTTGCTACTCCCATCCCTCGTGTTTGCCCTCTACATGTCCGGGTCGAAATTAATGACCAGAATTGGCGGTTCAAGCAACATTATGTTGCAGCTGGTCAAAAGTGGCAGTGGTGTCTAGCTGGAGCTGGGCAAGGCGGCAACATAACTGGACTTAGCAGCCTTTACGAAGATAAAGTTAGCCAACAGCAGATGCAAAGAGAGCGAAAAGGACATTGACGGAGGAAGCTGAGAAAATAGTGACCTAGCAAGTGGCTCCGGGATGTTGGTGTTGTGTGAAATAAAACTCATTCTGCTTCTCATTCTGCTTTTGATCCCTTTGGAGGGAGAGAAATGAGAGAATGTCTATTTTTTTTATTTTTATTAAGATGTGGAAAAAGTCTGCCAGACATTTGCTCATTATTTGTGCTGTTGCCAGATACCACATTGTAGCTTCCTCTGGTTAACAGATTCACACTACAGATAAAAAGATATATGAAAATGCTGAAAATGTAAAACAAGTAGGGCATTTCTAGTGCACCTGATGTTCTTTATGAGCGAATAAAATCAAGTTGCAGCCTGTCCTGTCTGCTGTACTGTGTTGATTGTATACCTTGGTTTATCTGTGATTATGGCAGAAAGGAGGTGAGAGTTTAAATGAGGCACTGTGGCTGAGGAAGTGACAGAGAAAGAAAAGGCTGTGGTTTTTAACTGTCTGTCTCACAGTTTTGCATTACCTGAGTTGCCTATGAGAAAGTTTGTGTTGCAGATGTAATATGTAGTGTATGGATGGATTTAATTGAAAAAAACTTCGCTATAAAATATAATGAGACAGGAAGTGTTTATTTCTTAATCCATTTGTTTTTTTTAAATGTTGCACCAATGCCTTTATAACCAAATGCTCTGCATTTAAATATGCGCTATGACATTAGAAATGGTGCTGGATGTGTCCTTTAAAAGTATTTGTTAGAGAAACTTGTACTATATGCATAAAGGTGACCCCCTCAAATGTACATATAGTAGTAAGGAAAATACATCTTATAGTGCCCTTTGAGTAAAGGTAAGCTAGAGGCTTTTTGTGCAGCTGTATTTGCAGCTGAAGTGGAAACTCAACTCACACCTCAGTATAAAGACCTCTGTCATCTGAG
Source organism: Micropterus salmoides (assembly GCF_014851395.1). Classification (NCBI taxonomy): domain Eukaryota; kingdom Metazoa; phylum Chordata; class Actinopteri; order Centrarchiformes; family Centrarchidae; genus Micropterus; species Micropterus salmoides. The sequence continues at coordinate 16,404,529 of NW_024044681.1, forward strand.
TACTTTGTGTTCTTTAATTAGCTTCAAGGGCTCTGCACTTATAAAAGAGGAAGCAACTGTAGCTATTTCCAAACTTTTAAATACTATGTGATTTGGCACTGTAATTAAAATATTTTAATGGTCTTCGATGTATTAAAGAACAAAATACAACTCTTTTAAATATTATGAGCAGGAAGTCAGTCTATGAAGGCAACCATTGGGACAACAATGAAATTAATCAATTAGCATGATTCTATAAATTTTGCATGTTAAATAGTTTGAGAGAGTTTTGACTGCCAGTTCAGAATAAGGTCACTAACAGTACATCTATAACCCTTGAAGAAATGTAAAATACAAAAATACAAGTTGTAATTATCTCTGACATTAAGTAAAATATCTGAAGTATGCTATTGTGACTGTTTAAGTGCACCAATTTATTCTCAGCAGTGTTTACATGAGTCCTGCAGTAGTTGAATTAATATACTTTTTTAATGCAAAAACTAATACAAGAGATTTAAATACAGTAATCAGCATTAGAAGTCAGTAGTTTTTGTAAAACAAATATGATGCTGAGAACCTGATGTAGCATTCCATCACAACCATTTCATGAAATATCTCGAGACCAAACTCTACATTCAAAGTACAAAATATCCATATTATGTGTATTTCAACTATGCCTTCTTTTAACTTTTCACCACCGAGTGTCAATCAGCTAACCGGGCACACCAAGGGGCTACCTGTGTGTGTGTGTGTGTGTGTGTGTGTGTGTGTGTGTGTGTGTGTGTAAAACATGCAATTTGTTATTATGTGTGTGACAAATACCAAAAGCACAGGTAGTGACCCATAAGTTAAATTTGTTTTATAGCAGCCGACATTTTTATGTTGTAACTGTATTTAGAAACTGTTTCAGGTAAATGTAATTCACACAATGACTGGAACATCTCACACAGCAGATGACTTAGAAATGTTAAAATTGAAGACCATAGAAAATCTATACCAAAGATTTACAGTACATTGGACATTATTTTAAATTTGAGAAACCATAGTTGGACAGCAGTCTTTATCGGAGTACTGCAAGTTGTGGGTGACAACACAGTAAGCGCTTCCTTGATTCTCATCACACAACAAGACAAAAAGACAAGACGAGCAGAAACCAACTTCTGTCAGTGGAAAATTTACAGATCACTGTTCAGACACAAAGAAGACATCGCAACAGCGGTGAGTGAGAGTTTAAAATTGTTGTAAGGAGAAACATTGGAGTACTTTTTAATGATTTTATTGCTAAACAGAGTATGGCTTTTAATCAGTTTTCTGAAACGTTTTAAAAAAAGTAGCTACTACATACATGCTGTTCTTATTGAGCATGCTTCCTTTTATTTTCAAATTTACTTCAAACTAAAAACTAATCTTACATTTACTAATTTTACAGTGTATTAATGATGCAATAAAATAAATCATACATTATACATTACATTTGTCTTATGTGTTACAACAGAAAACAATGATTTCCCTGTACGTGATCTTCACGGCTCTGACAACAACAGCTCTGGGAAAAGGTACACTGCAACGTAAAACTATCTTACTGCAGTTAACAGTATGGTGTATAGACAATTATTCAGTAAAAAAAATGATTCAGTATTTTAAATCAGGCAAATTTACAAAGACAATCACTGACTTTACAATTGTAGATAAATAGATTAAATATTTATTTACAAACTAAGTATGACTTTGGCAGCAGAAATATAATGCCATTACATTGTTCTCATCAGTATTTTACATTAAGCATTTGATTGTTTTTTGTTTTGTTTTTTAGGGTCGATTGAATGCAATTTCTCTGAACGCTCTGGAGCTCAGCAGTGTTTTGGAGCCGTTGGACAGCTGTTGATTTTTCATTTGCCAAATGCAACAAATACAGAGGTTAAATTGACAAAGGATGATAAATATCTTATTTTAAAAATAGTCAAAAATCAGACAGTGACTCTGCACGAGGAATATGCAAATCAGTTTGAACGCTTCACCAATGGAACAATCAAACTAGGTAAAGCAATGAAGAGAGACTCTGGAGATTACCTGTTGGAAGAATTTGGATCTAACGGTGTTTCACTGAAAAAAGTGAAAGTCCATCTGGAAATACAAGGTAGGTTACAAAAAAGGTTTTTCTTAACCAAAAAAATTTGTTGAATTCTAATTCTCAATGTCTAAAACAGGGATTAAATAATATATTGTTAACCTGGGTAATATATGTGTAAAATATGTATTGTACATTTTATTTTAAAAAATGTCACTGAAATCACATGCTAAATACAGGCTTACAGCTTCCTATCTGATGAAAAAGTTTGAATAGTTGCAAAATTATTTGTCACAAAAATCTTTGAATCTACAATGAACAGAGCTGGTAGTGGATTTTACTTTTCATGTTGTGCTGTATACTATCTAAGTAACTCTGAATGTCTTCCAGCTCCAGTTTTAAAGCCAGCTGTGTCTCAGATGTGTTTGTCACAAGAAGAGATGAACATCAGCTGCTCCTCTGAGGGAGATGGAGTAGAGTTCATTTTGACTTTGGATGGTCACTCACTGATACAGAGCAGAGGCCACAGCCATTCCCCAAGCAACTGGACAGCAAACATGCAGTCAGTAGCTGGGAATAAAACTGAACTCAGAGTTTCAAATGTTACCATGAGCTTGCAAGGTCAGCTGACAGGACTCTTGCGGTGTATTGTTTGGAACAATGTCAGCCGAGATGAAACAGTTATTCACCTACAAAGCTGCAAAGGTACAGAGTTTAAGAGCCTTGCTTGTTTTGCTAAATATCAGTTCTTCACAACTATTTGACATTCTTTGTTCCAAAATTGTAAAAACCTAAATCAATTAAATTAACTCTCTTATTTTCTGACTGCATAATACTGCTTAGGTTTTAGAAGTACTGGTCCGAGATTTTTCATCTAACACATGAAGAATACCTGATGGGGGACAATAACGGACAAGAAATATTTGAGATACTTCTTCTGTCATCTAATTTGGTTTGATATTTGTGTTTCCTAGATTTTGTTTCTTCCTCTGTGATGTTGGCTGTGGTAGCTGGTGCTGTCACTCTCCTTCTCCTTGTGGCTCTGTGTCTTTGTAAAATGCATAACAAACCAAGACCCACAACTGTAATTAATGAGGGTAGGTAAAAAATTTTCTCCCATGTCTTCATCTGTCTCAATGAGGACCATAATGACATTTAGTTAGTTTACCAGTTTTATAGATCTTTAAATAATTTTATCTTCTTTACAGATAGCTTATGCATTAAATTAATTTAATACCATGACAATTTTTATGTTGAAAAAAACAACAACAAGATGTCCTCTGTGAGAGGCTACAACTCCAAAACACATTTCACATTTCACTTAATCTGTTTTAATTTTCCCAGGTAACTCTGAAGATGAGGTTGTCTACACAGAAGTTAGAGTGATAAAAAATACAAGGAAAACCAGATCCAACTCACACCTGAATGCAAGATAATTTTTATCCCTAAAACATTATTAAGCATTATTAAAGGTTCAGCGCATAATATTTCTGAGGATCTATCAACAGAAATGCAATTTATGAACCATAACTATGTTTTCAGTGGTGTGTAAAGACCTTACATAATAAACCGTTATGTTTTTATTACCTTACAATGAGCCATTTATATCTCCATAACCGTGGGCACCCACTTCCGTGGATGTCGCCACATTGCATTGTCATGTTTTTTACAGTAGCTGAAAATGGACAAACAGCCTACAGAGCGCGTTTCGACACTAAGTTGTTCTTTTTCTACTTCTGGTAGAATTCAGGCAGTGCAGACTATATATATATATATCACTATGTTGAATACGTACATTAGAAGAAGAAGTAGTAATAATATACTGCAGGAGTCTGCAAATAAATTGTGCATCAGAGCAATATTTCCAACCATTAGATCATTGATGAGAATATTATAATATTGATTTCCATCAGCACATTGTTCAGTTAGCTCAGTTGGTAAGGTGCAAGACTCACAACCCAGGGGCTGAGGGTTTGCTTCTACCTTGGAACTTTTTTTTCTTCTCTCTTCAAATGGATTCTGCAGCGAATGTTTCTCAGATCACGACATGTGCTGTAGTGTTTTGTTTCAGTGTTTGAACCGCATCCATCAACCTATGGACGCTTTTGCAATTCCCCAGTATCTCCAGGCAGACCTAAAAGCAGAGCCACTATTGGCTGTGTTTGTAATCCTGCAGGTCGCCCCCCTCAGGTATAAGTAGGCCTGAGCGCAGCCAGCACATCGTCTTTCCACAACTGTGTGAACAGTGATAGGAGGCGAAATACTCTCAACGTTGATGATTTTTCTCTCTTTTGTTCCTGAATACAGACTCAAACTCACTGGTCGAGCGCTACTCTGTTACCCTGTTTCTCGTTTTTTTGTTGTTGTTGTTGTTCTCTTTCTGTGTGCGCAAACACACATTCGCCTTTTTGGATCCCGAGGTTCTTTGCTGTTTAACGAGGGACCATTACCTGCAGAAGAAGTCGGACAGCTAAAACTCTGTGCTTAATAGGGAAGAAGACAACCAAGCGTCCTCCCTTCCCAAAATTTTAGTCGACTGGACTGTTTCCACCCATTGCTACCGCTGGAACAGTCACCGTGAACCCGCTACCAAGCGGTATCCCGGCCTCACCAGGATCTGATCCAAGAAATACCTCCGACGGACACATTCCCACTGAGAACTAGTGTTATCATCGTCGCTACCAAGAGCGACCAAGAGGCTTAACTAAAGTGTCTGGGCAGAAATATAGACGTAATTGTATTGGTTATGTGCTGAGCTTTATGGTGATTGTGGATTTATGGGCCGTCGCATCCATATTGTTTTTACATGCTCAAGCACGCTGTGTTAACATCATCCCGGCTACTTAACTACCTGGGGTTTTACAGATTTCAGCCGTCTGTGAAAGTGATAGCTAAATATCCTTTATCAGAGTCAAAGGCCTAGCCTGTGCTAGTGAATGCTCCGTGCACTAGCGGGTCTCTTCGATAATTGGTAGTTACGACATTATTACACAGCCTGAATTTCTGCTTGTGATACTGCTGTGTTTTATTTTCACGTGTGTACACAATCGCTAGGCTCTGCCCAAAGTAAAGCCAGCGTCCGCCCATTGAGGACAACTCATTGTGCATGCTGTATGGCAGGGTGTAGTTACGTTGTAAGTCACCGTGATTATTAAACTCACAGACGTTATCTTGTATAATATCACTGTTTTCCCTGCTTTCCTTAAACTAATCACTCCACACACTCACTCACCACGTGACCGGCACGCTGCAATTTTTGTAGTTTTGCATAGCCTACAAAGAGAATAGACGCCATTAATGAGAATAGACGGCATAAATAGTGTTTATTTGCTATAGAGAATAAATCCTGTTATACGTTTAAGAAGTCGTTTGTGGTTATTGTATTGAATATTGTGACATCAGTTGGTTATGACTGCCAGTGTACGGACTCACTCTTCAAACTTACCTATCATTGAATGATAATGTTTGATTATTGACAATTTATAGGTGAATAAATCCTTTTTAGACTGATTTCATATTTGGTTATTGGTCCCTGATTCCAGGGTGGTGCCCCGCATTTATTAATGACAATTAATACATTTTGATATTAATAGTTTCATTAATATTTGTAGAATATCTCTGATCCTACGTGACCCCAACAACAGTAAACAAACTTCTTGCGCTTTTTGTTTATAGGCAAAACCACTAAAGTAGAAGTGATTGTGTGAGTAACTGTTGCTGTCATGACTGAAATCTATTTCAGCACTGCTATCAAAGCATTTATTTATTTATATTTTTTGCCGCTATCAAAACAACGTAATCTGGCAGCAGTTGGTGGGCAGTTTTGGCGATGGTCCATAATGACAGAGAGAATTTATGCGAGTTTCCCTTGTCAGTGTTTGAATAAACTTTATCTAATGTATGGTTTATAATGGACTGTGGTGCAGAAACAGTGACAATGTTACACACTCTTGGCTTACATTTTCCATGTTGTCTGTCAGTGGCCAAGTCACAATAACATATGGTTACACTGAATAATTATAAGCAAATATAATTTCTTAATAAATATACCTAAAGAAACCTCATTTCTTGACTGGCCACTCTCTGCTGTCTCAGTAGAGACACCTTTTGTGATGTGTCAGACACCGAAGCTGTCCTATGCTCTTTGAAAGGTTAGGGGGCAGAGGTAGACTGGACAGTCGGTTGCAATGCACAATCCTCACCACTAGATGTCACTAAATCTTACACACTGCAACATTAAGATCATTTTATTAGAGGCTAGAAAAAAGTAAAAACTAATTACCACTTTTAAAATGAAGTTGGTGCTTGTTTGTAATTAGGACACTTGTTACTATGTAATATTTTCACAGTTAATTAAATTTTAAATCATATTAAAATTGCGTTGTTTTTTTAAACAATCACACATTTTCTCCTACAAAATAACCATGCTTTTATATAGTTTTATTTTCTGTTATTTGACTTGTAGATGTGTGATATTGCAGATAATTTATTAAACTAGGGCTGCAGCTATCAATTTTTTTAGTAATCGATTAATCTATCGATTATTCCATCGATTCATCAGATAAAAAAAACAACTTTTGTTCGGCACCCCTGTAAGATTGCCGGGGTCAGCTATGACTCCTATCACTGCACAACCCAAACTCATGGACTAACCAGTCGAAGTACACTGAACTAATTGTGCCTTACCGTTGCTATTTTTAGTCCTAAATCACTGTAATAATCATATTTACATGCCATTATCCAGGTCGCCAATACCTTGCCGCCATCTTGGATTCTTCCCAGCTGCCCTATGACTTCTCCCCTATGGGAGCTGTAGAAGCCCAAGCAGTATGCAAAGATATATTAGCCATTCTCTTAGCACCATAATTATAGGCAACAGAGACACTGCTCTTTAGAGATCAACTGCAACAACAGAGGTTTAACCAGTATGGAAGATTTAATTGGACTTTAATATTTGTAACCCACAGAAGACAATCTACAAATGTGTACAATGATGCGTAAATATTTCACTATCTGCAAATGTGTATTTATACATTTGTGATGTGTAAAATCATATCCACAAAAATACAGGGCGATGTGTACACACAAAACTTTGTTGTACGCATTTGCAGATTACTTCATGTGAATTTGTGGGTCATTTGTGAATTTGTAACTTCCTTTTTACACATCTGTGTAATTATGTCCAATGTGTACTGCGGAGATCTGTAAACAGATTAATTTACTAGCTACACAAGCAGGTGGCAACAGCGACATTCTCTCCCAGGAATTGACAGAATATTCACAGCATGTACATTTATTTACTTTGTTGATGGTTAGCTCTACACCAGCTGGCATGAATGTAGCTCAAATTCACTGTAACATTTTATCTTCTTGAGCAAAACATATCTAATATACGAACATCCTAACTAGCCACCATATTGGTTTACGTTCTTAACTAGCCATTAAATATAGCCATAATTAACGTACATTTCCTTCTAGCCTTTATCTCCACTAGCAATCATGGTTTTTGTCAAATGCTTACATTACCATTACCTTGTTTCGGGTCACACACTGTACATGTTGTTTGTCTGTTTGTAACTTGAAATGATCTCAAACTTTGGATACTTTCTGCATCTTTCTCGGGCCTGTCTCGTGTCTTTGTCCTCCGCTCTTTTCTCTGTCTATGTCCATTGTGCAGTTAGCGCCATCGAATTACGTCTTCTTCTCCTCATGCTTACGCGCATTGTGCAACAGTAATAAATGTCCTTGCGAAACCGTTAATTGAATTAAACGAAGCATCGATGCAAAGAATTTGTGTCAACGCATTTTAGCAATCAATTTAATCGATGAATCGTTTCAGCCCTATATTAAACAGTGTTTTGACTTTACCTTGTATTTTTCAAGTTAACATATTGATAATATTGATGATTTCCTCTGGGGTTTTGTTCATTAAGGTTGCAACTGATGAAAACAAGTAGAGTATTTGGCTTTATAAGGATCTTTGGTTTGTAATTATTTAGTAATTTAACAATATAAAGTTTAACTCATGAGTTACATTTGGAGGATACACACTGTTCTTGTAGTTTCTAACAGTATGAAGGAAGCGCTGCAAGCAATGTAGTGATCATTTTTTACCACAAGATAGAGCCACAAAAACATGTTATTCACATAATAGTCATGAAACAATACCATGGTAGCATGGCTGTTCACTATAAATACTAGACATCATGTCGGAGGCACTAAACTCATAATGCATCTCCCTTAGTAGTTTCAGTAAGACCATTGCTTTGAAGTAGCAGGGATACCAAATAAAATCAAGTTTGTACTTTAGCAGATTGGATCTTGTTTAGCTTTCTCAACAGTGCAACATCATTGGGCAATGTGCTGCATTGGTGTAGATTATTATGTTTATACCCAAGAGTTTAAACTTTAGTATTACACACTACTGATCAGTGTGTTGGCATACACTATTGCTAAAACTGGCCATCCATCGCTGTGCAGTGTTTTGGTATGTGTTGAGTCATGAATCAAACTAGTCTTCCTGGAACATATTTCATCTTCTCACAAGTGCCAACACAGGCCATGTTATTTGTAATGCAGTACTATTTTCAGTCTAAACATATACTTACTCTAAACATGGGATACATATGAGAACACAATTAGTGATTCATTTCCACAATCAGATTTTGTATGAGCTCCAAACACTTTCAACCTTCAGTTTTCAGCCCAGAGCTGAGCTACCTCTCTCATTTGATAGTTTCAAACGAGGCAAGGAAGTCTGAGCAGTTTTATATGAAACATTATTGGTAATAACATCCATTAATACATTAAGCATTAGGTGATGGAACTTGTAGTCATTCCCCTTCTAGACACATTAGTCAACCACAGAAGGACCACATCGCTGTTCTCTTCTGTGAGCTCTTACCGTTTCTTTGAAGCCAAACACAAACACCGGTCTAATTCTGTGCCTGACGCAGAAACACTGAAAGGAAATAAGTTGTGGTTTTTAACTGACACACTACCAAATGATGTGAGTGTGTTTTTGTTGTTGTCAGTGTTTATATATCCTACTAATTTGAAACTAATATGATGAATATTGACGGGAACACAATGCTGCACACATAATGTGTTCTATTAATACAAGGAGGATATCTTGTTATTTAATTAAAATATTTTCCAAGTTGCAAAATGTTGATACTGAACAAATCCGCAAAACACATTTCATTTGTTTTCCTACAATATTCACTCCAAGCAACAAACGCATGATTAAACCTTTATGGCTATGTTAAGGTACAATAAAAATACCCGGTTAAGGTTGGGTTAAGAATAAGGTTAAGGTGACTTGAAGTGCGACAGAAACAACATGATTACTTTATTAATATTAACACCACACCTTCACCAAAGTACTTTTGTTGCCAAAACCTAACCAAACCCTTAACTCAGGATGTGAATCCTGGTCTTCGTGGTTTAAAATCCTGCCTACACAGTCCATATGGTAGATAAAGGTAGCAGTTCCTGCACTGGAAAAAACATTGTTGGATAACGTGAGCTAGGCAGCAATCATGTTTCTGTACTCGGGAAAAAATGTCATTGCGTTTGATCATGTGGTTAAAATGTATAAGTTGTCTGGTGTGTCCTCCATGTGTGGTCACTAACAGGGCTGGATTGGCACAAAAAAACCCGTCTCTCACTTTTTTTTTGCCTAGGTGGCCCACCAAAATCAGTCGGACACCCCTTGTCCTTCCATATAACGTGTGCTTACTGTAATATTCCTCCAAACCTGTTGAATGGTATGTGCCATAGATAAGTGTACAAGTGCAAGTGAATCAGTGTACTCATTCGCCCTCACTCCATGGTGATCAGAGGTGGCCATGGAGTCCACAACTCATACTCAAGTACAAGTAGCCTACAAGAAGGCATGGGGATTGAGATCCGGTTCCAAAAGGACCCAGTTCCAAAATTTCTCAAAACCCGAAAATCAATAAGGTTCGAGCTTATTGATACTGCTATCAAGACTAGCGGGTCCTAAGACGTAGCGTTATGTCTCGAGCGTCAAATCTGATTTAATTTGAAACGCAATGAATAAGAAAATCATCAGGCTGCAGTCTCTGCCTGCTCTGTCGGCTCATACATACATACATACTTTATGAATGCACCTGTCTGTAAAGTAACGTTAAACATGTAGAAATGGTTAATTTAATCATCTTTGTCCTCAGGCTCTCATCCTGTATGTTTTACACAAGCACAGCTTACGCTAGATTGGCATTAGCCAAATGTTGAAAACAAGCTAAATAGACTAGACTGGTCTGTAATCTTAAAAACTCAGCTGCTGGCTGAGTCAAACCAGCCGCTCCTCCTTCTACCTGGTAACGTTACCTGCAGCCAGCGAGAGAGGAGGAGAGACTGATACTGATACTGATAGTTTTTCTGAACGTCACTCACTACTTGTGATGTCAGATAAAGTTAAGTTACTTTGCTGTTGTAAACGTTTCTAGAGCAGCAACATTATTTAGCTGTATTTAAAATGTTAAATTAAAAAACCACAAAGTTAATATGTACACTTCAATATGTTTATTTATCGCAACTGATATGTCATCTCAATATATAACGTTATCGCACATTGCATATTTTCCTCATACCGTGCAGGCCTACCTCATGCCTGTTGGGTCTGGTCTTACCAAATAACCATCACTAAATAATAGTAAAGTATCGATAAAGAATCAGATCATTAAGCAGTCTGAATAAGGGTATCCATCCATCCATCCATCTGTCAACCGCTGATCCTGCGTACAGGGCCACTGGGGGCTGGAGCCAATCCCACCTGACATCGGGCGAAATTACTCCTTCAAATACCTGTGCCACTAAAGATGCGACAGTGCCACCCCAGTGTCAGTATATACAGGAATCCTGAAGTAAAATTCAATACCTTTTTAAGACCTTTTCAACATATTTTAAGACTGCCGCGCCACTTTGAGCTGTAACCGATTAAATCAGCCACACACCTTTAAAAGGGACATTTTTGAGGTTTTAAAAGGAATTTAAATACATTTATAACATATTTATTGCCTATATGTCATCAGGTTGTAATGCCACCTAAAAATTTAGGCATTCACCAACTTTCTCAGTTGCCTAAAGCAGCCTGTATGGGCCAACAGTTTTCTATGTGAAGGACTGGTCAGATGAGTGCTGAATAATGTAAGTAGTGTAGGCGGTGTAGCACAGGCACAACCTGGAGGAGGAACTGGTCAAAATGAAAGTATGTTGTTAATTTAATAGTAAACTGTAAGTTGGATATTAATATATTCATTATGCTACTATATTCAATATAATTTCATATAATAGTATATAACTTACCACTAGTATAATATTAATTCAAATTACAGCTGCTTCAGTTTGGGGTTGTTTTTTATTCATTAACTTTGTGCAGGAAAAATGCATGATAGTCCAACCTTGATTTTGGGCAGGCTACTAACTCGTCAATAATCATAACTGTTTATGCAGAACACTGAGTTCAACATTTATAAAGTTTGTTGCAGCACATCAAGCTTTTTTTTAAATCCCACTCCATCTAGGCTGTGACTGATCTGTTCACAAAAAGTGACACTGACGAAGTTGAATTTGTTTCCTACACTTTCAGCAAACAAACTTTTGGGCAAACAGGATTTTCACATTGAAAAAAATATCTTAAAAATTTAATACCTTGTTAAATGGCGATTAAGACTTTTTAATACTTTTTAATTGAGCATTAAGTCATAGCTGAAACAATTAATTCTTCTTTAGTCTTCACCATGTGCTACCACATCCTTTAGTTCCCCTTCACGTGATCATATCTCTCTTGGTATCTTTTTGATCTTTTAGTCTCTTTGCAATTAAACATACACTGGTTGTCAATGTGGCTGAAGCAGAGCCTGAGAACGGAAAAGGGTTGTGGTCACATACCCTTCTACTTTCTTGTTGTGTTGGCAACCTTAGAAGTTTTGTATAGGTGTTATTTAGTTTCCTCTAACAAACTTTGACAATATAAACTACTGTGCATACTCTCCAGTACATTGTTTAGAAAGAAATACCACATCGTTACATGGATGTAGGTCCACTCAGAGATTTGATTACAAAATGGGTAAAATGCTTGCCCTCAACAACTCAAGTCAGTGTGGAACTCAATAACTCTCATTTTATATTAAATAAATTTGAACTACTCAAAACTATTCCCCTCTCCCTGACAGAAGGAGGAGGGGTTGAGATCAGCTTTCAACAGACGGCTGAAGAGACCCCAACGGAAGGGGGGTGGAAAGGTCAGTTGATCGTAAAACTGGCCACCTTTGGCAACAGCCGAGATAAGTCTCTCGGTGCCTGAATTGTTAAAATGACAAAGAAACTAACCAGAGATTACAAACAGCCAATCGGAACTCTCCCTGGAGCGGGGCAGGAAACCCTAAACTGCCCCCCCACACATGTAACCGTGGCTTCTCACACCCAGGTGTGACAAAATCCAGAACACCAGGGACAGCTCTAAATTTGTGTAAACAAAGACTGCAGTCTCCAAAGACTCAAAGCATTAACTGTTTAATTAAATAATCTTTCAGTTACTTGATAATGTTTGCCTTGATTTGAGTAGTTGTGCTACCATGTTGATGCTATCAGCTGTTGATTATTGCTGAAAAGAATCTAAAGTTACTTTTGCAGTGTTTTAATTTACAGCAAGATTAAGGACACTCCTTTATTCTATGTGTAACCAATGCTTGTTCACAATACTTTCTCACACAATTACTTTAAAAATGATGATAAATGTCATACTATACTCTATTAGTTGCCAGCTTGAATTTAAGGCCAAATAACTAAATTTCCCAGTTCCTAAGGAAAGATTGTTTATGGATTAATCTAAGCTTTCCTCATGTGGCCTGAGCTCCCCCAAGTAGACGAAATAAGTATTACATACCATCGTCCCTAAGAGTTCGACCAGCGCAACAAGGCCTTTGTTCGCTTGAAGCTACACATGCAAAGCGCCGCGACATCGATTTTCCCCTCAGTTCCAGCAACTGTACTTATTTTGTTTTTTTTTTCTTTTGTTTTGTTAAAGTTATCAGAACGTTAAATTACACTGGTCTAATTCAGGAACGACCAAGTTCCCTTTTTAAGCTTTTTCGTCGAGCCAACTTCACCGTGGTCTCGCCAGCAGCAACGAAGGAAACCTGAAAACAGCCGAATTGCCAGACGGAGGACGGCCAACCCTTGAGGTTTTTCTTCAGACACAGAGAACCCCGGAGAATCCCTAGCGAAAGCTAGGATCGGGCAGCTAGTGTGGGACCCGTGGAACAGGCCAAAGCAGGCCGTTGACAAGCAGTAAGACCAAAACCAGACATCCAATAGTCAATCAATTTTTCTTTAGTCCAGCATATGGAATATTTATACCCCTAGACAAATTTAACCAAGTTATCATCTAATTGCATTCGTTAGTTGCAGTATGAGTCAAATGCTTCCCACAATCGAACCGCCATTCCTCATTGTTTAGCCATTGTTTATTTTCCCTGTAATTAACCACCCTTTTATATCACTTTAGTTAGTTAATAAATTGACTGTAATCAAGAACTGTGTGTGTTGACTATTTCCACGTCCCTGCCAAGAGAACTGACCCATTACATATGAGACTGACTGATTGATTTAAGATAATTTAGCAATTATTAACTAACTGATCACTAGTAATAATTGTGTAATTATTAAAAGCTACCTAGAGGTTCAGAGACTCTAGGATAATAACAACTCCGGTGGTGCCCTTTTTGTCTTGGTTGTGCCATTGGGATGAGGGGTGGTATAAGACCACCAGGCTGGGGGGCTCTCTGGCTGGGTATCAGGGGCCAGTGTTGTGTTGGCTGTGGGTTGTGATGTTGGTGATGCGGTGGGTTTGGTTTGCCATATTATGGTACAGGTACAGGATACAATGCATACAAATATAAGGTTGCATATGTTAGCAGACATATGCACACTTCTTATTTTGTGTTATTGTATTGTTAAATGTTTCTAGACTCTTTTTTATAGTGATTTCTACATCTATTTAAGCCCATACCTTATTTCATGTACATATTTATTGTATGTATTTTAATGGTTGTAAATTTTAAACTTAATACAATTTCTGTTTTAATTTTATAAGCCTAACCAGGGACAGGGGTTGCAAATGGCTAGAAACCTGTATGCATAGCATCTACTTTGTATTCTTTATAAAGCAATGTTCTATGCATTTGTCCCTGTCAAGTAAACATTAAATAAAATAATGATAATTACACCAGATGTTTACACCATTATTACAACTACTCGAGTTACCATTACTGCAGATGACTAATACTATATAAATACAAGCACCATCAAGACTACTATATGTCACTATTAATTATATTAATAAATCACTATTCCATTCACATTCCCAATGAGACAAACAGTAGTAACATGCAGAAACAGTTAATTGCCTCTCGTTTTACTTGAAGCTATATTTTGAATATAAAACCAGTTCCCCTCTTCCAAAAATTATGTCACCCTTACCCTAACCCAGTGGTAGGGCTGGTGGTGGGGATAATGTGTTATCCCAGAGCACCTTCATGTCTACCTATGGTATGTTTGCAGCGGCCTTTGCTAGAGCTACTGTCTGCTCTCCTGTTTTGTTTAAAGTTCAAGGTTGAGACAAACATTAAATCCTCCATTTTTAAATAGAAAAACATGAAAAGCTAGAATAAATGCAGTCTGCACATCACAAACATGAAATAAAAAATGTTCTCTCACAAAAAAGATGATCAGTTTTCATACGTTTTCATAAATTTTACTACATTTACACTACAAAGTCAGACAAAACATTTGACCCCTATATGTAATGTGTAACCTTTCTAACCTTTCTAAAGATTAGGTAGTAATACAATGTATTGTAAAATATAATAACATTGTATGTAGCTGGATTAAGTAGTAGTGGAGTAAGAATTTATTTCAACTCACCACCATACAGAGCTGGATTTATATACATTCTTTTTGGGTCTCTGTCCATGGTGCTGATTAAGTCAACACTATCAAATGTAGTGTCTAGACAGAACATGAAGTGCATTTTAAACATGATGGATCGATAGCATACAAAGTTAATGGAAAGGTGTAGGTAGACGCAAATTTGTCCAGAATGTCATAACAACTAACAGACTAAAACGTACACACAGAAGAATAACTAGAATTGAAAATCATCTAGGTGACACTCCAGAAGCCCCGTAGAAGCCATGTCTAAGTATGCCTCTGCAAACAGCTATCAATAGTCTACCAATCATTGAACAAGACCAAAACAAAAAGACTAGCCCAGCTCAGTTTTGCTCAGCCTGTATACACAAGTACAAAAAAGTAGGAGCTTGAATCACTGGAGGCACTATGATATGATATGATATATGATCACAATGCTTAAGTCAGATTTTCAACTGCAAATTCTGTCACCATTAAAGTTTAACTAAAAATTCATTCCTGCTAGTTTATCTGAGATGAGGTGAATGTCTCCTGTGAGAGTTTAATGAGGCACTGTCAGCCTCACACAAAGTTTAATTTTGCATTATCTGAGTTGCCTATGAGAAAGTTTGTGATGAGATGTTACATGCATACATTTTAAAAAAAAATTTTCAGTACACTGAGAAGCAGGTAGTGTTTATTTCTTCATGTTTCTTCATAGAAACACTGTCATTCTCAGGCAGGTTTATGATGCATTTGCAACATGGTTAAATAAAAAATGTCAGGTTTTCATGCGTGGGTGTTGGAACCGTTTCGTTTTTTTAAAATGTGGACGGCAACCTCTCCCATCAATTGTAGTTTTATGTATCCGTGCCTTGATAAACCAATACTGTGCATATAAATACTTGATGAAACAGTGCAATAAGCTGCATCCTGTGACAGTATTTCTCTTTTCATGGTAAATTATTACCCTGTGCACAAGAGCAACACAAGTATCTATTATGTATATAGAGTAAGAGAAATACATCTTACAGTGCCCGTTTGAAAATGCAATCACAGCCAGAGGCTTTTTCAAGTGCTCTGCAGTTACAAAAGAGGAAGCACTGGTATCATGACAAACAGCTTTTAAACAGTTTGTGATTTGGCATTTGACACTTTCTCCATAGATAAGACTGATAATTGTTGATTACTTAGCTCAGATTGCAAAAGTACAAAATTAAAATAAGAAGGATGTTTTCATTGATATATTGTTTTATATTTTAATGTGTCTGCAGTCTCTTGTGCGCTGACCTTTGCTCGGCCTCCAGAGACCTATGGTTGTACATGATCATATTTCAGATTAGACGTTGATGTCCTGTATAGAGGAAGTGAAAGTCCGCTCTTGCTGGCAACTCGACCCTTTAGAGAAATATGACAGATGTGTGTATCTCGCGCACGAGTGGAGGTGTGAAAATAAGAAGAGGGTCAAGAGTGTTCATTTTTAAAATCTATGTTATTTTTGAGTTTATAATATTCATTAATACATTTTAAAACTTTTTTTGAGATAACATATTTTATATGTATACCCTGATGATGTTTGAATAATTGTTTTGATCAGCAAAGAAGGCACTATTTGCTAATGTGACATCAACAGTTGGTAAAAGCACCTTCATTTTGTGACTATAGGAGCAGGGGAGGCCTTTCTCTCCTTTTGAAGTCAGAAAGAGATGAGAAGAATAGAATGAGTGTCGACATGAATTGATTTAGGAATCCGGCTTCAAATTAGGTTTACCGTTCACAGTTTCTCTTCACTGTCCCTCAGTATGACAGCATTGCTGAGTACCCACATTAGCTGCGCAATATGCTAACGCCAAGTTAGCTAACCTTTAAAATAAACATGAAAACAACACAAAACACGGCAACACTTACAGCTTCCAAGTTTGAAGTCAGGACACATACAGCCCACAATGGTCCGTCCTTGAACTGTTACAGAACTCGTTAAGTGGAACTCATTGTGGAACTTTTGAAGCAATCATTAATTAAAGGGGCTATATGTAAGTTTTTGATTTTAATAAATCTAATTTTCATTGCCTTATTGTCAATGGCCTCAAAACTCACTCAGAAATGAAGCACACTCCTGTTTTCTCTGTTGCTTGCATCAGTCACTATTCTGCTTTTCGGATTCAGCCCTGTGCGCGCTCCCGAGGCTCCACGTAAGGATACAAAACAACAATAAAGGTTTATGTGCTGAAGCCCATCAGACCAAACAGGTTCAGATGTTGTTGAGTAAGAACAAAGTGAGTATTAGCAAAGCTGGAGAAACACAGAGAAAGTAACATTAGCTTGCCGGCTGACGTCGAGCAGTTGCTAATGTTATGTGCAAAGTTATATCGCTTTCCACATTACTTCACCAACTAACACGACCCATGTTACTATCCTGTGTGCCATTGTTGATTTAGCCCGCAAGAAAGGATGTAACGGGAAAAAGCAAATGTGGAGCGATTTGTTTACTAACGTTAGCCTATAGTGATGCAGCGAGGAGCAGCGAGCTAACGCTACGTTTATGTTTATTGTGGATTTACCAATACTCAGATACATAGCTTCTCCACCTCTCGGTTGCTGTAAATAACGTGACCCACATAACATAAAACACTGCAACAAAACGGTCACAACAACACAGAGAAAGAGCCATCCACTATCACTAGTTACAGTAAAGTTACTTCCTGCGGTCTGACTGTTATAAAGTGTGACACAATCTCATAATATTCAGTCCAGCTCACTAACCGTTTCATTATCATTCAATACATGTAGCTGTGCAGACATTGCTGAGTCTCACCGTACCGCTAGTGGCCGCCGGAAACTCCATAATGCCTCTTTAACAAGCCCTGAAGTGTAAAGTATGAACATTGCGGTAGTTGCGGTGCTTACCATCCTCCGCGGTAGGCTTGACCAATAGCGCGGTATTTCAATTTTGCGGTTATCACGACAGCCCTAGTCATGGCATTAAATAATATGATATAATATCATCAGCGGCCTACCTACAGACCACAAGAAAAAACACAGTTCACCACAGTGTATTATACAGTAAGCGCTCAATACAAAACCCACAGTTCAACCAGCAATTAATGAGTCCTTATCTCAGTTCAAATCTCCACAAAGAGTCCATCTTTCTATTTCCCAGTAAGCAAAAAAATACTCAGTTTGAGGTTTAGTTCAAAAGTTGAACAAAAATAAAACGCCTCTCATGTTTAATAGTGTTATGGCAGACTAGGTGAACGGACTCAAGAGCAGACTCAGGGCAGGTTTAAATCCAGTAATTTAAAGTTTATTGAAAAGGGGTGTGAGAGTGGAGCAGAGGGCAGACTAGGGAATGGGGACCAGTGAGTGGATTTCCAGGCAGGCAGTGAGCTGTGCGAGGCAGGGGCAGGATTTCCAGGCAGGCAGTGATCCTGTGCACAGAGAGACAAGGTAAGTGATCTCACAAGAGAAAAACAACAAAATATATGACTCGAGATTTTTAGGCCGCAGGGCAAATACCACTGAGGTAAGCTGACGATCTGGTGAGGTGAAGAACCGGGTTGATATACTGCAGAGTCTTAATTAGTGGAATGTGGATCAGGTGTGCAGGTGGAGGTGGAGAGCCAGGCCCAGAGTGAGAAGCCACGCCCAGACAACACAGACAGACAGACAGACAGGAAACACAGGGAGGGAAGAGAACACACACAAGGGGTCGGGGAGGAGAACTGCAGCCTCATAACAAATAGACAAGCTTATTAATTCTCTGACAACACTGGAGTTCCCCCGCAGCCTCCGATGGTGGTAAGCAGCACACTGGCTGTAACCAGGCTGTAACTCAGGACAGACTGGGCCTGTTACGCCCGGCCTGAGCGCAACATGATGTCTCCTCCCTTTTCCCCACTCCCCATAAATCAAAGGGCTACGGGATATAACGGTTAATGTTAGATTTATTCACAAATGGTATAGAAAACCAAGACATCAGGGAGAGCTAGGCCAAAACAACAAACAAAACCACCTTTTCCCATCCCAATAATTAATCCTACAACAAAGTAAAATACAAAAGGAAAGAACTTAAGAATACTTAACCTGACTCCCTGGCCAGAAAACAGGAGAAAACAATATACAATAATAATAATAATATAAAATAAATGGCAGCTCTCCACTACTGTTTTCCAACATTACCCCGCTAACTTCCAGCACATAGGTGAAATACAACAAAGGGTAAGCTATAATACACCAGGAGGTTTTACCAGAACACCCCGTCTGGCTGGGGAGGTAGGGGAAAGGGAGCA
The DNA here is from genome assembly GCF_014851395.1 of Micropterus salmoides. NCBI lineage: Eukaryota > Metazoa > Chordata > Actinopteri > Centrarchiformes > Centrarchidae > Micropterus > Micropterus salmoides. Next base: position 16,423,804 of record NW_024044681.1, read on the forward strand.
GAGAGCGAGCGGCCTCCACACAGGTCCCTTTATACAGCAAATCCTCCAGCCCAATCCGCTGTCCACCATCTGTAACACACACCATCTGTAACACAGACAAACAAAACAGTTCCTCCCTAAGGTAGGGAGGATAACAGCAGGCCCCATTTGATCTCTGTTTTCAACAGCTCCCTATCTACTGGTTGTGTCCCTGATTATTTTAAAACGGCTTGCGTGAACCCACTTTTAAAGAAACCTGGTTTAGATCCCTCCCTCCCACATAATTTTAGACCAATTTCAAAACTGCCTTTTATTGCAAAGATTCTAGAAAGAATTGTGTCCAAACAGCTGCTCACTGTACTGGAAAGTTTCAGTCTGGTTTTAGGAAGTACCACAGCACTGAGACTGCCCCGCTTAAAGTCACCAATGACCTTTTAATGTCTGCTGATGAAGGCATGTGCTCAGTCCTGGTACTCCTGGACCTTAGCGCTGCTTTTGACACCAATGATCACAACATCATGTTAGACAGACTGAGGCACTGGGTGGCGATCTCTGGTACTGCCCTAGAATGGTTTTCATCCTACCTGTCAAATAGGAAGTTTTGCATGTCTGTAAACAACTATGTCTCCTCATTCTGTCCAGTTAAATATGGTGTGCCTCAGGGGTCGGTCTTAGGACCCATTTTGTTTTCCTTGTATCTGCTTCCCCTTGGACATATTATCCATAAACATGGCATTTCTTTTCATATTTATGCTGATGACACACAAATATACTTGCCCGTCAGATCCACAGACCCTGGAATTCTGAGTTCACTTAACAACTGCCTTTGTGAAGTTAAAAAATGGATGTCAAATAATTTCCTCCAGCTGAACTCAGACAAAACAGAAATCCTGGTCATCGGGTCCCAGCAGATGCCATCTGCTGGTTCCCTAGTAAATCACATTAAGCCTGTGGCAAAGAACCTTGGTGTTTGGTTTGATAGTAATTAAAATTTCGAGCAGCACACCACAAAGCTTGTTCAATCATGTTTTTATCAACTTAGAAATATAGAAAAAATTCGATCTATGTTAACTTTTAAGGACACCGAAACCATTTTACACGCCTTCATCTCATCACGCCTGGATTATTGCAACAGCCTTTTCACCTGTTTAACCCAAAAATCTATTGATCGACTCCAGACTGTCCAGAACTCAGCTGCCAGGCTTTTAACCAGAACAAAGAAATATGACCACATTACTCCTATATTAGCTTCATTACACTGGCTCCCAGTATGTTTTTGAATTGACTTTAAAATTCTATTGATCACTTTTAAAGCTCTTCATGGCCTCTCGCCTTGTTATATTTCTGACCTTTCAGTCCCATACACACCAGCACGCACCTTGAGATCCTTGGGCAGAGGTCTGTTGTCTGTTCCAGAGTCTTGACTGAAAACTAAAGGGGACAGAGCGTTTGCTGTCAGGGCCCCGAGGCTCTGGAACAGCCTGCCCGAGGAAATCAGGTTGGCTGAGTCAGTGAACTCTTTTAAGTCCCTTCTTAAAACATACTTTTATAGGAGAGCCTTTCCCGATCTTATCTGACTTTATTTTATCCCTTTTATTTTATTGTATTTTACTTTTCAATGTTTTTATGCTTTTATCTTGTATTGTTTTTGTATTATTGTCTTTACACTTGTTAAAGCACTTTGTAACTTGTTTTTGAAAAGTGCTCTACAAATAAAGATTATTATTATTATTAAATACACATCATTGAGACTCACATCCAAACCAATATGACTCAGGTCATAACACCCCCTCACTTAAGATCGAACATTTCTTCCCCCTAAAGACTCCCACCCGAGATAACGTATCAGCCACAACATTGTCTGACCCCTTTATGTGGTGAATCTCAATATTAAAATCCTGCAACAACAATGACCAACGCATCAGACGGTGATTATTGTGCATACGGGATAGAAACACTAGGGGATTGTGGTCCGTAAAGACCAGAATGGGGCTTGCAGTCGAACCAACATAAACTTCAAAATGCTGCAACGCTCACAGTAGTGCAAGTGCTTCCTTCTCAATTGTGCTATAATTCACCTGAAATTTGTCAAATTTCTTAGAAAAATAGCACACAGGATGATCAACACCACAGTCATCCTCCTGCAAAAGCACTGCTCCTGCACCGTATGCACTGGCATCCACCTCCAACTTAAAAGGACGTTTAAAATCTGGGGCAGCCAATACAGGGGTACTGCACAAGAGAGCCTTTGCAGAAACAAATGAGTTTTTTGCAGAATCCACAATAATAACCACACATTCCCAAGGACCGACGGAGCTGCCTCCGCGTTTCTGGAACGGGAAAATCCAGAATGGCCTGAACTTTAACCACCAGGGGGTGCACCTGCCCCTGCCCCACTTGTTTCCCTAGATAGGTGACCACCGCCTTTCCAAACTTACATTTTGCCAGATTAAGGGTCAAGGAAGCCCTCTCCAGGTGACGAAATACTTCCTGCAGAGTGTCTAGGTGATTAGACCAAGTGGAAGAAAAGTCCAGATATGCTTCACAATTGTTGACACCTGACAGAACTATACCCATCAGCGGTTGGAAGGTGGCAGGGGCATTTTTTTAACCCAAAAAGCATGACTGTATATTGAAGGAAATTGTCAGGGGTGACAAAAGCTGAAATATCACTTGCACGCGGTGAAAGAGGCACATGCCAATAACCTTTCAACATATCCAACTTTGTGACATACTTTGCTGATCCCACACGATCTACACAGTCATCCATTGGAGGCAGAGGGAAAGAATCAGGTTTAGTAATAGCATTCACCCTTCGGTAATCATTACAAAAACGTGGGGTTTGGTCAGACTTTGGAACAAGAAGCGACTGTGAGCTCCACGGACTGGAGCTAGGGACCGCAAAGCCATTTTCCAAGAGGTATACAACCTCCCTTTGCATCGCAACTCGCTTTACCAGGTTGACGCGATATGCATACTGTTTAATAGGTTCATGCTCACCAACGTCTACATCGTGCTGCAAAAGTGTGGTTTGTATGGGCTTATCACGGAACAGAGAAGCATGATAACGAATAAGGTGACAAATATCATCCTTTTCCCGATCCGCTAAATAAGCCAAATGCCCCTCTAGGTCCCCCAACACTTTGGAATTCTCTAATCGAGCACCCGGAACTAACACAGGTTGTTCCCGCAACCCATCGTCTGTGGGACTGTATGACGGCGAGACTACGCTCGCCATGGGGCTGACACATAGGCCAACATCGTCACGGCTAATGTATCGCACAATACCCTGCTTCATCATATTTACATGACACACACGAAACCCTTTTTTTTTTATTTATCCGGCATTTTGATCACATAATCTGTGTCACTCAATTTTTTGTCCACATCATACGGACCACAGAACTTCGTCTGAAGACTAGAACCAACAACAGGTAACAAGATCAACACATGATCACCAGGCTGAAAAACACGACAGAGATTTCTGATCAAACCGTTTCTTCATCGTAGACTGGACAGTGGAAAGAGAGTTGCGAGCCACCTCACAGGCTGTGTGCAAGCGCTGAACTCACATAGTCAAGGAGATGGTGTGTCGGACTGGGTTTGTCTGCCAGCAATCTCTCCTGCAACAACCGCAGAGGGCCCCGCACAGTGTGCCCAAAGACCAGTTCTGCTGGACTAAACCCAAGAGATTCCTGCGCGGTCTCACGGATAGCAAACAGTAATAATGGCAAACCCTCGTCCCACTCTCTATTGGACTCCAGCATGCCCTTACTCTCGGGGTGGTACGCACTGGCAACCTGATGTTTAACCGACAACTCCGACATGACTTGTGCAAAAACCCTCAACATGAAATTAGAACCCTGATCAGTTTGAATGCGTTTGGGCAGACCAAAAGTTGAAAAGAATTTTACTAGAGATTTCACTACAACCGTTGCCCTTAAATTGCGCAACGGGACCGCTTCCGGGAAACAAGTGGCCACACACATCATCGTTAATAAATACTGGTGCTGGTTACCTTGTCTCTCTGTGCTGGTCCTGATTTGGTTTTTGGTAAAGGACCAACGCAGTCTATAATGACATGTTCAAAAGGTTCCCCCTCACTGGAATCGGATGCAATGGGGCGGGCAGAATCAACCGATTAGGTTTTCCAGCAATTTGGCAAAGTTGACAAGATCGACAAAACTTAGTAACTGTCTTTCTGATTCCTAAGTGACCCGACATGCAGAAGAAACTGTTTTGGCACAACTACCTTTATAACTACACCCCACTCCATCCCAGTCACCGGCGACCAATTACGTAACAACACACCCTCTTCAAACAGGTAAGTCACAGGCCGCACAGCATTTACTGGTTCTCGTGCAGCTGACAAACAACCAGCCAGTGTGCTATCAGATTGCTGAGCCTGGACTAGTTGTTTTTTATCCACCGCCAAACACAGCTTTAGCTCATCTGGCACTATCTCAGCAGAATATGATACACATTTTGGATGTAACGAGGGACTGATTGGGTCTGAATTATCAGACCCACTCACAAAAGTGTCAGCCAGATCCACTAACTCACCCAGCTTACGCGTCTGGGCACGTGTCACGGCACACACCTGAAAAAGGGAAAGAGCACCATTTGCAGACACAGTCACATCCATCATGGGATTTTCAATCACCTCCGGAGTGGCAGAAAATACCTTCCCACCCGCCAAATTGTTCCCAAGAATGAGATCTACTCCAGCAATTGACAGCTGATCCCATACACCCACCCGTACCGGACACCAACGAGCAGGAAAGGGTAACCGCGTGAATTGGCACGCTTAACACACTTAATTTTACACCCCATACCAAAAGGTCAGAACCACAGTATGACTGGTCAGAAAACGGCACAACCCTACGTCTAGCCAGCGCGTGCTTCGCACCTGTATCTCGCAAGATTGTTACTGGGACCTTGTCCACCTCACTGCCCGTCAGGGAAAAAAATCCCTGAGAAATGAAAGGTTTAAAGTGATCGTCAATCTCTACTTTCCCCTCCAAACCAGTAGGCCTACAGCCACTTATCGGCTCCCCCTGAATTAACCCGATAGCGGAGGGGCTTTCATACTTAGGTTGATCCTTTTTCCTTAACACCGGACAGGCAGCAATAAGGTGGCCAAGTTCATGACAATAAAAACACTCACGGTTTTCCCCCCATCTCGGCAGAAACACGCCTGGGTACCTTAGGAGACCACCTTGTCTTATTGTCAGGGTATACAGGAAATTCACGACGTGTGGGTAAAAAAAATGTTCCCTTGTGTGTTAACGCAAACTCGTCTGCCAGGACAGCAGCCTCGGCAAGTGACACAACTTTCTTTTCATTTAAATATGTCACAATGCGCTCAGGTAGACATGTTTTGAAATTTGAAAAACTTTGCTTGCCTGACATCATTTATCAAAAAATACACCCTTCTTGCGAGCAAATTCTACATATGTCTGGTTGACTTCTTTTTCACACCCTCTAAATTTCTGTCTATACGCTTCAGGTACCAATTCATAGGCACGTAACACCGTAGCCTTTACAACCTCGTAATCCAGACTCTGTTCAACTGTGAGGGTGGCACACACACCTCCTGAGCCTTCCCTTCAAACTTACACTGAAGCAGTAACGTCCACACATCCTTCGGCCAATTTAGAGTAGTTGCAATGTATGCATCCACCTCAGATTCCCTGAAAGGTGGCACAAATGCAATCTGTCTGCTCACATCAAAAGCACTTTGGGGGAGTATGAAGTCTGTTGTGTAGGTGATTGGAGAGTAACACTTGGCTGGCGTTCCAGCTCTAACGCTCTCACCCTATGATGCATAGCCTCCACCTCTAACCGCCAATTTTTCATCTCCATTTCCCTAATAGAGAGTGTCAGCCGGGAGCTCCTCAGCAGACATTCCCGGGGAAATAGGAGGATCTGTGGCAACGGGTGTGACGGATTGTGCTGAATCACCGAGCTCCACATCACATTTCCCGACCCCCTCAGTGGTTTGACTTGCAAACAAACTCATCTCCCCCAGTTTTTCTTCCAAGAGCTGCCTCAGCTCCTCTTTTCTCGTATTCAATGGTGCTTTGACATTTAACAGATTAGCGATCAACATTAAATCTACTTTCTTACATTTATTTAATTGTTGTAGTGTGGGATTCCTTGCAAAACTATCCAAGTCGAATTCCATTGTGCTCATTACGATACAATCAACCAGAAGTATGCAAAATATACTCACCAACATAAGCAACGCCATAAAGTAGTACCTGGAAAACACACGAGCCCCCAAATATGTTACGCCCGGCCTAGGGGAAGCCTGAGCGCAACATGATGTCTCCTCTCTTTTCCCCACTCCCCATAAATCATCAAAGGGCTACGGGATATTCTGACGGTTAATGTTAGATTTATTCACAAATGTTATAGAAAACCAAGACATCAGGGAGAGCTAGGCCAAAAACAACAAACAAAACCACCTTTTCCCATCCCAATAATTAATCCTACAACAAAGTAAAATACAAAAGGAAAGAACAAATACTTAACCTGACTCCCTGGCCAGAAAACAGGAGAAAACAATATTCAAAATAAATCTCCCCTCTCCCCTACTGTTTTCCAACATTACATCGCTAACTTCCAGCACATAGGTGAAATACAACAAAGGGTAAGCTATAATACACCAGGAGGTTTTACCAGAACACCCCGTCTGGCTGGGGAGGTAGGGGAAAGGAAGCAGAGAGCGCGCGGCCTCCACACAGGTCCCTTTATACAGCAAATCCTCCAGCCCAATCCCCTGTCCACCATCTGTAACACAGACAAACAGAACAGCTCCTCCCTAAAGTAGGGAGGGTAACAGCAGGCAGAAATACACATCATTGAGACTCACATCCAAACCAATATGACGCAGGTCATAACAGGCCTCTTTCAGACTTGTGCGTTTAGTTTGAAACGCCGTTTCACAGATATTTTCTGAGCTGACTGGTGGCTGTGTGTGTGTGACACAGGCGCCCATCGCCACAATATGCTTACCTTAGGTTACTACACACGTCTTTCTGTTGTAGGGCTGTACATATAGATTATTTTTCACATGTTCGTGCTGCTTCCCGCCACTTGTCGCTACAGTACTCAACAGCCCTGTGTCTGCTGTATAATCCTTCAGGTTTCTGGGATCCATTATATAACAGGACCTAAAGTGTCAGGAACAATTCCTGTGCAATAACCCAGTAACTCTGTCTGTAATCAGCCACCTGTTTACTGGTTTCTTATTTTTTCATCATTTTCTATGTTCATGTTCATATTGTCATTTTCTATATTGTATATACTGTATACCAAATCCACCTAACCTCAAGTACATAATACCTGCACATAATATTCATTTATTCCAGCAATGATTTTACTCCTGCATCCTTTGCACTCTCCTCTCTGCACTATTATCAATCTGTATTGTTTTTGTTTATAGTGTGTATATATTTGTGTTCTCTATACTGTAGCCTGTGTCTGATTTTATTATTGTGTTATTGTATCATTGTATGAGTAAGCACAGCGTGAGCAATGTACAATCCTAAAAATTCCTCTTATGTTTACACATACCTGGCAACTAAAGCTGATTCTGAAAATACACAGTGAATGATGGAATACATGATGGAAATAAAATTAAAATATAGTAATAATAAATATTAAAATAAGCAGGTTAAAAGAAGAAATAAAATGAGAATACAAGCTGGCAGCTCAGATAAAATGAAACTGAATTTTTTTATTTGAAAAACAACACTTTACGCCTTCATCTTAGACTTTTCAATGTAAAATAAGTGTGTACGTGTGTATTTTATTAAGGTGTCTGTTATTAATAAGCCTTTACTGTATTGAGAGATCCAACTTAATGATAAATTTATGTTCATTATAGTTTTGGCAGTAGAAAGTGACAGTAAAAACAGGGAGAGAGATACATTACAGAACTGGTAGTAGATTTTACTTTGCATGTTGTACTGTATACTATGTGAGTTACTCTGTCTTCTAGTTCCAGTGTCAAAGCCAGCTGTGTCTCAGTTGTGTTTGTCACAAGAACAGATGATCACCTCCTCCTCTGAGGGAGATGGAGTAGAGTTCATTTTGACTTTGGACGGTCTCTTACTGATACAAAAAACAGCCAGTCCCCAAGCAGCTGGACAGCAAACATGCAGTCAGTGGCTGGACAAACCCAATGTTACAAATGTTGTCTTCAGCTTACACGGTCAGCTGACTGGAAACTGTGTAATGTTTGGAACAATGTCAGCAGAGATGAAACAGTTATTCACCTATAAAGCTGCAAAAGGTACTGAGTTCAAACTTTGCTTGCTTTCTTAAAAATATAAACACAACACTAGTGAATGACGTAAGGTGTGAATGACGTTACATGCTGATATCTGGTTGGCAGAAGGTGGAATGTAAACAGCTACAACAATGGCATGTGAAATTTCCCGTTGCAGATAGTATGGTCAGAGTCCCACAGGAAGCAGTTCAATGTCTGAGAATACAGATAAGTTATTTTATGGTCATGTTACCAGGATTACACTATCTGTTATTAATTAGAACACCAAGCACTTGACGCTTACCACTCTTGGTGCAGTCCCTGTCTGCCTGAACAGTCGACAATGGAAACGTTGTGGTCAAGTATATCCTGGTGTAGCCTTGTCTCTGTAATAATATATATATAGATGCGCGCACACACACACACACACACACACCTAAAAGAAATTTGTCTTTTAATGTTAAGACCAGAGGCAAGGTGAGTCTCTCTCACTGTTTGATCTTTTACTCTTTTTTGTACTTAAACATACACACACACTGGTCTGTCATTGTGGCTGAAGTGTTGTGGTGGCAGCCCAGCTGACGGTGAGTGTCCTGTTTATTTGTCCCTTTTTGCTGGGGATTCTGTTTTCCCCTGGTGTTCTGTTTTTTTTCCCTGTGCCCTGCCTGCCTCCCTGTGTCTCCTCCCCTGCGTGTGCTCTCCCCCTCCACTCCTGGGCCCAGCCAACCTGCACCTCATCAGCCACCTCTTCTGCCTGCCACACCTGCCAGCAATCAGCCTCATCTCCAACAGTACTTCTACTCCAGTCAACCCCTGCTTGATCGTTGTTGCTCCTAACCCGGTGCCACTTGATCACTGAAGCTCTCGTGAAACCTGCATGATCGGTTTCCCTGTTCTTGGTTTTCCCTGAGTAACTAACCCTGTCTGTCTGTCTCTCGCCAGGTTCACTCACCCTCGTCCTCTGTCAATTCAGCTGGGCTCGCTCACCTGTCCTCTCGGACTTCCCCCGCGGCTTCCTCCCGGCTCTCCCTCGTGCCCCCCAAGTCAGCCTGCCACCACACTCCTCCACCAACCCCCTGATCTGTTCTCCCATGCCTCTTCTCTTCCTCGGCCCCCAGTGTCCCCCGGCTCTCTGGTCTCAGTCTCCTTGGTTCCCCGTGCCTGTGTTTCCCCAGCATCTACCTCTCCCTCAACTCCAGTCACTCAACCCCTTCTTTCCCCTAATAAAACCTGTTAATCTTGAGCGTTGCATTTGGGTCCACACCACAATATGAAGCAGAGACTGAGAACATAGAAGTTGTGGTCCACAGCTTTTTCCTTTCTCATTGTGTCAACAACATTAGACATACGTTTACTTTAAGATTCCTCTAACAAACTGTAGTGAATCATGTACATGGTTTGGAAATAAATACCATGTGATTACATGTTGAGAGGCAGGTTATTTGTAGCGTGAGTGAGATGTCCTATTCGCAATGTTATGTTAATGCTTATTTGTAGTACAAAGGTTTTTTCATCCTGACACAGATCTAATGAAAATACAGAATAACCATCCTCTATTTCAGTTGCTGCACTTATGTCTTCGTAAGGAAATACTTTAAATTTAAATGTTTATTAAAATTTAACATAACATTGCTAATAGGACATCTCACTCACGCTTTCTTTCTCTGATCTTTTAGTCTCTATTTGCAATTAAAATATACAAACACTGTTATGCCACTGAAGCAGAAGATGAGAACAGAAGTTGTGGTCTACACATCCTTTTCCGTTCTTGTTGTGTTGACAACCTTAGTCACAAGTTTATCATGCCTAGGTGTTACTTTTACTTTCCTCTAACAAACACTGACATTGCAAACAATTGTGTACATGGTTTATAAATAATTACCATGTGGTTAAATGTTCAGAGGCAGAAAGTGCTTATTTGTTTGTAGTATCATTTGCAAAAATACGTGAATAATAAAAACATAAAAAGGTTTATATACATGGGTGTAAGAACCATTCAGATATTTGATTACAAAAAGGAGAAAATTCTTGCCCTCAACAAGTCAGTCAGTTTGGAAACGAAAATGTTACACCAAGTGTTTTAATTTCTAGTGTTTTATACCTGATTGTATGTTTTAATATGATTCACACAAAATCTTTTAAAGATTCATGAAGTGACAACTCCAGAATCAGCAGGACAATCTGTTTTTTTCCCCATTACTATCATCTCCTGTGAGCACACTGCAGGTACTGTAGGGTTTATAGAGGAAACTGTAGAGATGTTGATAACACATGTACCTATAACCTATATACCTGTACCTATATATATAAATGTGCTGTTGAGTTGTTGTCTGACACCAACACACCCACATGAAGCACTAGAATTTCATTAGAAAAGATTTACACATATGTAAAATGGGAATAATGCAATTGTCCGAGGTAAATCAGAGAAAAACTACAATCTCTTCTGTAATACCAAATACTTGAATTTACATGCAAGTTTCCCTGATCTACAGTCAATGATAACTTATAAAATGTAGAAGTTACGTCGCAGATTCACTTCAAACTCTGTCCCAAATTACAGACTAATTTACACTAATGTACACACCTTCTCCATATATTCTGCTTCCTTATTTCAGAAAGCTAGAACTAATAAGAGGAAAACTTTCCTTTTACTTTGTCTTCAACTGTGTGTTTCGTGTCCATTGTATGGCATCTTTTCTGACATGCAGTCTATGTATAGTGTCTTTACTAAAGGACTTAATCTATCCTAGAGATATATTGGCACATCCTGGTAACTAAAATATAAGGAGACCCCATGGATATAAAGCACCCCTCTTCACTACATATTAATATGTTCAATTTCCAACAATATTATCAATTAAGATCATCTTCTGTGCCATAAGTTGTAACTGCAGAAAGTCAATGAGGTAGTCTAAGTGCCATCTACATAACAGCTCACAAAATGCATGACAATTCAGAAAAGTGAAATGAAATAGTGGAGAATACCAACTTTCTGCACCAAATAGTGCCACTATTAAATGGTTTAAGTTTGAGAATTTTTAGTTTTTGTCAGCAGTTGTTTTCTGTATACTACATATTAATACATCTGTAAATTTGTAATTAATCGGAGTACATGTAAATACAAAAATGATAAGCAGCTATGTGTCAATAGTGCTTTGCTGAATGCACATATCCTCTTCCTCAATTCTCCCCACAGAACTAAAGACCAGAAAAAAAACCACCCCCTGTCAGTGCGAAATTTACAGTCTAGTCAATAGGCTACAAAGAAGACCTACTGTCAAAGTGGTGAGTGAAATTTGTTTGAATTTAAGCCAGATGAGCTAAAGTGTGCTGAATGTTTAATAATGTATCACTTATTCATTAATCTGCATTATTTTTACAATTTCTAAAAGATGGAATAGCTGAATTCTTATAACTGACTTAAACCATTTTCTAATTATGCAGATATATATGCATGGAATCTGTATTGTTCAAACATTATTAAAGTGAATTTTACAATTTAAACTAAAAAACAAAACTAAATGTCTTATATTGTGTTGATAGTTTTGCATACAAGTGAATTCAACATGTTTTAAAAAAGGTAATTTGATTGTGTTACAACAGAAAAATGATTTCCATCTACATGATTTTCACGGCTCTGGTGCAAACGGCTCTGGCAAAAGGTACACTTCAGGGTAACTGTAGTAATAGCATTGGTGTGTTGACCAACACAACTACATATTTATTCATGCAGTATTTTAGGTTTATCACATTATACGTTTATGTGAACCATTTGCTAATGCTTTGTTTATCTGCCAATAACTGAAGCCTTTATCAAATATTTAATGCAAATTATGCTTTTACATGAAAATGTAGAACAATCGCATTAATTGCAATTAAGAATAGGTTAAAAATATATTCACAGTAAATCTATGACTTTGAATTGTTGCTGCTTGAAACATGATATACAGTATATATACAAAAGATATTTTAGTTACAATAGTCAAATATGTTTTCCTTTTACCTACTGAAATGCAATGCTAATTGGTATGTAGCATTTTTAAAAGAAGCTATTTAAATTTTTTTGTTGTTCTTGCTTCTATTAGAGTCTATGGAATGCGATTTATCTGAACCTACAGGAGCTCCAAACTGTTTTGGAGCACTTGCGGAGTCACTATTTTTCCATCTGCCTACAAATATGAAAAAATTAATATTGAGAAGGAAAGGGGCATCTACCATTTTAAATATAGCCAATATGACAGTTATTATTTCTGAGGAATACACCAGTCGCTCTACGTACTTCCCAAATGGAACGTTTAAGCTGGATAATGCACGAAAGACAGACTCCGGGGATTACCAGCTGGAACCATTTGGCTCTGATGGTAGATTGTTGAATAAAACCAACATGCATCTAGAAATACAAGGTAGGATTTTCAAAAACATTAAAATTGTAAAAATGATTCTCTAAAATACAAAATGTGGTCATTACCACTGTAGACAAAAATGTCCTAGACCCCAAAAAAGTATTTAAAAGACTAACAGAGATTTCAAATAATGCAAAATGTAAAAGGGTCAATGACGTCTAATGGAGTTTCAAAAAGTCAATTGTAAAATACAAAAAGTTACAATATCTATTGCAATTATTAAGATTTTAGGAATGTTGTACACATACATAAAATTAATTCATTTCTTACACATGCTTAACAGTTTTCTCACAAGTTCTCACAAATGTAATGTGTTTAGAACGTTATAGAATGTCGGTTAACAGACATATTTTTCCTGTAAATGGCATACAATTGATTGTGTTTCAAAATACTATTCACCTCAGCATACTATATCACCAATTAACATTTCAGCCACAGAAAAGATATATTTTTATCTTTATACAATTAATTATTGAGTGGTTTCTCCAAATTAGCAGCATACATTTACTTACACACACACACACACACACACACACACACACACACACACACACACACACACGCGGAGTTTGCTATTATATTGCATTTTGTACTGCATGTACATATGTGTGACTATATGTTTATTTTACAGCTCCAGTGTCAAAGCCAGCTGTGACACAGATGTGTTTGACACCAGAACAGATGAACATCAGCTGCTCCTCTGAGGGAGATGGAGTAAAGTTAATTTTGAGTTTGGACGGTCTCTTACTGATGCAGACCGGAGGCCACAGCCAGTCCCTGAGCAGATCTACAGTGGACACACTGTCACTGGCTGGGAGTACAGCTAAACAACACAAACCCATAGTTTCAAATGTTGCCATCAGCTTACACGGTCAACTGACAGGAAACTTGATGTGTAATGTTCGAAATAATGTCAGCAGAGAAGAAACAGTTATCCGCCTTACAAGCTGTGACGGTAGTGTTTCAAGGAATGATAAAATTCTATTTTTATTAATTTATTAATTTTCTTACAATAACAAAATGTATGATTCCTTTTGTATTTAATGTCCTTACTGTCAGTTCACATTTTATTTAAGAAAAAAACAAAAACAAACTTTATGTGACATGTTGGCTTTTAGATACTGTATGTACAGCATAATGCATATATACAGTAGCCCTACAGTAGCCCACAGAATGATATCTATGACATAATCTTCATCACTTCAATATCTAATGTGAGTTGATGTTTGTATTTTTAGGTTCCATTTCTCTTTCTTCTCATGTGACTGTGGCTGTGATAGCAAGTGGCGCCACTCTGCTTCTACTTTTGGCTCTGTTTCTTGGTATCAAACACTTAAACAACAAAACAAGTCCCATAACTGTTAGTGAAGGTAAGAATATTTTCTTCCAATTCCCATGACTTCATCTATCCTCTCTCTCACTGAGGGCCGTACTGACATCTATGCAGAATTAGTATATGTACAGTATTACTTGACATCCTGAAAATAATTTTACAAAGATAGGCTACTGTAGTTTTATAGATATTTGATAACATCTTTCTACATTTGATATACCTACTTTAAATTTAGTGCACCATGAAAATCAATATGGAAAGACCTAAATTGCTTATATCCATCAAAATGAAAAATGTGTCAAATTTGATTATTTAAGTTGTGTTATCATTCTGTGATAGGACAGTTAAGAACGTGGACTGATTTGACAAGTCTCAAAAACTTAACCACACAATATTAACTTTATTTCTCACTTCTTTCAGATAACGCTGAAGATGAAATTGTCTACTCAGATGTTAGAGTGATGAAGCATACAAGGACAACCATACCTGAATCTATAACAATGAATATTTGCTGAATAGTTGCTCATGATATACACACACAGGACAGAATAATAACACACACACACACAGTTAACAATGGAACATAAATATTTGAGAATTTTGTTTTCACTTCCCACTGAACAGTATATTATGGTGTTGCATAATTTTAATTGCATTTGGGTTTTTTAAACATATATGTATACTTATATTAATAATTGAATACTATTTTAAATATGCAATGTACTATGCTGGATGAATCCTATTTAGAGATTTTATATATAATGAACAGTAAACTATACCCATTTATATTTTTCACACTTGTAAAAATCATGTCAATACTGGGACAAATATTCACAGTAAACTGAACATACTACTTTTGAGCTAAATACTAATTTTGCACAATTTGTTTGCTTGCATTTATGCATTTTCAAATGCAACAGCTCTTTTATTAATGCTTTTATTTTCAGTGATTTGTTTTGTAATTGTGTGTGGCATTTTGAAAGATTTTCAAATAAATACACTGTATAATGAAGACTTTCTTGTCTGCATTTTATAATACAAACCATCAAACCATGGTCAAATTTAAAGATATAAATATAATATAAATAAATAAATAAATATAAACACTGGTTTTAGGTAAATGGGAAAGAGAATTTGAGGGTTTTGCTCTACACTGGGTTGTAATTAAAAAGTTGGTCAGTGATTTAGTAATGGAAAAGCATAGCTCATGGATGACATCTGGAATCTCGGTAAGGGACTGTGTTTTCAGTTACTCAAGTTTGACATGCAAGTAATGTAGTGACCATCATTGACCACAGGATGGAGCCAAAGGCCCTAACCATATATTGGTCAAGAAAGGAGAACACAATAATCAGTCTATCTTTGATCACTTCTTGTTCATTTCAGTCTGGCAGAGCATAGTTTCCACCCCAACTGTCAAATCATGGTAAAGAATGTTTTTTAAGAAATATATTTTTCCAATTTCATGTCATAATAAGCATGCACTAGTAATCCAAAAACATTCCCTATTTTGACCACAGGGTGGCAGCAACATGCAACTAAACACTGCTGTTATCTGCATGCAGACCTTGAAAATCCAGTTTTTCTGATTTGAATGTGGTACCTTTAGTGGAAGGGTTGCATGGTCATTAATACATTTGGATAACTTATGCAAACTTTTAGCTAAGACCATTACACAAGCTCAAATATGGACTGTGGCCAAGATGAAAATGGTAAACTGTCAGTATAGCTATCAGATAACATCTTTTTACACAAAGTATGCCTGAGTAAAATTAAATTAACTGCTAACACTAGTTAGCTGCAATTATGGCCTGACGTGTGATATGCTGCCCTGCTACTTTTTGGGTTTGAGTATGATTTTGACAGGTGGAGTGTATTATCAATTCTTACACATTGTACCTTTAAAGAAAACTGTGTTCAAAACTAATGTTCTGAAATTCTTGTAACAGTATTTATATTCTTACATGGAATAAAATATACTAAAATAAAACATAAACCCGTAAACTTGGACCATTATCTTTCTTGCTACCTTACACCCCATCATCCTTCTCTCCATCTCTCAAAAGGTTTGCTCCCTGTGGTTTCGTGCTGCGTGGTTCCAAAGGGGGATTCCCACTTCACACTACAATCTTCCATAAGAACCATCCTACAATACATGCCAACCCTCACCCACAGTCACAACATTTAAAACTGACTTTACACTTAGGTCATGTGGAATAACACTTTTCCAACTTTCTCTCCCTGTCACCCTCCCTCTCTCCCCCTCTCCCCCTCTGTGTTACGCCCTGCATTGAGAACATGTGGCCTGGGAAAAATTGGGTTACAACTGTAGCAGTCCAATGAGTTGGCCTTGATTTTGAGAATGACTCCATTTACTTTTGTTTGACAGCCTGCTGCTTCCACAGCTGCAGCTTATATCCTCTATTCAGGCTCAGAATTTTACTGTATAGGTCTTGCAGACCAGCCAGATGAGGGAGTGGACCACAATCCGAGCATTAATATACTAACCCACATTCAGTGGGTAATATGAGAAAATACTTTGGTCCCTTTCTTATAGCAGGATACTCCTCAGTTTAAATATTTAGGCTATGTCAAGGATAAATCTAGAATTTTTTAAAACTTTTATCCTTTAACTATGAGGAGACTGAAATTGTGTTTACTTTGTCATTGGGCATATTCTGTGTCTCAATTCCATAATATAAACAACACAGTGCCACAACTCCAATACTTTAACAAGAAAGATAGTGCTGATGTGTGGTAACACATTGCCAGTGTGTGTGTATATATTGTTAACTGTGTATATTGTGTTTATATGGGAGCACAAAATGCACTGGTGGATTTTAATGGGAATAACAGTTAACTCCTTGGGCAATGTAAAAACAACCTTGTCTAAGATGAATTACTTGAAAGTACAGTGATGTTGATCAGTCATGCTGCAACTCTAGAACACCATTTGAAATCTGAAAACTTTCCTCAGCTGTAGCACAACAGTCTAACCTTAAACTCCTTTTCTCAGCTAATAATAATAATTTTCAGTGTGTATTTTGTGCATTTCATTGTGGGGCAAAACTGCTTTTAAAAGCTTTTTAACGCACAGATATGGCAATCAGCAACCAGTGAACAACGCATGACACGTGGCTCTAACGTTACCTTAATGGCTAGAAGACTTTATTAATGTGTCAAAAATATCCATCAACACTCTGGCCATTTTAGTATACATGTGGCCATTTAAAAGTAAAGTTTTTCAGCATGAACACCACACTCAAAAATTAGGTTAGGTAGGCTAGCTAATGTTTGCATGCTACTTTGGTTGGCAACATATAATTCGTTTTTGCAGCAACAAGTATATAGCATTACAATATCAAAATCAGAAGTCACATTACAGTTACTAATGCCAGTAATGGTCAGTTACTTAAACATGTCTTACCTGGAGATAGGTGAGAGGACCGACATCACAACATCGCTTTGGGCCGCAACAGGGGAATTTTTCCACAAGTGGCCGCTGGGCAAAATTGGAAGCAAGGCTAGATCTTATTATAGGCTTCTTCTTTGAGGAACAGGCAGCAGAGGTCTGGTCACCTTTAGTGACAAATGTTGGAGCTATTAGCAAGGCCCTGCCACAGAATAGGGAGTTAGCAGATCACGATTGTAGGAAGGAGCCTGACCGTTCAAGGCTTTAAAAACCAAGGAGTTAAATCTTAAAATCACTTCCATTGGTGTAATACGGTTGCTTTTCTTAGTAGCCTAATGTAGGCTAGGTTAAAAGCCTGGCAGCAGCGTATTGTGTAGTCTTTGGATTTTTCACCTGCTGATACGAGAATAAATCGCATTGCAATAGTCGAGTCTAGATAAGATAAATGCATGACATTTTCTAGATCTGCAGATGAATGGAATAATTTAATTTTGGTTAAATGTCTCAGTTTTAAAGTAGGACTGCATCACTTTAGTCACTTGAGCATTCAAAGACCATTCTGGGTCAATATGTACACCTGGTTTAACACGTTTAACATTATTAGATGAGGTACCCAGACTAGATGAGAGTCTAGCGCTGGGGGGTGACAGTTAGCTTTTCCTGTCTGTCTTAAGCTTAAGCATAAATAAAGGGAACCCCCCTAAAATCTTTAAAAAGACCAGAAGTGGTAATGAACACTTCATTTAAATGAGATGGTGGAGCGATTTGAAGAAGAAAGGATCAAGGTGAACTGCATCTGAGCTGTGGCTCTGCACTGAAACCTGATGAACTGGATTATAAAATAATTCACATCCTGTCACTTGTTCAGACATGACGTGATAATATTTCTAGTATGATGATCCTGGAAAGATGAAATCTGTTATACTGAACTCATAGTGCCCAGATCATAGAGGGAGAAATGTTCACCAACAACATATTTTCAGGCTGCTGCTGAAACAATAGGGGATGCACTCGTTAACCTTCCTTCAGTGCTATGATAGCAAAGAGGTTGATACTTCTCAGGGTCAGCCTTGTTGTTTTGTTTTCATAGCAACCTCTCAACAATCCTTTCCTGTTAATGACATCAGAGTTCAAGGAGCAGGAATTTGCCATTGGAGTCTTTCTGCACACCTCTCGTCCAACAATGTCTACTTGCAAAGGTTGTGGCAAAAAGCTTCCTCATGCCATGTATCTTCTTTATCGGAAACGTCTCCACCAATCAAAACAGGTTAAACCTCTCCCAACCCTCTACTTGGAACACAGTATCTGTTAGTTTCTTCTCAGCTGGAAATAAGATAAAGCAGGGTCAAGGTCTGTGAACGTTGTAATCAATGTGGCGTTATTCACTGCTTGGTCTAAGTCAAATTCTCAGGGTCACTCAGACAATGAAGGCTCTTATCTTCCAACAAAGGCTCCTTGGTCAGTGAAGTAGGTGAACGCCTTGACACGCCCAGTTAAGAGGCACTTAAAAGGTAAAGTACTAATAAAAAATGAATGATAAAAACAGTCACCACTGCCCTTTGATTTAGAAATTAATTCCGAAACAAAACATTGATTCAGTATGTCAAAAACACTGTTCTTGAATCTTGAATGTTTCTACCACCAGCCTCAGAGCTTTGCCACCCATTATAACTGTTCATGGTCATTACCCAGCCTGAATCGCAAATGAATAAAATGGTCAAGTAAGCATTCATGTCAGTGTAGAACACAATGGGTCCAGTGTAGTGTCTGTCCAGAAAGGGAACCACTTTCATGCACAAACTGAACCTGCCGGAAAGTATTGCGTCATTGGGATTTCAGAGTAACGAGCCAGTGAATGAATTCATGTCCCGAATGGTCTCATGGGGCACAAGAGGAATTAGACATCATGCAACTCGGTAGGCCAAATGGGATAGTCATTTAGACAAGCCCACTGGCATATGAAAGTTCAAGGCACACACAAACAAGCATGTACAAGCCATAGACTGGACAACAGAAGGTACAAACACACGTGCACATGCCCAAATATGTGACATGTTCAGGAAACAGATACATGTGCATGCTCAGAGTTTTGAGGAAAAGCAGGTTCTCTTATATGCAATCACTCTCTCTCACCAGCACACACAACCATACGCACACGCCTCTTTTAAACCCCTGGCCATGGAAACCATGGAAATGCCAAGCAAACAAGTGGTCTCATTTGGCAGACAGCTCGCTGGCTTCCGTTTATGCGAGCTACTGTACCAAGTTTCTGCATCAGGCTTATGAGGGGACACACAGGCCTGACTCAACCACTGAACAAAAGTAAGGGTGGTGAGGTAATTGACATGGATATATTTGCCCTAGATTTACTTGAAGGTGAATGCCACACAAGTTAAAGTGCCAGCAGTATGTGTTTGGATATGATACAAATGTGTACTTTCATTTGAGCTGAGCAGTGTAAGCAGTTTAGTATTTTGGTCATGATCAGACGATAAATACATATCAAATATATATTGCACAGTAATGTCGTTGCACTATTTATTTGTATTTTACACTGATGTTTTTATCTTGCTTTTATGATCTTACCTGTAGCACTTTGAGATTTGTCTTAAATGTAAGTGCATTACAAATAAAATGTATTATTATTATTATATTATTTAATATAATATTTTTAACATCGTCATTTTCCTAGAAAATCATTATAAATGCTTGCTAATGATGATACATGGGAATGCTGGGCTTAGTGTTAGAGGAAAGCAACATTTCTGTTTTAGATGGATTTGATCTCTCACGTAACTCCACACACCACTGTGTTGCTTCCAACACCAACTGGTTTTAATAGAGCTATCTTCATGTTGTGTTGTCTAATTTTAACTAACAATGCTCAGATACTATATAAAACCACACACCAAGATACTTGGCTTGTGCTGAGCAATCGTAGCATCAAGTTTTGGACTATTTGAAGCATTTTTCTGCCCCATTATGGGCCTTAAGTTGTTGTTCTGATTGTTTGGTTTTAGCTGTGGAAAATGCTCTGCCTTTCAAAAGCCAAACCAACACAGAAGACCATATTTATCTTCTTGTTTGACTTATGTTCTCATAGTTGAGGCAGCTTGACTTGATGATTGAGGATGAAAAATGTAATTGTATAACAATTGCACTCTAATTTTCAGTAATTGTACCAATGTCAGTGGCTAAACTGAATGATGTCTCAGATGGTCTTGACTTCATACTTTTGGTGCTTCTCTCTATTTGATGACTCTCTGCTACATATGGAAACTTCTAAGTGGCTTGATTTGAAAGCAACCAATAAAAGTTCACACCTTTTTACTTTCTGCACTTTTACAGAATACGTCTGAATTTAAATTCTATAAGCATAGGTTTATTGAGGTGCTTGCTCTCTGTGGTGAGCCAGATAAAGCTGTAAGACAAAAACCTTCTATATTTTACCTCTCCAGAATTTGGGATCTGAACTTTATGGCTCCTGGAATATCATTACAGAAGCTGCTTTGAAGATGTCCATGTAGATGATCAAAATTTATTTTGTTGTTTCTTTGTTTGTAAAAGCCACTGCAGAAGCCACATGGTCTTTGTTTCAGTGTTTAAAGGGAAAATATTGTGAAAATTCATTTCCAGTGCTACTTTCAGGAATACACAGGTCACAGTCACATCAGCATATGGCTCAGTCCTGAGAAATATGTAGATTGTTAAGAGATAGTATGTCTTTGTGGTAGAGAAGTGTGCTGACAAAAAGCAGAATTTATAAACCTGAGCCATCAATAGCTCCACTGAGAGAGAGTTGAACACCTGCACCAGCAGGTGACTGGAGGCCTCTTTCGGGTCCAACACCAATCTTGAATCAGTTTATGTCCATGCATGTAAAAATGCATGGAAAGTTTCTGTGGCACTGGAAGTATTTGCATGTGTGTAACTACATGAGTGTGTGTTAGAGAATGTAGAGAGAGAGGGATGAACTACGGTTATATTACTGTTTTGCTATGAATTGTCATCCACTTCTCAAATTTTTCACATCTGCTTACTTTAATGGATAGTACAGTACTTTATTCAACTGATAAATGAATACAATAGCTCCCAAGCATATGCTATTGGTATTGTAAAGTGCTGGGTGGGGGTTACCGATAAATCACCTTTTGAAGTGAATATGACTTAAGGCAGAAAGACAGGTACACACTGACACTTTCTGTTCTTCTTCTCCTGGGCATCAATCAGCAGCCCAGTGAGTCAGTGCATCTGGACTACAGATCCTGCTCCCATTCATTTACATGTATTGCCAAGGATCTGACTAACTGTCTGAAAGTGAAAGTTTACACCACAGTGTTGTGCATACTGTGTTATACTGTGTGAATATGGAAATATTATCATGTAAATTGTTATTATATGTCCAATGCACTAAACATGCAATCTTGTATCTATTTTATGTTTTGTTTTTGACAATAAACATCTTTTACAGTCATTGTCCTTGCATGAGGCCTAACCTGTTATACTGCTCTTTATGTGATCCTTCATCTAAGTTGTTACAAGACCCACAGTTTGACATTTGAATTCGATTCTCATCATTATGAATCTCCTTTTCACCCAGATTTCACCATTGAGCCCACACATACCTTTGAGCAATTTCACCACAGAAGCAAGAGACAACATTAAAATCAAATTTCAAGTGCTGTGCTAGGGTGGGATGGCCTCTGAAATAACATTTAGATGAGGTAACATAAAACCTCTGCCCTCAAACTAATCAATATAAATGGAATTATGTTGGCTGGGTGGCTGCCATCTCCTCAGAGCAGGGCCAACAATGGCAACTCAAATGATCATTCACCCAATAGGTGAGCTTTATCGTTTCACTCAAAAAACCTGTGGCTCTTTACCCAAAGGTAGCACACATGAGTGAAAAACCATTTGCAAATCACTCTTTGTATTTGTTTTAGATTATAAGATGATGAGAGAGCACTTAAGTTAATCTGGGACACTTCTTCATGTTTGACATCCTATGTGACACAATCCGGGCCTTCATGGTGCAGTGAGCATGACCTACGTTTTACTCCAAGTAGGCTAATGGCGTTTCCCAGCTGCAAATCTCAATTTAATGTGGTGAACTGGAAGAAGAACATGAAATCTTCACCCTAGAATGCACACGAAGCAGCTTTTAAGCTCCAAGTTTGAGTCATAAGTCTGAATGTGGAGATGAGCTCATGTTTTGCTAGGGACACGGTGTAGCTGCGTGGTTTCATCTGGGCGGTCTGTAGAAAACCCCCGCACATCTGTATATGGATCAAACATTATGTCATATTAACACAACTATAATTACACAATCCCTGTCATTTACACATGGGTGGATTACTGTAAACTCAGTGTGTGTGAGCGGATGGTTTTGGTGTTCTCAGAGTACTTCTTTTTATGAACTGTTCACATTGTGGTTTGTGACTTTAAAAACCACATTTTTTATCAGGTTTTATGGACTTCTTTTGCACAACTTTACTGGTTTACTGGTGTAAACCCATCCTGTAGAAATTAAATCAATTAAACCTGATATATTTTTATGTACTGTGTAATTCATAATGTTTAAAAACCTGCAATAAATCGTTTTTTGGCCACAAGTTGTGTATCCAGCGGTCCCCCTCCTCTGTTTACCTTTTGTTCTCTGTTGTTTCCCCATCCTATTGTCCCTGTCTGTCTGTTTTTCCCTGTGAGTCTTTCTGTCTGCAGGTGGGTGTGGTCTTCCTGGCTCCTGCTCTGTGCTCTCAAACACCTGCACCTCGTTCGCAATCAGCCACCAGTTATCTACCCCAGTCTAGCACGGCAGTATTCACCAGATTGTCTGTGTATCTTCTGTGGTACAAGCCTTGGCCAGCTCTAGTTGTGTGTTAGTTTGTCGAGAATATTCCCTTGCTATTCCTATCACTTGTGTGCTCTCCTTCACAGAACCTGCCTGCCCACCTGCTTCGCCTACACCGCCCCAAATCACCGTCTTGCCTGGATTCTTAATTCTGGGCTCGGATCACTCTCCACCCCACTGATTGTTGACTGTCTCAATAAACTCCCATGACTAGTAATCGGTGCTTGGCTCTGTCGTGCTTTTGGATCCAGCCTTCTCCCGTACACACCCATAAAAAGTTGTGAACACAACATTGATATCACTGTTTTAGTTGAAATGGTGTTACAGAGCCACATTATCAATCATTTGAAGTTGTGCTTCTGGCCACCTGCAAATGTGTCCAATACTCACTTTCTTTTAGCTCTGTTTTTGGTCTCTACCAACTTCAGAGGGAAGTATCTGGCTCTTTAGCTGCTAAAGGCCCCAATATGTTCACCAGCTAGTGGCTTTTGGTGCTGAGCAGGTTACGTACATTGAGGTTTTAAAGCTTTTTCACTGAAAACAGCTGCCCCCTGCAGCTGAAAATGACGCTATGAGAGCGGTAAGAGTGAACCAAATTAAAACCTAAATAAAATGTTGGTCCAGATTAATATATGAGTTATCAGGATCAGCTTTCCAGCTGGGCTAATATCCCCTGAACTTTAATTCCTGCTTTACTGAATCCATAAGATGTAGAAAGGAGTGCAGAACAAAAAGGACCAAAGTACATTATGATACATTTCAGTTATATTTGGCACGAATATTTATATTTTCATGAGATGACTGTGTTTTATTTGGTCAAAGTCAAAAACCTGGTTTGATTTTGGGTGGCATGTTAGTTGGAGACACACATCCATAATCAAATGGTCTCAGGCTTCTAGCTGTCCTGATTTTGATCGCTGAAAGCTGTTTATGTCTCAGAGGGATGTGAAGAGAAATAAAATGACACTGTAAGATGGCAGTGGAATTGGTCAAAACATAAAAAAGTGTCCTAAACAACACAACATTTAAGCAGGAGTTGTACTATTTATTTAGTTTCAGCTGTTCAAGTTAAGAGATGAATACTGTCCTGGCTGTCAGTGTTTATGTGATTCATAGTGTAGAGCTAAAGCCAGCAATAGAAATAACTCCAGCAGACAGGCTGGACCCAACTCTCTCTGTCTCTCTGATAGAATTATGGCTATTCTTGCTCTATACTTAGACCCTCAGACGATTGTATCTCCAGTCCGTCTCCTTCAAGTCCAGAATGAGTTGTTTAGGGAAATAAAGGCCTTTTTCACTCAGTTAAAGATGTCTGGGAAGGGTGGAGGACACAAAGGCAGGGAGAAAGAGGAATAAAGAGAAAGGGAGAGAGAGCTGGCACTTGTATCTAATAGTGCTTGTCCTATAGTGCCAACCACTGTGGAAGTTTTCAGACAGTCACTATGGTATCTGCTGAAACACGTAGCTACTTCTTGTTCGGGTATTGTAAGGGTAGAGAGGTAGAGAGTTCATGTAAAGAAAACTGTGTGGGAATGTGTGTGCTTCCCTTGTGTCACTAAAAAGAGTGTTTAAAAAGTACAGACAGGAAGAAATGAAGAGAAGCACAGAGAATGTCCAGTAGGTCAGAGAAAAGAGAAAGACAGATGCGGAGTTGCAACATCTGTTTACATTCTACTGTTTTTGTTGGCTTGTTGTGATCGGTTCAGTTTAATTGGTCTTTCCTGTTTCCAGTCCCTATCTCTCTAACTTTGCCTAAATGTCGCAAATTAAGTGCACCGACAAGGATTGTGTTTCTTGTAAGTGTCTCTGACTTACTGGAGGGATGCAGAGGTCAACCTAATTCATAATTTAATTTGAGGCATTGTCGAAGGTTCCAATCCCCAGTATACCTGCAGTTTGACAATCTTCAATATCTGTTGTGAAATCATCAAGACAAATGGGTGTTGAGAAAGAGCAGCAGCAAGCAAACAACTGAGCAGGTGAATATTGTCAATGTGTTTTTGTCCATCACCTCCATGCTTAGAAACAGTGTTGACTCCTCTGAGAGTATTGAGTCCTTGTACCATAATCTCCTTTTAAATGTTGTTACAGAATGTTTTTTCATCAAAGTGGACTTATCAGCTTTACCTATTTAATGTGCCTGTTTTCGTTTAATTTGGTATTGACTTTCTATCAAAATCAATCTGTCATCACTTTCAGTTCAATGCACCTCATCCCTCATACCTCTAATATATGAGCCATCTGTTTGGTTTTTGCATCCACTTTTATTTAAACAGAGTTGAGACAGCAGAGATGTGTTTCATATGTCTGAAAACCAATAGATACTGCAGCAAACTCTTCTATGGGACTGGACGATGGCCACATTCGCCATTTACACACATTTACAGAATAATCAAAAGACCTCAGAGGGGATTCCCTGTCTGCATTTCATGACTGTAAAATAAAATGAGTCTTCTGATAGACTGACTTTGTGCCTCCCTTCCAACACCAGCTTATTTAAGTCATTTCTTGGATTCTGTCACGGTCTGATCAAACAGCCACAAACGTCAAAACACAGGTGACATGTTGTCGACACAATTTCCAAGCACATTATATTTCTTCACAGCATAATGGAGTTGCCATTCTGTACTGTTTTCATATCAAACAATTAGCTCATAGTTCAGTATAAGCAGTTTAGATCCAGGGCGAGGCAGCTAACCTAAATCACTCAGAGAGAGCATACCTCGGTCAAGTCAGCACAAATAACGTAAGTGTCATTACTGTATTTAAAAAGTAGAACATATTTTGATCAATCTTGGAATCAAAATAGTGACACCCACAAGACACATGTGCCTGACTGTTTTTCATTCAAGTTAGTTCATGAAAAAATTACAAAACTGTTCAAATGTGAATTAGTTGTTGCTTGGCCCATGATCTTACATTCCATCACACATCACATAACAATGTTAAGATATCCCACTAAATCAGACAAACAATTGAGAGTGAAAATATAACCTACTCTGTGAAAAAAAATATCCCAGTTAGATCAGGCAAAGCAACTGTAACAATCTCTAAAACACAAAAACAGGTGAATTGCACAGCTGAAAATGTGCTGGCATTGGTTGAGAAATCAATTTGGGTCACCACCACAGATGAAGGCAAATATGTTCTGCCAGTCAGACACCTAGTTGTACCTACATGTTTACATAGCCCCAGAGACAGTGAACCTCTCACTGTGGCAGCATCAGTGACATTTTCTTTCCACCAAACTATTCAGCCACCTGCCCATTTTCCTCACAAGAATTTATTGCTCTTCTGTGAACTGAGCAGCTCTGAGGTCATCCTATGGGTGTCTCAAGATCAGCGACTGTCTCTTTATAAACCCCCCTCTAATATCAATCAAAGCAATGCTCAATCAAAGCTTCATCCCTTCACAAGGCCAACCAAAACATACGGAGGATCAAGGGACTTCCAGTGATATACACAAAAACCCTTGCAAACAAACCACAAGGGTACTGTATACACAAACTGTGCACCTTTTCACCCTTGTGTGTAGATTTTGTCCTTGTTGAAGACACACAAGAATATACACACGTGTGCATCAGTAAATAAAGACAAAACACAACTCCCTTCAGATTTTATTCCATAATAGCTCTGCCAATTTTTGAATGAAAGAACCTGGAGTCATTTTTCCATATAAGTTGATGCAACAGTTCCACAACATTATCTACACGGTTCAAGTGTGCGTAAAAGCAGCCAAATTCCATCAACCTTACAAGGTTGTTACCCCTGACAGTTTTGCATAGAGTGTGCAAATCATGAGAAACAAGGAAATTATGCTTTAAATGCCACTTTTTCACCACAATACTATTTTGAAGCAGCAGATTTCACAACCACAGTATATTTGTAAAAGAAAAAAAACTGACGAAAATTGGTTGGCTATCAAAATAAGACAAATGTTCTTACGTGTCTACTGGTTTTGCCAAATATTGCGCAAGCATTGTGACTCTATCTGTAAAAAAAAAAAGTCTTGTCATCTTTGAAGGGAGTCAGTATGGAAACCGATAAGTCTTTAGTAAAAGATAGATAAACACAGCATTGTTACAAACACTATATCTGAGAGGAGCTGCACTCACAGACTCTCCATGGTTCGTAGCCACACAGCAAGGTCATCATTTTCTTTCCCTCCTACTGTGAACTACACGCACAGTCATTTTTTAGTAATGTGTGAGGTCATAAAAACAGAATTGCTTGCATTACTGCTTTAGTTACACCACAGCCATTAGAATGGAACTTGGTTACAAAGTTGTCAGCCCTTTAATATAAACTAAACCGCCAATGTTATTATAAAGCTAAAGTGAAGATTATCTCCAGACTCTTTCATCATCGACCAAAAGCTCTTCTAAGTGAGCTCCACATTATACCCTCTAAGAACCTTTACTGTTATAAATTCATGTGTTGCTTATGTACTGTGGGCCTTTTGAGTAATGGTACATGTCTTCAATTTATATCTTTTATACCAAGGTATAGCTGGCACTCATCCAGTAAGACAAATCATGGCTGTCACAGACAACAGGTTGGTACCATATGGCCCCACAGATCAGGAATGAAGAGAATGCTCCATAAAGAAAGGAGGTGCACAGATATAAGAGAGAGAAAATAGAGAGATTGGGTATTTTTGATTTGAAAACATTTCTTTTTTTCAATAGAATAGTCTGTCTGTGAGCATCACAGTGATATAAATTCATGGTAAAATGTATGTACAGAAAGCCAGGGGCACAAGACAGGAGATGGAGTGAAGAAAGTGGGAGAGAATGTGACAAGAATGAGAAATGGGAACTTGGAGATCAGTAGATCCCACGTGATTTTTAGCTGTCAGACACCCCACTCAAGTCCTGGAGCAGCATACACAGTGTCAGCATTCTTACCAAAGGGAATGCAGAAAGAACTTGCTTTTGTCTTAAAGGCTTTTAAAGTGCAGATGGATTAAAACAGAACTATGAGTGAAGCCTACAAAGGTATACGTTAATTGGCTCAATCTGACTTTAAACTAAAGATAATTAAAGAGAAATCTTTTGTTTATGAGGATTTATTTTCTAGTTTTCCATAAGGTATTTTGCATTGTATAAAGCTATTGAATCTGACCTAATGTGTCTGTTCTTCAGTTGCAGGCCTGGCCAAGTGATGTTTATGCAGATTTATCAAAAGATTTTTTTCACTTAACATTCCTTTTTGTTATTTACCACTTACAAGAAGACATGTGCCAGAGAACAACAAAGAGATGTGTGGTAGCTTGTGTGTGTATGTGGAGATAATTCAGAGAAGGCAAGAGATACAGTTAGCTCCACCATACAAGCCGATGTAATTTCGCCCTGGTTAGCTTGGTTAATTGAGTTGAAAGTAAGTTGAGGGAAGCTTCGTAGTCAGTACTCAGAGATGCGACGGACACTGCAGTAGCTTGGAGAGCAAAGCAAGCTCTGTTTCTGAGCAACACGAAGTGTTTATCTTTAAAGGGGACTAACTGTTTATAGATGTGAGAGAAGCAGAAGTCTTTCCACGTGGCAGTCTCGGTTTCTCTCCCTGCATTTCTTGTTGCCTCTGTTGTGCTTACACTTTGTGGCTCTGTTAAGTGATGTTCTTCACCACCAAATTTTATTTTACAAACTGTAAACTGAAGTTGAGAATGACTGATGTGCTATTTTCATTTTCACAGAACTCTTTACAGTTAACAAATCCAAACCCCAGAATGGACACAAATAAACCTTTTATCTTGATTATACTTAATACTCCTAAAAAAACTGATATTTGCCTGCAGCACAATAATGAAGATGTACTTTAAGTTAAGTTTGGGACTGACAGCACAATACGCATGTCATGCATATGGGAAACATTATGTGAGTAATGCTGATTAGACAAAACACTTCAGCTAACTGTCGCTCCAAAAACAAGCTCTATGTTAACTTCTCTATCGCTCTCTTGCCTTCTTCTCTTCAGGCCTGTCTGTTTCTCTCACCCAGACTTCTCTCACAGCTCGCTTAAAATCTGCTCACATTCGCGATGGTTGTTGAATGAGTTATTACTTAAGGTGCAAAGTCATTTAATGGGGTATGAGGTGGCCTCTCACCTCCTGCTTTTACAAGAATTCCCTCAAAGCTGTACCATGTAACTGCAAGTGTATGTATTGTGTATTGTGTATGTATTATAGTTTTGACATACTGCTCTGGTGCTGATGCACATACAGCAACACGAGAAGCCATAAATGTGATGAGCCTACTTCTTGGCTTAAGTGCCCTTTTAAACCAAGTATGCTGAAATTGGCTTTTTTCTGATATGGCTCGTAATATTATTACATTAAATTGAGCCTTATATGATGAATGAATTAACCAGATTCCTGACAAAAGATTAAAGTTACTACAGGACTAATTAATGAAGGTTTAATTAAACCTACGACCATACAGGGTTAACTTCAGATTAATGTTGTCTGTCGGTGGAGGTGCATGGATTTTACAGACTACAGCAAGACATACAAGAACCCCTAATTTGACATGTTGTTTTCATTAGGACAGTGCTGTCTGCACATACTTTCAGAAATGAGGAAAATGTTAAGATTTGTTTCAGAGAGCCACTTTTCAAATAAGGAGTAACAAAATGAAGGCTTACTTCTGTTTTAATTGAAAGTCTTTCCAGAAACAGGGCCCACCAGTTCTAGTTTGATTAACAGAATTTGTGTGTATTCCCTCACACCCTGAATTTTGAGAGCACAACTGTTTCAGCAGGGTGGCTGCTGAAACTAAAGTTAAAAAAAATAGTTTCTTATCATGGGCAATACCGTTGTGTAAAGCTTTGCTCAGGCCTCTCTGAAGTGGATGAGGATTTAGGTTGCAAGACACGCATATTGTAGCCTGGTGGTCCTACAGTGTGTGTTACTGAAAATTGCCATGTCCGAGCTGGGGTGACAAACGAAGACAAATTGAATCCCTTGTGTTTTTCACAGTGCTGCTCTTAACATTTTTGTGGGAGATCCTGCAGTTAAGACCAGTAAAGAATGTGAATGATCAATTCATGTTAATGCAATTCTTATTTTATTTAGGTCCTAGAAAAAAAAGCAAATACACAAAACATGTGTTGATAGAACAATAAGTTAAACACAAGAAGGGGATTTGTGTCAAAGAAATCATTTAAAGACATTGGGTATGCAATGACACATGAGTGACATGTTATACTATACGTTGAATAAAACAAATATGTACAATACTAAAGAAACACTGCGGCAGCAATATAGTTTTCACATAATTTACAAGATAACTAGTATAGATGGCATACCAGCAGCTACGCATCACTGTTGATATCTAGAAAAAATGATGGATATCAGCACTGCAAAATTACTTTTCTCATTTCAAATTAAAAAGTAGTTTTGTTAGAACGATTTCTAAAATTAAGAATAAGATCACTCCTCCCCTCCCAGTTTACTTCACTATTACAATAACCCAAAGAATAACAGCCACATATTGCAGTCATAATGACACATTTCTTTCTTCTTGCACAACGAATTTCCGTCAAGAAAATACATGCCGTCTTCTCATTTCTCTTTCTCCTCTCCTCCTCACTCACTCCTTTTCTGTTCCCCCACTCTCAGAGGAAATGTCGAAGTATATTTCATTTGCTTCATGGACTTGGCTGTGACCAGAAATTTGAGTTCATAGTAGGAAGGGAAAACAACTATGCATTTTTCCAATTTCTGTCTTTTTCTGTCTTCCAAAGATGAACTGTAATGTATCTCTGTTGTAGGTCCAAAAAACTAAACAAAGTGAATATTACTCCCACATGTTGTAAGCTGTGGAGTCCCAGTTTATGAGTTTTTAACAGTTTTCTGTGGTCCGTGTCTCCTTTTTCACATGCACATTTTTAAAAGTTGTCATGAGAGGCGGAGAGCATCTCAGTGTCTTTTTAAATAGACATAGTGGCTGAACTCTGTGCTCTTGCTTTTATGAACTGTAAATTTTTGATGTGAACATGAGTGAGAGTTGAAAGTTCTCTCTCTGTCAGGTGCTTGAGAACACTTGAGTTACAATCTTCTGTTACTGTGTATCACGCCTGTTCAAAATGTCATCATTGTACGCATTGGGCTGAGTTCCATCATTAAAGTCTCATTTCTTGCATTTGTTGTTTATAAACTGAGGTTGTTGTGATCACAGCAGGGAGAAATTCTTTCTATATTCCCTCACAGAACATTAAGGCTGTGGCCTGCAGGGTTTTGTTTAGATTTCAGAAGGTGGTGCTTGGATAGCTGCATACGGAGGCATTTACTCTAGGTTATAGTTCAGCAAACCCATTCACCAAAGCATACCGACACACATTCCAGACACTCACAATTATACTTGCTGTCTGCTTATTATGAATTATTGCTTATTGTTTCATGAAAATGAAAAGTGAGCAGAAAAAGTGACCAAGTGATCAAGCAGAGATATTTCCCCAGCTTTGTAACATAGAAAGTCTGAAAAATAAACTGCATGGATGAGAAAATGTTAAAGTCCGCCTGCAACTGGAGTATAATGTGTAAATGTTACATAGTTAAAAAGACACATTTAAAACACAAACACAGTTAAACCCCTTAACCAAGGCTTAAACAAAGCACAATTTTATCCTGAATGACTTTGCAAAACATAGACTGACATTTTGTAGGATGGTATGGGAAACTGTCGTAATAATAAAAGTAATAATTAAATGCAAAATTAGTCAGAAGGCAAAAAAACATCAACTCCTCTGCACAATTCATCACAACATATGCACCAATCAAGTAAAATTCTCTTGTGATAACCCATATCACACCCACACACTAGTGTTTTAAAGTTATTTTTAAGGCTTGCGTGAGGGTTGTCGTGCCGGGTTTAACAGTGGGACACTGAACATGATGCTGGTGATGAAGCAGGTAGCTGGAGACTGCTGTTGTAATTTATAGCTGTTTCTACCAAATCTTGCCATTTGTGCATGTCTTGTTTCTTGGTTTTTACAAGTAATATTCTGGTGATATGTTGTCCCTGTGATGTGGATATGATTGTGCATGATGAACACCTTTTCTAAATATAACCATGACTGGTTCAGTATTTTTTCTTGGATCTAGAATTCAATGTAAACACACTGATTATGAGATGAGGGCTGTCAGCCTTTTAGCAGGTTTGGGTTTTGGGATACTCATCAGATCCTTTTTCTGTCAACATATTTCAAAATGCTCAATATACACAGCGTGTATCAAGTCTATCGGTGCAGAAATGCTGACTTTGGATCACTGAAACACAAATTTCATAGGACACTCCCAAAGGCAAAACTGATCCAAGTTCGGCATTCCTGCTTGACAGAGCCTGATAAATGTAAGCCAGGATACTCAGTAGCCCCATTCTCCAAGTTATATACAGTGCAGCCAGATCCATCTCCATCTCAGACTAGCTCCACCTTGGAGTTGGGATAAACGGCAACAACGTCGTAGCCCTCTGGTGGCTGGACGCGCAGCTTGGCGTGGGTCTCACAGTACAGATTGTCCTCGATGAAGAAGTAGCCTTTCTGCTTGAGGTTGACACCGCAGTCATCACACATAAAGCACTCAGGGTGGTAGAGCTTGTCCCTGGCCTTCACGATGGTGCCACTGGATGGGGAGACGACGGAAGACAGAGACTGTTAGACTTGAGAAGGTTTTAGCAAATTTAGAAATCATGGAGATGCAGCAGAGGATGACTGCAAAACGAAAAACAATCCAGCAAAGCAAAGAGAGAAACAGATTGTGTTGATGTTAGCATAGGCCACACCAGCATGTATGTCTATAGCCTTTCGCCTTTGATCCAACACACTGCCTACTTAGCCTACAGAGTTTTGATTTGGTTTGTTCATGCTAAAGAACCAGCATTTAACCTAATCTCAACGCTGCCATTAAAACGCCAATGTTTCTCCATGTTCTGCATGATACTTTTTCAATCATTACTTGATTCATGAATGATAGTTACAGAACTTTCAAAGGTCTAAGTGATGCTCAGATGACTTTTGTGACAAATGCATGATAGTTTTGCTTGAAATAAATAAATTTTAAGCCACATTGGGCTTTTGATGAATAATTTTGAGACTCATTGTGTTTTAGTTTTTCTGTTCTTTATCCCTTTCTTAATGCCCAGGCTTTGGGTATTGGCCGATGTAGACTACCGGTGTAAACCTGTGTAAAATGAGAAAGCTGTATTCCTCACTGTGAGGAAAAGAATGATGGGAATCATCGTTCTTTGGCATGACGCTTCTGGAAGTGATTGAAGTTGGTTGTGTTATACTTTGCAGTGCTTCCAGCACCCCTCGAAACATTGGCTTTGCAGATATTGCAAGTAGCCATAGAACTTCTTGGTGTAGCAAGTGTGGTATACCTGCAAACTGCTGACCCCTTGTTTTTGCTCCCTTCATACTATGTTAGCTCTCCTGACAAAATGTTTGGGTCTAGCACAATGCTGATGGATTGCATAGTTCATGTGTAATTTAACTCAATAGATCAGCCCCATAGATCAGCCACTATCCGATCTAGCTATTTGAGTCAGTATTGGACTGATATTTGATATCTTGCAATAAAGATAGTGGCCATTTTTACTGTGTGCATAAAAGATGGTTGGTTGAAGGTACCAGCCACACTGGATAAATACAATGCAACCACAGAGTTGCACAACTGAGAAGGATAAAAATGCATGAATGCACGATAGGAAATGATACCATGACAAGGAAACTGCAAGATGCACAGTGCTATAAAAGGAGAAGTGCGCAGTTTTTAGGGAGATGCCATCATCACAGAGTACAAAGCATTAAGCAGAACACTTTAAATGGAAACAAGTGATGATGAATTGCTCATGACTGACTCACAGTTGTTTACTGAACTTTCCATTATCTATGCAAATCAGCAATTATCATACTTTATATGACTGTAACCCTGCAAGCATTTGAATAGATTTCATCATATGTCGTAGGACATTTTCAAAGAACACATTCTGAGAGGTGTTTTCATACCTGGGAGTTGAATAGTACATTTCTATTCTGCTGGCTGGCAACTGATCAACCCTGCTGCATTTGGAAGTTCACTGCTTCACTCAGTCACACAGTGACGACAGTTGTTAAGGGTGTTGTTCATTCACTGTTACCAATAAGATTTTCCATTTTGGACTGGGCATTCAGGCCAGCGACCATTCAGTCATAAGCCTGATTCTTTTTTTAACCGCTTTCCCATCTAACCACACGACTTGGAGGATAAACTCTTTACACAGTACTCTATATTTTTCTAAAAAGCTATAAAATGCTCCCAGGTCATAACAGCCTTTTTGTGCCCTATAAGCTCCTACAATGCACTCTTGTTAACAAGTAAAGTAAGCCGATGACATCACTGCTTACCTGCAGCTGCTTTTATAGAGGGGGGATTACCGGTGCATGTGGTTACTTGGGAGGAAAGGTGAGTGTGATCAACACTGTGTGTGTGCGTGTGTGTGTGCGTGTGTGTGTGCATGTGCTCATGCTTAATGTTTAGTGAAAGTTTTTAATGTGTTCGTGGGAAAGGGTGTGCAAGATGGATTGGTTTAATCATTAAAATGATAAATGGGAATAGATTTTTTCAGTTCTTGTGAAAGGCCTGTTGGTGCAGGTCGACCTGTGCAAGTTAACCCCTTTGTTTCAGAGTCAGGGAAGAACCTTTACTCACCTCACGTAGTTCAGCGTTTAAACTTTATGACCACAGGCAGAGTGATAAAATCAGACAGAGAAATATAATTTCCAGATGGCCATTAAAAATGTACAAATCTGAAAATAAATCATCCATATTTCCAGTAACATATTTACTGCATCTTCAGTAGTCTGTAATTGTAGACCACGGTAGACTGTTATGTACACTGTGGTTCACTATACCTTAAAAACCTATACTGTATTGTTGAAACTTTATGAATAAAATAAACATTTTGGATGTACTAAATCACAAGCTTCTTAAACAGGGTCTCTGACTAATGAGACACAATTGCTTACTTATTCTATGAGATATTATATAATGTTCTTATTTACTTAAAAATTAACCCAGGACCTGTACAATACTTACACAATGCCATTATAGCAGCGTGTGCACTGGGGTAGCTTCTGAAGACCAGGCATGGGGCTGGGGATGGGGCTTCCCAGTTTGGGGATTGGAGACCTGACTGGAGACTTTAAGTTTCTCATTCTGTCTGTTGGGGACACACCTAGAAATAACAAATAAGTATAGGAATTTTGGAAAGTAAACCATAGATTAGCATGCATACTATAAATGTGCAATATGCTCCCAGAATCCCAGGCACGGACATAATATGAACATTGCTACATATAAATATTTATATATACACAAATATATGCATGTGTGTTTGTGTTCTAGGATTACTGGTTTCCAGGTAGTGCTTATCTGGTTATTCAAGGAAAAAAGCTATACAGGTTCATGAGAATGTGTATTTGTCCTTTTTTGTGTTTGCACACTGCCGGAAATTCCCTTAGAGTTCTAGGTCGTAAGATTAGAGCGTGGTGGTTCCCAGGTCTGTAGCAGGTTGGTAAAATGATACAAAGATTGATTATTATTTCCCACTATACCCTTAAAGAAGGCACCAGGGGTCAGTTTTTGTTCCCCACTGAGCTATTTCTCACTATTTGTTGGCCTTTGTCACAGATGCTTGTAACTCTGCTGACATAAGGGCATGTAACAGGTATCCATGTCAGGTATAGTTTTAAATTATACAATACAATAACCTGGTTCAAGCAAGTTTTGCTCCAGCCGTAAACATAGTACTAATAGTAGCAAATTTGATTGTACTTTTTTTACAATCACTTTGCCTTCAATGCTGTCTCATGCTCAGGACTAATGGTAACTTAAGATCCCATTTCTGATTAGTAGAGGGCAAAATACTGTATGCCAACAATCTTTATCGGGGTCTAAATATTTATGTGGTAATGCTACACAGAGTTATAGTGTATTCAAGAGTTGTTTTAGCTGCTGAATAAGATTTCTGTATTATAAGAAGTTACGCCCTATCCTCAACTTTTTTCTTCAGCTTTCCTCCCCCTTTAGATCACGGTTACTGGATTTCTTTTTGTCTTTCTCTCTCTTACGCCTTCTCTTTTCTTTGACCTCTCTGTGTCTCTTGCTTGTTCCTGTGTGCTTTATTCAATAGTCTGTATCAGCACTTCCTAGAAGGAATTCATCAGTCAGCCTGGCTAGACAACCAGCAGGGAACACATCCCTTGTCCCAAAGTCAAGCTTCAACCATCACACCAATGTGCCACAATCACACGATGCACATGAACAGCACATGGTGAGTTGTGATGACGTTAAAGGAGATTTTTTTTGTCAAATTTAAGATATGTCTCCAAAAGAAACAGTACAGAAGAAATCTTTTCTGTAACTACAAGAATAAAACAGTTACTGCACGACATCAACACAATCTGCTACACGAACAGTTGAATCAGTATATAATACTCATTTATGTAGTTACAATTACACCAACAAACAAAGGCTATTTTTTTAAACACATAAGCTATAAGTGATTGAGGCTGGTAACTCTGGTGGTAGGCAGGGGTTGCTATCTTCTGACAGATGGCATTTTTTATTAAGAGTGGTCAAATTCAACCATCAAGGGTTTAGTTACGCCTGACTGGAATGCATGAAAGGAGCAAACTTAATACTGGATATCTGGAGCCATTCCACCAGAGTAGATCAGTGGGGCACAGCTGTGAACTGCAGTATATTACTAACTTATGATGTGCTAGCAGAGGCTATTCAGGCCAACAGGCTACTAACCACAGCCTAATTACCTTGCATCTGGCACCTGACTCAAAGTTCTTTCCATCCCTCAGTAACCCTCAGTTAGCCTCTGACTGCTCTGTGGTGTGTTTAAGAGCCGACATTAGCTGGGTATGTTATTTCTGGGATTAATATCATTACCTAATGATGCACTCTAATAGAAAGCCTTTTATATGCACCACTCTTGTGACTTTCTCACAGAGGGGAAGGTTGCCTAATAAAAGACCACAGTCAGGAATAGGGGAAGGTTGACTAATAAAATACCACAGTCAGGAATAGATGCAGAAATCAACATGAATGAGTATTTGTTTAGCCTTGCTTCTATATTTTCAAATAGCCAGACTACTTACGCCCTGTGAACGCTGACAGACACCATATTTTATTTGACAGACAGTCACAAGTTGGCCCATTACAACACATATCTCTCCCCATGCAACATTTACGGCACAATGTGTGTCCTACACTGTGACTAATATCAACCAGACATATTGTAAAACAGTCACACACTCATGTTAGCCCCCACACTAACTCAAACCTGTCAAGTGCAGAGTGTGAAGCCTCAGAGAGTTTAGGGCAAAGGGAATCACAATGTCAAAAGATAAATAAACAGCTGTAATAATATAATTTTAGACAGCTTTTGTGGGATATTATATCAACTTCTCGAGGAAGTTCCTGACCCTGCTGCACATACTTTAGGGCTGACTTTCTCTTGAGGGTTTAAAAAAGGTTTTATCAAAACTATGTGACAAGAAAGATAATTCATAAAATGGGCACAATGATCAGCTGAGATGACAGATAGACAGACAAATTTGAAACTAAGGATTTCTGTTTGCTTTTGTTTGTTACTTCAAGAGTAAGCAAATAAAAGAATATATAGAATATAAACAAAAACTATAATGAAAGTAATATCTGGTTAGTGTCAAAAGAACAGTTGTCCTCTGTGCCAACAGTCGAAGGGTTAAGCCCCTCAATCACATGTTTACCCTCGCTGCACTGAAATGTTACAGAGGCTTTAAATCTTGTATCTTTTCAGCTGTGTCTTGATCCCTGTGGAATAACAATCTGGCTCCTCTCCACCTTCCCTTGAAACTTCACATCCAGAATTGAATTACTCTGTGTGTTTGAAGGGGGGCATGACTAATGTGATGTTTATCTACATGCCTTTACCTAGCCAAGTTGTAGCCACGACTACAGACAATTCTAATCACATTGTTCAAATCAAATCCAACTCTGTCCACTGGGATTGATCCGTTTGACTTCGCATATCATTTCTAAGGCAAAGTGAGCTCGAAGTAACAAATATTACTGTATGTTCGTATTCCATGTTTACATGTTATAATCCAGAACGGAATCAATATTTAGACAAGTAAGTATAATATTTCCTTCACAGCATAGCACTGATGCTGATTCATGTCCTGAGAAAGGACGCAGTCTGCTTCCCTTACAAGCACTTTCCATGTACTGAAACTGGGTTTTGTGGCCATGGTTTATCATCACTGTTATGACGAGCTATCTCCTGAAAAAACACCTCCTGTAAGCTGTTGGAAAGTCACTTTACAGCATAAAATATGATATTTTTCAAAGATTTCTTTAAAATAATAAACTTGGAGTTCGGGGATTGGATGAAGGTTCAGAGAGGTCACTGGGATTTTGTTTATTTCTTTTTCCAACTGTTGAAGAAACACTCCCCCATTACGTTGTCGACCCTCTGTCTTCCCCTTAAATTCACCTAAAATGCTCATTAATGAAGGTGGAAATGATAAAATCTCATCGACGACCAAGAAATCCTCTTCTTCGCAAGATTCTTCGCAAACATTACAATTTACAAAAACATACAAAAAAAGTTCAAAGGCTTATTTGTTGCCATACAACTTCATAATACCTCAACATGGTATGGGAAAATAACAGTGCCGCATAGTGGTACAATAAGTACAACTTTCTATTATCTTTCTATCACCTTATGTTATATTGCTTTAAACACACTAACTTCACACCAGTATTTAACACTCCACCCCTCTTCCATACACATTGCTATCTAATCATGGCAGAGCTTGTGGAATTCTCGGTAAACTGACACTCTTGTTTGCTTTAACTTTAAAAGCCCCTGAATGTCAACATGGCCTCTACAGGGGCTTTCGTCTTCAAAAGGGGACCAACAACGGTGATTTAAAAGCCTGACAGCAAAGTATGCATTCAAAAACAGGACGATTTGACTTTAACCTGAGAGTCAAATGTGTTCAATTGCTAATTTGACTTGTTTCTTCTTTATTGAGATATTAAAAAAAACAAGGGTGGGCAAAATGGTAGCTTTTAAATGATCCCTATGTAAACCTGAAATGTCTCCCTGTGTCATCGAGGGCTAAGCCTGTCAGTCAACTTGCCAATCTCCCAAGCTGAAAGACCACTGACAGCGGACAAAAAGAGTTCCCTCTAAATCTCTTTAATCCATCAGCAGAGTCCCTCTCCCTCCAACTCTCCTCCTTTGTCTGTCATTAATGTCTGCCTCGTTTTTTAGTTCTCCCTCTCTCTCATTGTTTTGAGTGTACTGGTAAGTGCTAAATTACGGAAACTGTATGAACTGGCTCTGATCCAGGCCTCTCTGCAGGAGCAGTCAGCGTTGTTCCTTGTGCTGTGATTTATCCTGTCAGCTCTCACATCAAATTCAGACCAATGTGTTAACTGAAAAGGAAGTTTTTAATCTTGCCCTGGGGTAATGGAGGTAAAGTGTGTTTGATTTATTCTAAAATATAAGAAAATGAGGCTTTTCCATCTAAATGTCTTTATTATATGTTTTGGCCAAAGAAACTGATTTGACCAATACAGTATATAACCCCAGTATACATTATCTTTTGACCTTGGGCTCAGGTTAAGGTGAGGGGAAATGCAAATTGATGGGGCAACTGATGCTACGAGAGTCAGGGCTAACTGTTGGAGAAAATAATTCTGACCACTTCAAGAATCAGACAAGAAAGCGTCTGAGTATGTAACTGAGGACATGCTGCAGAAATATGGGATTAATGTTCTGCTGAAGAATCTTTTGTTTCACTTTTACGAGAAAAAAGGCCATTTTATTACCTGGGTCATGTTTCGGGCAAACATGGTTAAGTTACAAGCTACAAGTTCTTGTTGCTTTGTTGCATGAAAATGTTCAAATCAGTACCACAAATTAGCCATCATTAGGTTCTCTAACAAAAACACATGTACAAGTATTGCAATCCAAAACCCACAACAGTCAAACCATAGTATGTATACTCTGTCAGAACAAATCTTTGGAGGGGGGTTCTCTAATTTAAGTGAGAGTTGAGAGATCAAATATATAACAGCATGACAAATACATTTATTAAAACCATTATTTACCTATGGAAACGGTTATTGAGCACACATGCTGACTTTGACACTGCACATTGATACAGTCACAGCACGTAACACTTTACTTTTCTCAAGGATGCCTCAACGTTGTTCGCTGAGGTTGAGAAAATCATTAATCATAGACAATCCATGCTAACAGGTCATAAGCCCACTTCTCTGCGGTCCAGGCTATTTCCGCTTTACCACACCAACACTCGGCTTATAATTACGACTTTCACAACTGTTGCCCTGCTTTAGTGGTTTATTCGCAGGATTAGCCCTCCTCTGCTGCTGCCAGCATCACATGACTCGTCCTGAAAAGCTGGAATGCTGAATGGTCAGATGGCAGACAGGAAAACTGTATTTCTCACTACATTGTCCTTTGTAAAGTTGTTTTTGCAGTAAATTGCCCAACCAAAACTTCCCTACTCTGTTCATCCGTGTGTGAGCTATTTAAAGTACTTCATCTTTCTCCTTCTCCCTCCGTCTCTTGTTTTCTCTTGCTCTGTATTGCCTCTCACTCTCTCTCTCTCACTCTTCCTCTCTATCCTCTAACCTCGCTGTCTGTGTCTTTCTATAAAAGGAAATCTATGCCAGTAAGACAGAGCAGCTCAAAACAGTTACTGAGAAGCTGCCTGAGCCAATATGTATATATACACACACACACACACACACACACACACACACACACACACACACCAGTTTGTGAGAATTGCAAAGATGAACGCAGGCATACCCAGGTACTTGCCCGACTTATTTGATACCTACTCAACAGTGTAATGTCAACATGATGTAGTCTGTTGACGATGGATCAGCCAAGTGTATCAAAGTCACAATAGCTGACATTATATCATTGCAGAATAACAACATTTGAGGATGTGATTCAGGTGTCAAGCTATCTTTCTTTAAGTTTTTTAAGTCTTAGTTCTGACTCTGAAGAATATGGTGGTTTAATAGCTATGTAGAGCTGATAGGATTAGTTGATTGACAGAAAATCAAGAAAAACAACTATTATAATACTTGATTAACCCGAGTCATTTTTTAATCAACAATGCCAAAGATTTAGCTTATAAAATGTGAATATTGTGTCTTTTCAAGTCTTCTTTTAAAAGAAATATGTTTGTTTTTGGGGCTGCTCAAGCTACTTAAAAATGTCAACATGTGCTTTGGGGAATAGATGTAATGATTAATCAGTAATTGAGAAAATAACTGACAGATGAATCGATTGTTGCTTTCACAATGGGATCAGTTAGTAATATTGTCAACATGACACATAGCAGCAAAACTTGTCAACTCTCCAATTAAATCATTATGATGGCCATGGTTATGAAATCACCTCAAAAGTTTTTTTTTTTTTTTATCAAAATCAAACTAGCATTGTCTGAGATATCACCTAAAATGTGTTTTTGTATTATGACAATATATAAATAAAAACATAGTAAAAGTGTTGACAATATAGATTATTTCTTTGCCTGTTGATACCGGCTACAGCCATTTTCCTGTTCCTAGGAAAAGAAGCATGACACTTAAAATGTAGGTTGCAGGAGAACCACATGCTTTTTTCCCCTCCACCATCACCCCCCCCCCCCAACACACACACACACACACACACACTCTCTTAAGCGTTCACAGAAACACACCCACACAGAAATCCCTACCTCCGTCCTCAG
Organism: Micropterus salmoides; assembly: GCF_014851395.1. Lineage (NCBI taxonomy): Eukaryota > Metazoa > Chordata > Actinopteri > Centrarchiformes > Centrarchidae > Micropterus > Micropterus salmoides. Next base: position 16,465,882 of record NW_024044681.1, read on the forward strand.
CCTCCAGGATTTCCTGGAGGTATTTGAAGGAGCCGGACTGCTTGGGTTCAGAGACGGGCTCCACGTAGTCCTGCAGCATCTTGTACACATCTGACTGGGTGTCAAAACCATTACGGCCCACAGGGGACATGGGAGGCTCTGGGCTGAAGGAGACAAGGGGAGAGGATACAGTATTATTGCAATACCCTGTGATTATTGATGTAAGGTGACAAAAAACATGAATTTCCTTTAGTAATCAGTCAAGAAAATGAAAAAGTAACCTGTGAAGGATCCACATTTCTGACTCATGGAGACAAGTAAATGTGCTAACATGATGATTTGTTTTTTTGTTTTTCTGGCACCAAATATAGCCACTGTGTTTTTTTTCTGTTATCATGAGATGATGTTTGACCAAGGGAGGAATTAAAGGAACTGAAGTAGCCTATACAAAAAGATAAAAGATCAGATGACAGTTGCCAGACCACCAAAGGAAGAAAAGAAAACTTGACAGAAACACAGCTGAAGAAACTAAGGCTGAACTATAACATATTTCTTTCGTTTAAACAGACTTTCCAGAACACATCTTACACATTTTTCTTTTACTGAGACAGCAGAGATTGGTACACAGAGGGGAAAATAGAGGTACACACTTTACACTCGACATGTGATTCCACAGGCATGAAGTCTTAATCACGGCAGGTCTGCGCTATGGTTCTGCATGTTTATCCACCCATCAAGTTATTCCCAAGCCTAACAGGATGGATCCCGTTCATTTGATACATTCAAACAGTGAAACCTCTGGGAGATGAGCACAGCTGCTGACAGATGTGCTCAAATCCTGACACACTTAACTGCATGTTTGTCTCCAGACTCCCGTCCAGGAGTCTGAAGGAGTGTGTGAGTGTCCGCGTGAGAGAGAAAGCCTGAGCTACTGAAAGTTACACTGAAAGAAGGAAAGAAAGACAGAAGAACATGGTGATATTGTGTAATGAATGTGGTAGAGACAGTGATTGACAGTAGGCAATGAGCAGTAGTGTTTAACTGTGTCCTTGTCTCTCTCTTTCTGTGTATATGTGTTGGGGGGGGGAGGGGGGCGCTAGAAAGTTTAACAGTCCAGTCCTGAGGAACTCTGGAAGTGCTGGAAGAGGATATTCAGTGGGAGACTAACACACACACATTTATTGCCTGCTTGAAGGGATGCACAACAATAAATGGCTTTTCCAGTCCACATGGCCATCTGTGCAGGTGTGTCAAGAGACATCCAAGGTCTGTCTATGTGCCTGTTTCTGTGTTTGCATCTGTTAACAGTGTCTTCACAGGAGTCAGCACATGAACACATGCATCTGTGAAGCATTAAAATATACTGTAGTTCTGTTTCGAAATAAAATCTTATCTGTTGATGCTTCAACAACAGCATTGGTTGATAGATTTTAGATTTGGGTTTGTGTGATTTTCTTACAAAATGGGTGGGCAATGACACTGGCTCCAGGAAAAGTCACGGAGAGATAAGCCAGTTTATTCTGTGAAAATCTACTGCATAGATAAGGTAACCTGTTTTCCGTTTTTACAGATTTTCACAGAAAAAAGGTGGATTTAAAAAAGGTTTCTATTTGTAAAGTTGTGTTATATTTAATAAGAAGTTAGTAATCATAAAAGTAAATGCGATTGTCTTGTGATGCTGACAGATGTGAAAATTCCAGATTCTACACTAAGTATAGACTAATCTACTTATCCTGTCTAAAAACTCTAAGTTGTGGTGGGATTTAGGACCCACTTGGATCACCTCACCTGTGTGTGGCACTCAGGCTAAGGCCTCCCATCTTGCTTGGCAAAGATCTGTCTCCATTGCTGCCATTATGAGCATAAAGTCCAGCTGGGTTGTTGTACTGAGCATGCCCAGTTCCGTTCCCATATCCATGGCTGTGGCCGTTGTTGGGTTTGGAGTGTATGTTATTCAGGTGCGTGGGCTGGAGAGCCTGCGGCGACTGGGGAGCCTGTGGAGACTGGGGTTCAGGTGTGTACGAAGGTTTACGGCTGTACCCACCATATCCGCTGGTGATGGGACGGAAATTCTAAAAAGAAAGAGAAAAACAAAACAGGGAAACATTTCAAAAAAGAAAACATCACAAGATATGCACTGTTAATAGCAGGGAAAATCTGCAAAAACAGACAAACATGGATGCAAGGCTAAAAGAGAAAGAGCATATAACATCAAAGAACAAATTACTAATGCTAGATGAATAAAAAAGGGTAATGGACCCATTACAGAATGCCCCATTATGTTTTGGTTGAAGAAACAAAAGTAAAAAAAGGAGAGTAATGAGAAAACAAGCCAAGTGGTGCCCTGAGTAGAAAACCACAATTCTTCAGAGGCGAAAAGAGCAGTTGTTCCCAAATGAGGCTTTGCAGCGGTGAGGACTGAATAAAAAGCTTTTTCCACTTCATTTCTTTTTTTCCCTCTTTAATAGTAAGGCTTATTAAAGGGGTTTGCATTCAATTTCCTGCAGATGTTTCTGTCAAAACAAATAAACTTGTGTGGTGTAAATATTGAAAAAATTTAAAACAATTTTTTTTTTAGGAGTTTATAGAAGCTGACAGAGCTGAGATACTGTAAAAGATTAAATTATTAAGTTTTTGACATGCTGCAGCAGACTTTCTACGATCTTGCTAAACTGTTTGGAAGAATCTGCTGGACTAATGCAGCACAGATGCACAGACACCTACACTTATACCACTGGATACTCAGCGCGTGTTTATGCTGAGGCCAACACCCTTTTTGTGCATTTGCACAAGCTCCGCAGTTCCCAGAGCCTCTCAGTGTTTACCACAGCTATCAGTGCAGTGTGATGATAACGCTCATTGCCAGCCAGGCTCGTCTGTCTCAGAGACTAGACTGTACAGATCAAGTTTTATTGCACGGCTTGCCATGATGTCACCACCTCTGATAGTGTTTTGCTTTGAATTTCAGAGATAGCCCGCACTTCTGAATGATTAAACAGGGCTGCACATTATCATAACTTTAGACTGTAAACATTTTAGCTGAAACAAAGTGACTTGTTTACAAGTTAAGCAATGCAGTAGGATGGGAGACGGTCAGATTGTTGTAAGTACGAGCCACTGGAATGAGTGTGTGGGCATGTGTCTGAGGTTGTGTGTGGTGTGTGTTGTGGGCTAGTTTAAAGTGCATCAGCCACGGGAGGTAGAGGTTCACAGCTTCTCCAGACAGGACCCTTGTCTTTTCAACAGATGGGCCTGCAGGATGTCATCCTGTCCTCGGCCCTCGCTTGGACCACACACACACACACACACACACACACACACACACACACACACACACACACACACACACACACACATTTGTTCCTCTATCCCTGTGGGGACATCTCATTGACATAATGCATTCCCTACCCCCTTACCCTAAACTCAACCATCTCAACTATATGCCTAACCTTAACCCTTACCCTTACCTTAATCCAATTGTAACCTGAACTCTAAAACTATATCTTAACCCTCTAAAACAGGCTATACCCATGGGGACCTCAGTTTTTGTCTCTATCATTTAGTGTGCATTCAGGTTAAAATTCCCACCATGATATAAACACATGAAACACACACAAACAGGTCTTCTGCAATCAGCATTTTTCAACGTGCTGGAGAGCTCCTTTTCTCTCTACGCCAACAAGCCCACATCTTGAACTCGGAAAAGGGCTCTATCATTGCCCTGCCTTCTGCAGTTAAGACTGATGACTTTCAGGAAATTTAAAACCACCTCTTCCTGCTCTTCCCAGACCCTCGGACAGTAAAGATAGATGAATCCAGAAAGCCTGTGAACAAAATGCTAGCAGACAGCCATTCATGGTTAAAGTTCGGCGACGCGGGCAGTGCTGTATGTAGCTTCTCTCCCAGAGCCAAACCCTGTTTGGGCAGGATGTCAGAAACACCCAGCTCTCTGTGGCTACCCTTCCAAGTAAGCCAGACACTCTGAAGCCTGGTTCTCACCACAGGGCCTAACTGGCCAAACCAGATCTTACTCGTTATCTTTAGCCCTATTTGCACAGATGGTGGACCTCATGTGATTTTAATGAAAGGTTCCCTCAACCTCTATGTTTTGTGAATATGGAAGAAATAGTGTCATTTGATAATATCACTGGTGACTCACTGATATTATTGAACTGGATTCTTACATTGAAAATGCTTGCATTTGGCCTTTGAGGGGTAGCAAATATAAAAATGCATCCAAGAAAGTGCACAATATGCAAACTCCACACAGAAAGGCCGGGGCAACCGGGGTTTGAACCCATGACCTTCTTGCTGTGAGGCAGTGTTAACTGCACCACCGCGCCGCCCCCTATAAATTTACATTTCGGATATACTGATTTTAATTTCAGGTGAGATGTTTTGCGCCTGCTTTCTGAAAGTGCCCTTTTGAACTGCTTTCTTCTTATGTCTTTCTTTTTTCCTGAGATCATACCCACAACTGGAAGGGTTGAAGTTCTACAGAACAAATCACTGTCCCTACATGTCGTATTCAGGTTTAATGAGAACCCATTATTCATTTCTTATATTTAGACAAGGGCTAAATCTGCAGATAACAATCAGCACAATGATGTATGAATGTCAGGCGGGCTTATTCTTGCCTGTGTTGAGAGACTTAAGCAAGCAATTGGAGGAAAATCCCTAAGTGTATTATGTTACATGTTCCTGCAGCGGCATGACAGTAAAGACATTTATGACTGCTAATCTGTACAAATACAACATACAAAGGAGGACAGGTGATCGCACGCTAACGTATATGGTGATATATTTAAAGAAAGATAAAGGACAAAAAAACATTCTGATCCTTGTTTTATTAACTGGAGGGGAAATTGACTTGAAGAAGAAATCAACACATGACATCCTCTATCCTTCCACCCTTGACACAGATAAGAAAAAACTGTAAAGACATAACTCTGTAAGGGGAAAAAAGGCAGTACCCAAAGAAAAAGGCAACAGAGGGGAGCATTTGGGAATGATTTTGACGTTATGCGGGTGCAAACCTGAAGAATGCATGGACTAAAACAGACGATATCTCAGACTCGGAATGGCCTACTTCAGAATAATATTATAGGATTTAAATTACTGTCATTCATCATTGTCTTAATACGTGTTAGGATCACGTTACTGTTGCAACTGATAAAAGAGGGACTAATTTTAATGACTTTACGAAGTGCATAATCTATAATAATATCTTAATTTTTTTGTTGTCGCCGGTATTAATATTCTGAATCTGCATTGCCTCTAAAATGTAGTATGTAGTATTAAATATAACATAGGGCTAGACGTTTGGCCAAAAATGTTATTACGATAAAAAGTTTCATATCTTTTGATATCAATAATTATCATGATATTTATCAAAACTTTATTTCTTTTGAGTTTAAAGGCTGATTTTTGCTCCTGAGTGAAAGTTTAAGAAACCTGATGGTTAATTGTGGTTTAAACTCTTCTTTATGGACAACACTTGAGGCCAAACAGTGGATCACTTCACAAATCTGAGGTAAAACTTTCAAAACAATTATGATAAAATCATTGTCAAATATGCATGATTTAAGTGAATAAAATCAAACACTTATTGAACATTTATTATGTTGTTATTGAAAAAAATTATATTGCAATAATTATTGTTATTGTTTTATTGTCCAGCCCTAATATAACAGAAGGATAAATTAGCATAAAATTGAATTACTTAAGAATGCCTGACAATTACTACTTATACTACTATGTACGTACTAGAGTTTATGCCATTACTTACTTTCCATTACTAATCAGTAGTCAAATTTAATGTGAAAGCACATTCAGAATTATTCAAAAAACAAACAAACAGTTTTTTGTGCAACTGTTCAACAATCAGACAGAAGGAAATCAATGCTATGATAAATTCCTTCACTTCCCCAGCCCCAGGTCAGTCCTGTGTCCCATGAAGGCAAATTAGTCCCTAAACAAAATGATTTCCCTGTTGTCAACGGCAAGTACATGTTCACCCAGTTTCACCCTCATACTCCTGCTTGACACGGTGTGACTCCTTCTCTTTCAGCTGAACTGAACTGTTTTTCTGTCTCATAACACTCTTTCCTCTCTGGCTTGGCCTCACAGATATTTGCTTTGGGTGGATGGCAGATTTATAAGGCAGCACATCTGGTACTTGCCTTATAAAAATGCCAGTTTGGTAACATTCAGGACCTATAAGTGCTTTCAAGTTGGTCTAAAGGTATGAGGGCTTGGTTTCGTTTTATAACACAAAATCTGCTGTAATCCAACTGTCACATTAAAAAGATTCATTCCACCTTTTCACGTCTGGACTACATATAGGTTTAATGGAGATTTTTTCTTAAGGTGACACTCATGTTAATCTAGTGAATGCCTTATCACTCCAATCCCCCTGGTAACCTTATCTTGTTTTCCCAATGTAGTCAAAACTGTTTAAAGTTAAAATGAGCAGATTCATCTCCAACAGAAACTCAACATAACAAGACTGTTGAAAAAGGCCATCTGTGAGATCATCTATTTCCTAATTTCTCTTTCTCTCTCTCTTGAGAAGGGCTACTCTTTCATTTTCTCCCAAATCTTGACTGCATTCTTGAAGAAGTAGAAACTTTGAAAGGGGAAAAAAGACAGAGAAAGAAGGAGAAAGAAAACCAAAAGCAGTAACTATTTATGAGAACCAGTATTGTCAACTGCTGTGTGCACGTAAATTTAGGCTGCCATCTGATATCACTGACCTGTTTTACAATGGTAACCAAGCATGGCTAATGGTTCAGGAAGACTGGCCATGTATGAGTATATGTGTGTGCCAAAGAAGGAAAGAAGGACACAAAGAAAGGAAAGAAATCTTGCTTTTGGATGCATGTGCATTTCCCTCTTTATAAGCTCTTATACACTGCATTATATTTAAGTGAGGTGCATGCAGCCAAAAGGCACCAAGTTCCTCCATTCATCAACCTGACTAAAAGTTATCCTGATTAATTTGAGCCTGAATGGAAGAAGACTGCAGTTTCAGCTCTTTGGTCAGAGAGGGGTAGACAGACGAGAGCAGGAGGAGAAAAAGGTGGAGGACCTTAATTGAAATCATATGCCTGTCTATAACTGAGGACGGAGACCTCAGCCTGTCTGCCTCACACATACACAAATTCATGACAACACACACACATGCACACCACCTCCTTTTCGGCCTCCTGCTTGGTTTAATCCCCCTGGACCTTCGAAATTAAGCTTTTCACATGGCGCTCTGCACCACTAACCAAACACAAACCGGCCCTTTATGGCTCCCTGGGCCTGGCCCTGGGTGCCTTGCTGGGAGGACAGACAGACGGGCTTGAGAGAAGGTAGCAGAGAGCTGGGGGGGGGGGGCTTCAGGGAAGATGGTTGTAGCATTAAAATCCAATGAAAATGTGAAGTATTTTATCAATTTCCTCTATTAAATGAAGCTATTAAAACACTTTAACTTCTTCTCACCACTGGGTTGAATTAAATTTGTTTTGATGTGTAGCCAATTATAGCATTATAATACAGCCTGAATGTTTCAGGTCAGTGTGTGAACAATCAAGAGAGGGGCAACAATCTATTACAGAGAAAGACACCTGGGTTAAAGCAAACTACCTTGATAGTATGAAGCAGAGCAAAATATAAGTTTCTATCGTTGATTGTGCATGATTTGGCTAGTTGGTAGAAAGTACTAAGTGGTTAGTAGGTAGTAGGTAGTTTGATGATGATACAAGTTACAACTACAGAAATGGCCTAATTAGCTGTGGAGGTTGGTCACTTCAAGACAGATAAATAAATAATGCTGAGTGGAGGAAGCTGGCAATTATCAAAAGATATTTTTAAAAATACATTTCAGTTTTTATACAGTTTTAATATTTGACTTTGTTAACAGTCAGTTAGTTTTTACTCTAACTCTTTTACTAACTTTTGCTCTAGAAGGGTTAAATAAAAGATGTATGGCAACAAAGCAAGAGTGTGAGAGTTCCCTCAAAATTTAGCACTCTCAACATGGTTTGCAAGTGGTCAACAGTGAACCCAACAGTGAACTCAGTCCACGCAAGAAAGTCCACTCATAGCGGCAACTCCATTTAAATAAATTTCATCGTTTTAAATGCTAGCCTGACCAAGCCTTAAAACTGCTGTCTAAGAATAGAACAGTAGTATCTCTGCGAAATACAGTGGACACTTTGGGTAACAATTTTCACACTGACTTATTTATACCTCCAGATTAATCATCTCTCTAATGTGGTTCACTATGGACTCATGTGGTTGTACCTCATAACCCCATTTCTCAATAAATTCTCAATTTAGCTGGTTAATACAGATGGATAAAACTAGAAAAATACAGTTTATATACAGTTCCAGGTTGTTTCAGAGTTTAGGGATCTATGTCACTAAGTCTACTTCCCCCTGTAACCCTGACCTAGAAAAGCAGCAGAAAGGTAAAACAAATCTTCCTATAATCATTAAAAAAAAAGAGAATGAAAGCTTATTCTAAATCTTCTAAATCTGAATGAGCCTGGACAGCGGCAGTCTCTCTGGACCTTCTTACCCCAGCAGAGAGTGCTCTCCATGACCCCGTCCACTCCCCCAGCACGCTGACAGCCAAGCAGAGCAGGGAGGGCTCCATTAAGAAAACCCAAGGACTTATTTGGACATTTTTGAGGATTACTGGCTGATTACTGAACACAAACAACCAAATAAGTGGGGTCACAGGTCTGTGATCTAAAAGGCCTGCTGTTTGAATGAATGTGGAGCTGTAAAAAAGAATCCCCAGTAATGCTACACTGGTCTGAGATTCCCTGGCAGGGGATCCAGTACATATATTTTGGCAATGTATGAGAATGCTCTAAACCCTTTAATGGCCCCATATTGTTAACATGTTTTTAAGGTCTTTTTGTTGTGAATTTTTATCCAGTTTTTCAACAAAATCTATCATTCTGACTGGCCTAGTTCATTACAGTATTTATTATTCCTCTGTGTAAATATGCATCTTTGACAACTCTTAAACTTCATCAAATTTTTAAGTTAATACTATCTTGTGTTTTTAAAAGGCAAATGATTCTTAATGACAGATATTGGAAAGCAAATGCCTTGTTCCATTCATAAAACAAATTTGTATCATGCATAAATTTTTTTGTCTGAAGTAAAATTCAATTCCAAGAAGTGAAGGAATTACGGTCTATAAGTCATGCAAGGACTGCATCTGTCAGCTCCTATTAATGTTATCTTGGAGAATTCGCCTTCAGCTGCCAGCTCCTGGGCTGAGACTGGAAGCCTCTGTGACGTGTGATCCAGACCTCTCAGCTTCCGCATTGTAAAGCCTCATTCTTTCCACAAGGCCATAGTGCCCGGCCACAATAGCTATCACTTTAATAATAGGGTGGCCGCCTTAAATGGTATTTTGACATTGCTTGCCAAAAAATACTGTTTAGCTTTAACATTGACCAATAGGCCCCTTCCTACCTCCTTGAAGCTTCCACTGTGTAATTTAAGGGAAGGAATTTTGAAAACCTGAAATGTCAGTAGTTGGTGGTATTGCTTTACTTCTGCATAAAACTGCTCCATGAGTGGGTCTGACAGATGTGCAATAAGATAACCATTTACAACTTAACTGTCTTTCTCATTGGAAAAAATGTAGACTTAAGATATGTGATGATATTAATAGCAGGATGACTGTAGATTTCTAGGACATAGGGGTGACCAGAGGGAAAAATTTGGAGTATGTTTAAAGTTGAGCGAATCTTACCTTCATAAATAACCAAACAAGAGTGCTCTGATATTGGCAACATTCAGTATACCAAGGTTTATTCAGAAGTATACAAGAGATACACTTCTGTTTGAACAAGGTTTCTTATTTAACAAATGTTTTCATTACAAAAAGGGGTCCAAACATACAATCGAAATAACTTTACTCTCCTCTTTTTACATCCACCCCAATTGTCTATCCTCCCTCTATGATCATTCCCCACATGGACATTCATCCCACCACAAAAATAAAAGTAAATGGTAAATAATACTGTGTGCATATCTTCCACAAATGAGATAAAAGGCTGCCACATTAAAAGTTTGATATGCAGCTCAGAAACTGACTGTCTAATTTTAGCTCCTGCATCATTTCGTTAATGCAATATGGAGTGATAGAGGGCAGCTCTCTTTCCATTTAAATGTAGGGCAAGTAAGGTTCCCAATGCTTAAATGTTACTATTGGCTTTGTTAAGGATAATGTCCTCAGATACCATGTGCCAGCCAATGACCTGAAATAAAAGTTCTGGTTAAGCTTGGGACATCTCCACAACACATGTATGAGATAGACAGACTTCTGACAAGAAAAAAAGATGATTGTGATTGAGCAAAAATGCCACAAAAGACAACTTTTTTTTGCTTGATATTGCATTTTAAGTTGCTCACTCTATTTCTTTGCATGATATTTGGAAGCTGTGCAAAGCATCTGATTAAAACTCATTTGTCATCCCCAAACTATACGGTGGAGCTTAAGTCCAAATTTGGTTGTCACACGTGCACTTCGTGCCATTTTACTTATGACACCTCCTTATTATTTCATCATTGCCACTCCTCTTTATCAAATTATTTCTATTTCAGGAAGTTGTGTATGACATCTGGTAGTCTGTGGACAGTCTTGTCAGGACACCAGCACAGAGAACACACATCAACATTCCTACTGAATTCCCCAAACTGATAGAAGAATTACTCAAAATGTTGCTGCAATAACATATCAATAGCACTGACTCATACACTTACTTATACCCCAAAATACAGCATTTCCTCATCTACTTTTATGAGAGTCTCTTGTGTTCCCAAGGTGAAAGGAAACACCTCATAGCTTCCATGTGTCACTTCCGGCTCAGTAGCTAATTCCCACAAGTGAGACTGGACTTTCCAAAATAGCCAGTTGGTCAACAAGAAGGGGTCAGTGAATAAAAAGGAAAATGTTAACTACAGAATGTCCTGAAGAATGCCGTCATTGCATTCGTAACTATTCAGGAGCTAGTTATTAGGCTCAAGTGGTGGCATTACTGCAATAATAAAACATGCTTTGACTTCTGATGCTACTTTTACAACAATCTTAGTTAATGGCGTCAATCTGCGGAGCGAAAAACACCAACAAATGCCTGTGCTGGCCAGAAAAAAATTGTGGTCATTGTCCAGAAAAATTGTTTGGTTAATACCTAAGTTGAAGGGTCCTGGCATGCCTCTTTGGTTTCCGTTCTCACCCTGCTAGCCAAACTGTACTCCTTCAGCATAAGTCCCCCTGTTGCAGGTCACATAGCGATAGGTAAGTTGCAGATGACAGACGCATTGCTTTAAATCATTGCCAGCACAATCAGATATTGTGCTGTGATCCTCATCCAGCGATTTGATTCAGTAAAATTTGCTCATGTTGTCCAAACTGGCTCATGATTGCAGTGACTGTAGGCCAACATAGTTCAGTTTGGATTTGGTTCAGCCTGTGTGAGAGAAGCCCCGGTGGATATATTGTTTCCAACGTGTCTGAGGAACAATCAGCATTGTTATGTGTCAGTGTAGCCCTTCGAGCCATTTCTGAATACAGCAGGAAACAAAGAAAGAGAGAGCCTTGGTCTTTTATGTGACCCCCGGGATCGGATGTTTCCTCTTGCTCATGCTCAGAAGAATCCACCTGAGCATGACAATAAAGTGGCCCTGACTTGGTGGTTTCCAGCCGTCCAGGTTCACCTCATTAAATAAGACACCAGGGAACATTTTTAGACTTTAGTGAGGGAGAGAGGAAGGACAGGATAAGATGTTACAGAGATACAAAGAGAGGCAAAGGGGAGAGAAAAGAGCACGAGAGAGACAGATTTGCTACTCTCATATTACCCACAAGCAAAGCCCTCCTATCATGCATGTCTGTGTTTGTTTAAACAGTTGTAGCTGATGGGTCCTTTCACTCAGGTTTGGTATTTCCTCGGTTTAATCAAAGCAAGACCCAAGCTGGTGCTGTGATTGCGAGATGAAGAGTGTTGCAGCAGAGTTCTGCCCATTTATTGGACAAGGCTTGCTTGCTTCTACCATTGTGCAGCTAAGCAGCAGCTAAGGAAGAACATGGGATTACTGAGCTGAGCCCATTGACAGCCATGGATTACATGTTTTTATTTGATACGTATTCACGTACACAGTATTGTGTTGTAGGTGGCGTGGAATGTTTGTTTTAATGTATTTTGTGTTGATTAAACCCATAGTGAAAATGGACACATTACAGTTAACAGTGAATGTCACACTTACATAAGTAATGATATTGAACAGGGTCTCCTGGTATACAAACCCCCCTCTAGAAGGCAAAGAACACCAATGCAAAGCAGAGGGGAATTTATTTGTCTATTATTTTTAGTTATTTTTAATCCTAGTATCAGGACACTTCTGAATGTATCATTGGGATTAATCATATGGGGACCATATATACATTATCTGTACCAAATGTCATGGCAATCCATCCAAAAGATATGCAGTATGGACCAACAGACTAGGTAATACTTAAGCTTAATTTTGGTTTATAACACAAAAATACAGCAATTTACTGATTAGTCATTTCACAACAAAAGTCCCAGAGTATGCTGCTAATATCCTTAATGTCAGACAAAGGACTCATCTGATGAGAATTCTGATCTCATCACCACAAACAACCCTCATGAATTACATACGCTGAAGCCTTTTACACGTTTGTCTGCCACCGAAAAGAATACTTTCCGGTAAGGTTTCAAACTCGCACCGATGAGTGGACAGATAGATTTCACTTCAGCTCTTTGTGTGTCTGTTCCACCCTGTTTAGACAAAGAGACCCTGCCGCAGCGAGGGCTGGAGACACACAGATCAGTCCTGACTCCATAACTACCATCAACACAATACTTGACAAATGAACACTCACGTGTCGGAGCTACAATATGCTCATTGTCTGTCTGTTTCAGTCACATAGTCTCCATACTCACAGCATATGTGAGATATATACAACACACACACCTCCTATTCTCTCTGTGCTTAGAAACCTGTTGGCTTGCCAGCACTGGAAAATTTTGAAAAGATCATCTGCTAGAGTTCATCATGCCTTGAATATCCGTTTGGCAGCTCGTACGAATGGAGAACAATCAAGATACTATTTCATAACCATTCCAGTGAACAGTGGGGTGCATTATCTCATATATAATCATGTGAATGATACTGTACACAAAATTTATGGATCGAGTGTTGTGACTGTTTCCATGGATTCTGTTTATGATGTAAACAGACTGAGAAGACTTGGGCCTCACACCCAGCGAACTGTATTCATTGTTATGTCAAATAATTATATTAAAATTTAAGAATTTACTGCAGCTGACGTCTCATCTAGGGTTACTGAACACTGAATGAGCTGATTAGGTTTAGAGGGTCGCTTTAGCTATCACAAAAAAAACATTTCTCTTTCCCCAAGTGGCATCATTGTTTTTTTGAGGTTTTGAGATATGTTTCTGAGGTCCACAGATGACCTTGCAGTGCGTGATCTGTCCTTCATTCTTGGAGAGCAACGTTTCCCTCCCCCAGTGCATTGAGAGGTACTAATTAAATATCATTAACCTCCTCTGCATAAACACTTTGGGGGGAGAAGTTTACTACAACTCCCAAGGGGCATTTCTGCAAGAATCATCTGATTGCAATCTTAAAATTCTGCCAAGTTCACCACAGGTGGAGGGTGGAAGCTAAAGTTGACGTTTTTGAGAAAACTAATTAGCATATGCAGCTTAAATCATTCATACTGTTATTGTTGGTGTCTACCAGAAAATGTTTACATGCTTAATATTCAAAAAACACATTATTATTCTCATACTGTCAATTGCTTCAGCACCTTTATTCACCCTCTGTCTGAACACTAAGTTTAAGCTCCTGTCTCTTTAAGGCCGCCCATCCTAAAAGTCCACTTTCTTCATATTGGTCAACTTCCAGGAAGCCTGCAGAATAGCAGGACCTAGCTGGCCAGAGACATAGGAGAAGCGCCACTTTAAGAATCTTCAGTACAACTCCTTAGGGAAAGTCCGTAACGGCAAAGATGGCGGTTATTAAACCCCTCCCGCTAGAAAGCCAATCGTCTGCTTTTAACAGCCGAGCCGGGAAACAAAATGCCAACCGTTTGGATCCACTGACGGAAGGGTTTACTACACATGCATCACTACTGCCATGCATGACTTTGCTAAAACTGGATAATTTATTATGGAGAATATATTTTCTGGTTTTCCCTGTGATATTCTTTGTCTACTCTGCCTTAACTTTCACTAATTTAGTTTGCTCATGGACAGATAGCTCTACTTGTTGTTAGCAGATACTTTAGCCACTAACTACTGCTAATGGTAGCTGCAGCTAGCTTGTTAGCTCAGTTAGCCAAGCAGCATGCTGCCCTGTCAGCTGACTCTGCCCGGACTGGAAGCTTGGTGTTCCGGGGGCGTGTTGGTTTTTACACCTCTAAGTAGTACAGTTAGTACAGGAGCTTTGAACCGCTGGTTCAGGCACAGCCAGCTGATAACAGTAGCTACAGTTAGCGGCAGCTAGTGATTACTGTAGTGTTTGCAACAAGTAAAGCTATCTGTCCATCAAGAAACTTCATAAATCACAGAGGAAACTTCATAAATCACAGAGTTGAGGCAGAGCAGGATATCAGAGGGAAAACCAGAAAATATTTAACTTTCCTTTATAACCACAAAAGCACTTTCTGCGAGACATAAGTCTACTGAACAACCCCCAGCTCTAGCTAGATGGAATGACCGCTGATGGACGTTGGGGCCATCTACTGCGCTGAAGGGCTGGAGGAGGTCCTATGCTAGACAGATTCGTTCATGTCAAGAAGGGAGCCAAATTCAAAATGTGTGCTTGCACTCACTGACTGAGCAAGACAAAAAAGAGAGGATTTTTTTTTTTTCTCATAGTTTGGTGGTCTTTAGACACACTAGGATTTTGCATAACATGGGATTTTAAGTCTATTTTTCCTGGCCTGACCAAAATCCCAGAACAGAAACTGTGTTGGAAGCATGTGAAATTCACACAGATCAGTTCTGACATCCCAGTGAGTATGACTATGAATCCAAAGAAGCCTTTCTGACTTGTGCTTCAGGAGATCTAGAGTAAACAGTGGTTACCTGTGAGTCAGGCTCCATGTAAGGGCTTGTCTTGCCATCTTCACTAACTGCTGGCGACCACACTCTGTCTCCTGATCCCGACCTGAAAGACAACACCGTGAGAGACTGAGAAAGAGAATCAGATAAATCTTGTGCCATCCAACACCCACGTGTTAAAGTATGCTGTCATTTCTGCTGAGCAGTATGAATTTTTCTTTGCTGACAGCTTTCCACAGAAAATCCAGTGTATAAAGTGTAATTAGTTGGGAGTGTGAATATTTAAACAGAAACTAAAAAAAAGTGAAAGTAGAGACTATTTACTTTAATCCTCTTAAATTACTGTAAATTGGGAAAGATGACGGTGTTTGTGTCACATGATATCCCAACTGCTGTCCAAAACACACACATAGCTGCAATTACAAAGTATATACTGTACTGGTAGCTGTGCATGAGTGAGTGTCTGTATGTATATGTGTGTGAGGATGTGGTTTTCTACATTTGGCAGGTTTTCACATTAAGAATGGGATAAAGCTACGTTCCAGCGTCCTCCCACTGGTACAAAGATAAAGTCATCATCACATCATAACTCCACCGTATGAAGTATCCGGTTTTTGGAAATACCCATTTCATTTTGGGCCATGGATTTTTCAAAAGTTGTGAAAACTGAATTACTGGTATCTGAGGCTTTCCCCCCTCCTGCTTAGTTTAGCAGTAATGGACTCCAGTTGCATTTACTTTAAAAAAGTACACTTACTTACTGGCAACAATGATAACATACATTATTTACAGCACTGCTGAATGGGCCTACTGTGCATGAATAAGCAGGCGACCACATGATTTATTTCCTTCTTTAAAAGACAGAGTATTAAATGCTTTGGTGAAACTAAGGGTGTACTGTTACGGTGATTAATTACCAATGGCACCATTAACACTTCATTTGCATTCCTCATTTACTTTCAAATTATATGCTGAAGTGGTGGCAGTTTGCATGTCATATAAAAAAGCATCCAAGGGAAATTCATTATTTATTCAGGTTTTTGTTGCCATGGCGTTGGCTGCTAAGTGGGAAAGCATCAACTTCCAAAAGGGTTAGACCAGGACATCACGCAGAGTAACTGACGGACAGCGTGTCTTTGTTAGTGTGCTTCTCTTCACCCACCTACCCTCTTTTCTTTGACACTTCCATCCGCAGAAACATAAAAACTCTTAATCGCGAGGTCGTGCGCGCATGGATTTGTCAACCCCACAGTGGGGAGACATGACGTCTAAAGAGGTGAGGTCATCAGGCTGCAGCTGGCACAGCGTTGGCAGAGCTGAGGCAATGCTTCAGATATGAACCACGGAGGTGTTTCTATCAAGGGCGCTCTTATGAGGCGGTGAGTGTCTGGTGGACGAGTAACAGCTACTGCGTAGGTTGACCCCCCCGCCAATTGCTCCACAATCCTGGGAAAGAAGAAAGCCTTCATGTTTTCATGGTTACCGCACAAACAGCCTATTGAATTGAGTGAAAGTTCAGTCTGAAGTGGCCTATTTGAATTGACATTTTGGAAGTGCAAGACAGAAACATGGAATTTATCGTCCATCCATAATAATGGAGTTGTGAGTGCTGTGGTGTGAGTGGAAACTGTGAGCGGCGACCAGCTTGGGATTTACAGCGTTGCACTGCTGCACTCATTATACTGTGGGTCAGTCTGAAGAGGGATGGCAGTTATGTATTTGTAATTTAAAAAATATTCCACTTGAAACATGACGGTTTTGGCTGTTGTTTCAGTTATCAGGCTTCATGCTTGCAACTACATGAAATCTCACACTTCAAATATTGAGCAATGGACATAAACTATTTTTTTTTATTTCCTCCAGAAGGGAATCTGTTTTTGGAGTATCTTAAATGCAACGTGACATAAACAAACACAGCAGAAAGAAACAATCTGCTGCACACAAGTTTAATCGGGGACAATGAACTATATGTATTTTCTGTTTAGCGTGTCCTCCGGTCAGTGTGTGAGGGATCAGGACCATGTGGGAGGGATCAGGGTCCTGCTGTCCACATCAGACAAACCACTGCTACACATTCATCAACCTGCTGATCGTGTTTGTAACTTTGTTCTTTTTTCTCTCTCGATGTCTGTTTTTCTGTCTAACATAAGATTGAATCTAGCCTGAGCCGCAAAACCCTTCATAGCCTTTTCAGATTAGATGATCACCACGACCTGCTAAGGATAGGAATGTTTTCTATTAAAATCCAGTTGCAGAATGAGCGGCTTTATCTCGTCCTTACTACTATGTCCTGTGTCTAGCTGATGTGCCACAAGTTGCTCTGAGGGGACTGATCTGTGTGTTTCTTAATAAAGATTCATGATGTTAAATGTGGTAGGGGTGAATAGTCCCAGATGCACTCCTGTCGTCTTTGATTTTCTCTCACCAGCTCCCTTTCTGCTATTAACTGTATACATCAATGTCGAACAATACAGACAAATGGAAAGAACACTGAAAGAAAAGTCAGACACACCACATGAAAAGCAAATTTTTTAAATATAGAGAATCCACATGTGTTCATTTTAGTAACTAATATGTTAAGTTACTTAGTTTTCACATGGTCACAATATGTTTGACAATCCTCATTCATAAGGAACTTAGAGCAACAGAATTGTAAAAATCACATAATATTATCAGAAAAGTACTGTAAGGATTATGAAAGTGCAAACAAAACACCCCCATAAAAGTCAGCCACAGAAACCTGACCACGAATGGGTAAGAGACAAAAAGAGATAAAAGTATAAAAACAAAAAGGATAACACACAAAGGAACAGAAGAGAAAGAAGAAAGTCTCAGGTCATCACGATAACTTTCCTATTCTTTCCTTTGGTCATATTTTCCCTTGCCTGACCCCTCCCTGCCAGGTTTAATTTCCTGATGGGGGAGATCGGGTTATTGGAGCAGTGGATGAGTTTACTTTGGCTGCACAGGATCGGCATGTTCGACAGAAGACTAAAAAACCAAGTGCCCTCAAATTAAGATGCGGCTGATCACGGAACATTTCAGGGTTCACTTAGAGTCTTGCTTGTTGCCTCGCTCTGTCAAACCCATCTGAAAAAAGGACGGTTTTCAGCACAAGACCCCACCGGAGCAGCTTCTATGTTATTTTGTAATGTGAGAAGAGTTTAAATGTAGAGGGAGACAATCACATTTTAAAGAAGAGTAATAGGGGTTTCATCAGCAGACCTGAGGGGGTCACTCGGAAAAATGTGCATTTGGGTGATTACAAGATCAATGAAAGAAGGAATAAGGGGAGGGAGGTTTATTGTCCCCCTTCCCTCCTTCCTTTCTGTAAACCAGCCTCTCAAACTCCATTGATGTTGAGTTTACTACCACAAAAAAGAGACCTTGGGAGAGCGTGAGAGGAATGATGCGATGAAGGGATGAAGGAGGAGAAGGCAGCGGTGCTGGTAGTGGAAGGGCATGAGTGTGAGTAGGGTCGGGCTTTGGGGGTTTCTTTTTGTCTCTGTCCCAGCTGCAGTCCTGTGTTCCTTTGGTCCCATGCAACCTCGTGCATAATTCCTCAGCTGTGAGTCACAGGTCCTGGAGTCAAAGCGAGACAGCGGGGGCAAATCCTCCACTGGAGTGGTCTGACTCTGTGCCTTTTCTCTGCCTGTTTTCTCTGATTCCTCCTGAATCATCTGCCCTGTGTTTTGCTTTGATTTTACTCTCCAATAATGATCAGATTTGTATTTCTCTCTAAGCAGGGCTCAGATATGCACTCATATTACATGCATTATACATAACCTAAACCCCTGATCCTAGCCTTACCCCTCACTACTGAATGTGTAAAATCAACCCCAACTGAGACACTGATGCAAATCCAAATCAAGACCATCTTTGAACTGAGATGTGGCCAACTGGTTACACTTACGCACACTTAAGTGTAAAACACTGTTTTCAGCCACTGAAGACTGTGATATGCGGTTGAAAGCTCTGAAAAAGCTAGTGAGGGAACTTTTGGACCACTTTGCTACTTTAATCGACCACTAATTACATTTATTTTGCTGGTTAACGTATGGTAATGATGATAACCTAAACAGTGGGTACGGAAAGTATTCAGACCCCTTTAAATTTTTCACTCTTTGTTTCATTGCAGCCATTTTCCAAAAATCAAAAAAAGTTCATTTTATTTCTCAGTAATGTACACTCAGCACCCCATCTTGACAGAAAAAAACTTTTTCAAACTTATTAAAAAAGAAAAACTGAAATATCACATGGTCATAAGTATTCAGACCCTTTGCCGTGACACTCATATTTAACTCAGGCGCTGTCTATTTCTTCTGATCATCCTTGAGATGGTTCTACACCTTCATTTGAGTCCAGCTGTGTTTGATTATACTGATTGGACTTGATTAGGAAAGCCACACACCTGTCTATATAAGACCTTACAGCTCACAGTGCATGTCAGAGCAAATGAGAATCATGAGGTCAAAGGAACTGCCTGAAGAGCTCAGAGACAGAATTGTGGCAAGGCACAGATCTGGCCAAGGTTACAAAAAAATTTCTGCTGCACTTAAGGTTCCTAAGAGCACAGTGGCCTCCATAATCCTCAAATGGAAGACGTTTGGGACGACCAGAACCCTTCCTAGAGCTGGCCGTCCGGCCAAACTGAGCTATCGGGGGAGAAGAGCCTTGGTGAGAGAGGTAAAGAAGAACCCAAAGGTCACTGTGGCTGAGCTCCAGAGATGCAGTCGGGAGATGGGAGAAAGTTGTAGTAAGTCAACCATCACTGCAGCAATCCACCAGTCGGGGCTTTATGGCAGAGTGGCCCGACGGAAGCCTCTCCTCAGTGCAAGACACATGAAAGCCCGCATGGAGTTTGCTAAAAAACACCTGAAGGACTCCAAGATGGTGATAAATAAGATCCTCTGGTCTGATGAGACCAAGATAGAACTTTTTGGCCTTAATTCTAAGCGGTATGTGTGGAGAAAACCAGGCACTGCTCATCACCTGTCCAATACAGTCTCAACAGTGAAGCATGGTGGTGGCAGCATCATGCTGTGGGGGTGTTTTTCAGCTGCAGGGACAGGACGACTGGTTGCAATCGAGGGAAAGATGAATGCGGCCAAGTACAGGGATATCCTGGACGAAAACCTTTTCGAGTGCTCTGGACCTCAGACTGGGCCGAAGGTTTACCTTCCAACAAGACAATGACCCTAAGCACACCGCTAAAATAACGCAGGAGTGGCTTCACAACAACTCCGTGGCTGTTCTTGAATGGCCCAGCCAGAGCCCTGACTTAAACCCAATTGAGCATCTCTGGAGAGACCTGAAAATGGCTGTCCACCAACGTTTACCATCCAACCTGACAGAACTGGAGAGGATCTGCAAGGAGGAATGGCAGAGGATACCCAAATCCAGATGTGAAAAACTTGTTGCATCTTTCCCAAAACGACTCATGGCTGTATTAGATCAAAAGGGTGCTTCTACTAAATACTGAGCAAAGGGTCTGAATACTTATGACCATGTGATATTTCAGTTTTTCTTTTTTAATACATTTGCAAAAATTTCTACATTTCTGTTTTTTCTGTCAAGATGGGGTGCTGAGTGTACATTACTGAGAAATAAAATGAACTTTTTGATTTTTGGAAAATGGCTGCAATGAAACAAAGAGTGAAAAATTTAAAGGGGTCTGAATACTTTCCGTACCCACTGTACATAAAGACAAGATGACATAAGAAACATTTGCTACTTCACTTTGTGGACTTCATCACTCATTCCAAGGTTTTAAAGGTTCAATTCAATAAAAGCACAAAAAACACTATGGCTAGTGGTTACCCAGATAGTCTTCTTTTGAGAATATCTACTTATTCTTCTTCTGTGTCCCCAAGAAAATGGATGTCAATGGATGTCATTTATAATATACTCGGCAAAAAAAAAAAACGTACTCTCACTTCCAACTGCTTTTATTTTCAGCAAACATATCGTTTCTATGAACATAAAACATAAACTAAGACATAAACTGAACAAAGTTTCACAGACATGTGAGAACCAGAAATGGAAAAATGTGTCCCTGAACCAAGGGGGGTGTGGCGGGATCAAAATCAAAAATCATTGTAAAAATCTGGTGTGGACCTGTGTAGGTGTTGTCACATGTGGTCTGCCACTGAGAGGACGATCAGCTGTCCTTCCTGTCTCCCTGTAGTGCTTTCTTAGGCATCTCACCGTACAGACATTGCATTTATTCAATTAGCTGACGCTTTTATTCAAAGCGACTTACAATTGCGATGGCAGAGGTTGCACGCCTCTGGAGCTACAAGGGGTTAAGTGTCTTACTCACGGACACATTGGTGGATGTGCCACAGTGGAAACTGAACCAGGCAGATGAGCAGGGACCCTGGGCATCTTTCTTTTGGTGTTTTTCAGAGTCAGTGGAAAGCTCTCTGTAGTGTTTTAAGTTTTTATAACTGTGAGCTTAATTTCCTACCGTCTGTATGGTGTTAGGGTTTAAACAACTATTCCACAGGTGCATGTTCATTGATTGTTTATGGTTCATTGAACAAACATGAAGAACATTATTTGCACCCTTTACAATAAAGATCTGCAAAGTTATTTGGATTTTTACAGAATTATCTTTAAACAAAACTACAGTGTCCTGTCAAAGGGACATTTCTTTTTTTGCTGAGTTTATATACAAACTATAATTCCATTGAAAACGTTTTGAGGTCTGTTACTAATCAGGACTATGAAATTCTACTCCATTGTATTGGAGTAGAAGAAAAAGCCACATAGATGATGAAACTGAAACTATATATATGTTTAGATATAGTGTATGTCTTTGTGTTATTTGGATGAAGTGACCCTTTAAACTCCAAACCATCTGCAAGCTTTATTCCAGCCTGGACCTAATCCTAAATTCTCTTTTCAACAGGAAATCCAGTTGAAACAAAGACAGTAGGGTGTCCTTGTTTGTCAAGATCTTTTTAGAGAACAAGACACACAGTCAGAGTAACACACACAGCTCAGGCATCATGTCCCATTTCTCAGCACATTTAACTTGCCACACCAGCAGGACTCTTTCCGAACATCCTGACCAGCGGTGGAAACACACATACCAACCACCATCATCTGTCTCTCAGGCCTCGGCAACCACATAGCTTTCTCCAATAAGCTCTGGCATAAGAAGGGAAACTGCAGGGAGGTGAAGGCAGGGTGGAAGAGATGAAAGATGAAGAGGAGATATAAAAAGAAATAGCAGATAAGTGTAGTGGGATTTAGGTTTGGAGAGGGAGATGGTACACTGGGGCATGAAGGTCTTGGATGAAGAGGTCAAAGGAAGAGAGAACAAGGAGGACAAAATGGAGTTTCCTCCACAGCTGGTTCATGTATTCAAAGACACTGTTTAAGTCTGAGGATATACAGGCCGAGCCAAGCAGACATGACACACTCTAATATGGGCCATGTGTGTCTGACCAGGTCCTCTGACATTACAGTGTGTGTGTGTGTGTGTGTGTGTGTGTGTGTGTGTGTGTGTGTGTGTGTGTGTGTGTGTGTGTGTGTCGGGAGTAGCAGACATTTTCCCTCCCCAGCGAGACAACACAGCTCCATTTGATCACTGTTGCCAGGAACTAACAGAAACTAGCAAGGGTGTTTCACCTCACAGTGGAGCATTGACAGGCCTGCATCAGTAGGGAGGTCTGATGGAAAATGTAAAGCTGCGGGAAAAGTGGTGACCTAAGACCTATTTTTCTGGTTCCTTGTCTTCTTTCCTCCGTAATTTTCTCTTTTTTTTTTTTTTTTTTTCTCCCCAATTCATTCGGAAAAAAACAGTTATTAATATTGGTAACGCATCAATTTTCTTCTTTGGTGGTATATAGAGGTGTGAAAAACAAATGGAAAGAGTGGAATAAATTACTGTAAAAACCATGGACAGATTAATCGGTGGGTCGATATATCATCCTAAATGACAGTAGATCTAATCTAACACCATTATTGACTAGCATGAAATATATATTGTTATACTGTAGAGAAGAATGCAGTTGAATGATGTCAATTCTAACCATTTGTACCCCACTCTCCCTTAAACACTAGTCACATTCTGAAATCTACAGCTTAACCCAATGTATGTTTCTATTTAATTCATTAACAAATATTTCATCTTAAACAACACGTTACTGGCTAAGAGAATCATGTGCATTACTTTTCTTTGTTTTGATACGGCATTATATATCAGCACTGGAATCGGTGATTGAAAAACCCATATTGGTCGACCACTCATAGAAACACACTGAATGAAGATGCTTCCAGGGCATGAGGGCTCACTGAATGGTTTGATAAGTTTGCCAATTATGTGAATCATTTGCTTTGGCCTCCATAGTCACTGGATCTCAACACAACTGAACACCCATGAAAGATTTTAGACAGCCCTCTCCACCATCATCAGAGGAACACCAAATGAGATAATATCTTTTTGGAAGAATAGTGTGATAATGGTGCTAGCTGAAAAGTCAGAGGATCAATAAAGTTAACACAATTCATCTTGAAGGGTTTCCTATAGTTGTCAAGACATTTCAGTCAAAACTTCTAACCTCATGGTGGCGCTAGAGGAAAAGTCAGGATTATCAAAGTCAATCGGAATCATGCGCACAGATTAATGACATCTAAAACTAAATTATTATAGCTTTACCAACTATATTGGTTGAATTTCCCTTTTATGACAGTGTTCTCTGTGGGAGGACAAATCCTCACAAACAACTGCAGCTGCCTGCCCAATGAAGCCTCTTTATTTCTTATTCAGCTTTCATGAGTTTCCCGGGGCACCTTACCAGAAATCCCCCGATGCAGAGCACTCTTAAAAATGCTCCATAATAGGAATTATGAAAAACGGGGGTTATGAAAGTAATAAATGCAGAGACATTACAAACGGAACATTCTTGTGTTACACAAGACCTCAAGCTCAGATGCATCTAGTAATTTCGGTTCACAGCAGACGTGTAAACTCATATATTTGTCCATCGGCAGCAACACAAAATTACAGGTCTCCTGTTTCTCCCTCTATGACTCCTTGACTATTTGGAGTATATTATGGCGTTGTCTTTTAATGAGGGCTGAGAACTGTTGTCCTCTAAAATATTATTTTCTAGTGAGTCAGCATGGGTTCTTCAAGTCACTCCCATTTTTTCCCCCAGAATCAATGGTTGCACTCAAATAATCCTCAGTAGCCCACAACTGAGGACTGTTTCCAATAAATCCCAAATTTCACATTTCCTTCAGTAAATAACAAGCAGCTCATCTTTTACATATGAATATGACATCCCTATTGTCTGCATAATTAATAACATAGGGCTTGGACCTTATTCACCAACCAGAGAACACACTACCATGTGGCTGCTTTTTCACAGTTCGTTGAATTTCAGAGAACTTTTTCCAGGTTTTGAAAGATTTGAATCCTACTAGTTTATTTTTTATTGTGCCTTTTTTATGACTAATTTTCTTTTATTTTGGTGGTTAATTAGCAACCAAAACTTGTGACCTAATTTATCCTGTTTGATAAAGTTCGTGCTTATGTGGGCAGCTTTATTTTGTTTGTCTGCTCAGTCATAGTGACTGTTGCTGTTTATTAAGAAGACTTCCTGCGCAACATTCTTCCTGGGGAAAAGGCTACCTCACACTAGATGTTTGGAACACCAAATGTAATGCTTTAATAACCTCGCTTTAGGTTGAAAAGAACTGTTTTGTAAAACATTTACCCATATCCAGCCTCGTTTTATATTTTATCGTTGCTTCCCTTCATCTCCTTTTTTACCATTACATCCAGCAGCAGGAATATACAAAATTGATTTCAAAACTCGTGATACCGAATGTCCTCTATCTCAGGGAGAGAAACTCAACTCTGAGCTTCAATGTGTAGTCTGTGTAATTGAATTTCCAGCAAAGCAACCAGCAGAAAATACTGGCTGTAAAACAGCCTTCTAGGCAGAGAAGAGCCCATGTGGATTTCTCACTTGGTCTCTCTGATTCACCACTCCTCTACTTGGCTTCCACTTCCCTCTCTCTGTCTTGGTCTCTGTCTTTCTCTCTGTCCACCATTGTTATCTTTTCTTTTTTCTCATATTTTCCACCTTCAGCCACCCACTTTTTTAAACACTTTTCCTTTTTCTTTGTCTGCTGTCTTGTCTTTTTGACCAAATAATCTTTTGCTTGAACCCCTGTTGCTTCCACTTTACCAGCAGTTCATTTCAGCTCTGTGCTCAAAGGTACATGGCTATCTCTCAGACACCTCCTCCTATCCAGCAGTCCAGACTGCAATTATTCAACCAATATACTGCTGAAAGGTCACATACCAGCAGCTAGCCCTGCTCTGCCTCTGCTGTGTTGCTATCTTGTCAGTTTAAATAGGATTATTGAACAGCATGGCTATGTCTGGTGGTTTGCACGTGGTTATAATTTAGTGGACTAATTTTCAGCTAAATAAAGTAGTTCAAAGACCGTAATGAGTTTCAAATATTATGTTTCACACCATTGAGTGTGTCACTGAATTTGAATTAAATTTAGTTTTTCAGGAATAGACATTAGGAAACAAGATATCCTTCCTCAAAAATGGGACACTATATCAAACACTGAAATAATTTTAACCTCTTCAACCTCACCCATTATAGTGATTAGTGTTGTTGACAAGCATTGCTCAGACCCGCATTACATCAGTTGAAATTATGGTCAATATCAAAAGATTTCCAAAAACACCAAATATGTCCGCCTAAGACTACATGGAAAATGTGTAAAAAAAAAGAAGAAATTATGCACAACATATCTTCCATTTTTCACTTGAGTGTATCCATAACAAAACGTCTCATAAAACTCTTGAATATGTCTGTCAGTGTAAATGTGATAGTGCTCCAGTGAAGCAGCAGAGACGCAGATAAAGAATGACTGTGAAGCAAAAGGTCAGCTAATGGAATCAGTTCTTCGCTTCAGATCCATCACTCTAAAGCGCTCCTGCTTTTTATCACACTAAATAACTTCTTACATTCAGTGATTTGTTTAACAACTTTGACTCCTTAAAGGGAAATTTAAGCTGAATTTGGGTACATTAAGGTGCAAGTGGTTAAGTGTGGGAGTGCCCTTTTCACGTGCTCCTACAGCTGCAGAGGAGCTCCCTAGGTCATTGCGCTGAATACTACTTTATGTATCCTTAAATAAATTTACTATCCTTATGTGGACAAACCACGCTTAGCCGCTCAGCTTGATATATGGAAAGATGGTTTCTACTACAGGCTGAGGGGAAAGGGAGGGTTTGCTGCATGCTAGAGTGCATACTATAAAACACAAAAACCGTGCAGAGTGACAGAAGAAATAAATGCTTCTCTGTCTGAATTCAGCGTTCCTGCATGTGAGAATCTTTGCTTATCTCACGGATCCGATTAGTCCGTGACTAAATTCTTATTTCCACTGCATCTGCAAGTCAACCTCATGTTCCAAACCATGAGAGAGACTGCTTCGTGTGCTGCCCTAAAAGGAGAAAGCTGAAGCACCAGTTGGCAGTTGTCACTTCTAACTGAGGCTGAAACCACAGTGTTCTTCATCTGAGAGGACAGGATTCAGAGGTTGCCAGATTCGTTCTGCACTTTCCAGTACTCTTGCAACCTAAAGTAATCATCTAATAGAAATGTGGGAAGCAAATGACATTTCAGTTTTTCC
This sequence comes from Micropterus salmoides, assembly GCF_014851395.1. Classification (NCBI taxonomy): domain Eukaryota; kingdom Metazoa; phylum Chordata; class Actinopteri; order Centrarchiformes; family Centrarchidae; genus Micropterus; species Micropterus salmoides. Next base: position 16,492,671 of record NW_024044681.1, read on the forward strand.
TTGATTATCCCCCCCACCCCGTCATTAACTGTTTAGACAGATGATTTCCACACTGCTATGTTGACAGAACATATTGGTCCTGTCCTCCGCTTAAGGCCAAATCATCCATCCTCACATACTAGGTCTACAAATTATACTGAAGAGTGGAAGATAATTTTCCACCCCATGAACTGGTAAAACGCACTCAATCGACCTGTGAAGTCCATTTCTGAAGGTCACTGTCTGACTTACTGTATGTACAAGCCTCATTGACTTTGACAGCGCTCTATATGAGCAGAGAGTCGATCATTGTAACTGTTGTAAAACTGTCATCTGTCCCTATGACTTAACTGTGCCAAGCTGAGCAGACCTACCATGAATAGAAACAATATGTGTTTATGGACGAGAGGCAATAAATGACCTTAGTCATAAAAAAATCAGTCAAGTTTCTCAACTCAATTCACTTAATGAGCCTAAAACAAAAGCCATAAGCAGCCGCCGACTGATTAGCAAGTGACTAATGTTCCAAATGTCCTGATATCCAATGTCATAATTCCCATCGGTCAAATGGACTGAATATACAACACATATTCTGAAGAAACAATCGCTCATAAATCACAAGTCTGTAAGCAATTACAATAAACTGTAAGACTGTAAGTATAAACATACTGTACATTTTTTCCTGTGTGTGTGTGTGTGTGTGTGTGTGTGTCCACAACTCCTCCTACCCAAACATCCAATGTGATCATTACAAACATCTTTGGTTAGCGTTTGGCAGGTTTTAGCATTGCAATACTTAAACACTGTCAGAGTCATGACGGACAGATGAAAACTGAGTCTGCAGCTCTATCATCATACTTACTCAAAACATAAAGCCTACATTACCCACAATGCAACTCAACGGCCGACAATTCAGTCAGAGATTTTAGCCTCAAGCAGAGAGGAGGAGCGGGCTACAGAGGTCTGGTAAGATCACTTCTTTCTAACTCCACACTCTCAGATTGTTTTCATTACCAAACTGATTCAAGTTACATCACTTGAGGCAATTCCCCAATACCTCCAAACAGACGCTGGTGTGTAAACTTGATGAAATTCCTATTTAAAGACTACTTGTTAGTTAGGGAAAGATGATCTTAATCTCACATTTCCGTACCTGCTGATGTTGAGTGTGAGCTGATGAGTGCAGGTTTTGATCCTGTTCTGAGCCTCCATGTGTGTCATGTGCTCTGTGCTGTCGCCGTTGATAGCCAGGATTGTGTCGCCTGGACACAGGTCACCTTGTGCCGCCTTGCTGCCAGGTGTTACCTGAAGATAACACACACACACACGCGCACACACACGCACACACACGCACACACACGCACACACGCACACACACGCACACACACAAAGAAAAGAAAGAGCTGTTATAAGTGGTGTCAAACTGTCACTGAAGAAGAAAGACAAAAAGAAAGAAAGAAGAAAAAGAGTATTAGCGTGGGAGTGTCAGCGCGGAGGCCAAATTCAACAAAAGCAGCTCTCTTTTCATTCATGTAATATTGCTTTGGGCAGCACTCTAGGTTTACATTTTCAAAAGCCAGCAACAATGACACTGGAGTGTGAGAGGCCACTCAGAGTTTTGGAGGTGGTGAAATATTTGGAAAGAACTGGAACATTTTTATACGCCTGACCTTTTGAAATTCAGTAAAAAACGAACAACGTGCAATTTTATGATCACTCAGCAACCGCATCAGACTAAACCCTCAGTGAAGGAGCCCAGGAGTGAGCTACTTTGGCCAGAGTTTGCAAATGAACTTTGAACCCAAACAACAGTCTCTGTGTAACATTAGATTCATTTGCAAACATCTGCTCAATTGGTTCTTGAAGATTTTTGTGATTTGCCACTTTGATCATTTTGATCTTGTACAACATCTTTTCCACATCACTTTCATTTTGAAGATATCTGAGACGCTGGACAGTGAGCAGGTTCCTCTCTGTGATCCCTCATTCCAGAAACACACTGATCTGTGGACATTTGAGCCCCACGGGAGGGCAGAGGAGCGGAGGAGGAGGAAGGGGGAGGGCGGGTATGTTTCACCTTCACAGCCTAAGCAACATATGATAACAATTTTCCATTATTACACACACGCAAATGTCTGCTATTTCCAGGCCTGCCTCTGGCTGGTTGTATGGTTTTGGCTGACATAAAAAAGAAGAAACCAATCAAATCCTCCATCATCAAACCAATACATCCACAGTAAAACTGTCACTGTCATATGGCAGCAAGCTGCAGAGGAAAATGCCCTTTATGATGCAGAGTGAAAATAAAATGTAATGAAATGCGAAATTGTCATGCTGTCTCCGGTCTTCTTTGTGCGCTCTGTATGCTGTCAAGCTATGACACGTATGACTATTAGTTTCACTATATTTTTCCAACCATTAAATGTGAGGAGCTTTTTGGCAGCTGGATTCAATTGCTATAGTCACAGTGTTTTTGGAGGAGTTTTAAGTAATAATCTGTGACATTCTCATATTGCCTAAATAAGAGTTGGGTTTGCTACTCTCCTCTGCAGATTGAAAAAGCACAATAGCAACTCCATATTCATTTGGCGTTCTAAACACACAGCAGCCTTGAGTAAGGTTTCATATCTAGCAGCAGCTACAGCTGTTCGTTTTGCATAAACAGAAGCATCAGCCGTGATAGCAACCAGCTGAAAGTACAAAGAAAAGAGAACTGCCTGCCAGGGCTGCAACAATTATTTTCATTATTGATTCACGTGCTGATTATTTTCTCGACTAAACGTTTTGTCTATAAAATGGTGAGAGAGGTCCATCACATTTTTCCCAGAGCCTAACTTGATGTCTTCAGATTGCTTGTTTTGCCGCAGATTAGATTTTTTTTAGAATTAGATTATCAGATCAATTATATAAAACAGAGAAAAGCATCATATCATCACATTTAAGATGCTGAAACCATCAAATGGTTGGCATCTTTGCTCTTTATCTTGCTTGAAGGTCAAAAATTTGTATTATTATTAAATAATTATTTGACCTGTTGGTGAACAGCTACACCAAAGATGTCACTAAATAAAATAATAGTAAATGTAACTGATCTGCTTTTGTCACCAATCTGAACCAGGTAGATGAGCACTTAAACATAACATGTCTGAGAGGTAAATGGCTGAAATGACTGCCTGTATCCATAAATACACAGCAGGGAACAGAAGATTTAGGAGAATTTTCCTGTAAATGAACCCCGTGTATGTCAAGTGTCAGTGATTAATCTTTGTGACATCTACGTTTTTAAGTGGCTACGTCTCTTTGAGCACATTCTTGTGATGCCTATTATCTCGACAGCTTCACATTAAGATGTATTGTGTTTGGAAATCTTGAGTTGACACTTTTCACTAACAGATATTAGTAATCTATTCCAAGAGACCAATCTTCCAAGTTATGATTTTCTAGAAGTCTGGAATAATGAACAGAACCCAGAGAGAGAGAGAGAGAGAGAGAGAGAGAGAGAGAGAGAGAGAGAGAGAGAGAGAGAGAGAGAGAGAGAGAGGGAGGATCTGCTTGTGCTAGAGAAGCAGCCTCGCTAACTGGGAGGAGCGTTTTAAGAGCAAAGGCACACAAGTTCACGCTCCATGAAGCCCTAATAGCTGAGTCGTGTGGTTCAGATGTGGAATTCCTAATTTACAGCCTCTGACCGCCCCAGTGTTCCTGACTCAGTTCCGGTAAACTGAGAGGTCAGGGGCATTATGGGAAATGTGTGTAAATTTGTGTGTGTGTGAAGCTAAACTCAGAATTTTGCAAAGAAGTAAATTCATGACAACAGGTTTTTCTGGGTGGGAAATGCAACTTATTCTTATTTGTCAGTGCATTTGCTGACAGTCACTAACAAGAGGTTATATTTTACTCACATCATTCAGCACCACCTCCCTGGTGAGAACGCATTTGAAATGTTTGTCTGTGTCTTGGGTTTGTGCCTGGACAATGTCATAGTGGACACACACGCACAGAGTGAGTTATGTTACCTCAGGGTCAGTCAGACCACGAATAGTATTGCATGAATCACTCAAACACACACACACACACACACACACCACACACACACACACACAGTGGTGTGCAAAGTGCCACAATGGCATGACTGAGGTCCTCACTAGAGGACAAACATTCCCGTCTGTAAGGAAATGTAAGCATGGTGTAGAGTTACGTGGTCCAGGCATAATCATAATCTGCTATTTTTACGCGGCAGATGTAGTGTGATGTAATGACTTAAATCTATGGAGCTTTGAAGATGAATGTAATTTTACTCTAGGGCCTGGGCAAGTGGCAATGAAGCCCATGCAAGCATTTTTTAATCCTTAAACTTTTATTTTGGTCTTCTCACTCACATGAAACCGCTCATAGTAAACACTGGGTGATCCAAATCCCCTGGCTTAATTTGTTGGCCAAAATAAGAACAAAATTATTTAACTCAAAAATGAGAGTTGTCTGAAAGCAAACGGGGGTGTGTGACTGGTGCTAATAAGAGTTAATTTGGCCGAGGCCGTGGATGGACCCAAAGTTGTTGTGGATGATGAAAGTAGTTTCTTGACTGCTGTGGAAGGGGTGAAAATTACACACACAAAAAAAAAAATCAACAAAATGATACTATGATGATACTAAATGATACTTTTTTTGTAACTCTGGGGAATCAAGAGTTCAATTTGTATAAATTAGGTTAATGGATGACTATCATTTAACTGTAATAATAACTGCTAACACACAAACGGCTGTTGCTGCTAACAGAAAAATCAATCACGTCACTTAATGCACTCAAAAGAATCTTCATGAAAAACTGCCAAGACTTCAGGCACTTGACTTTCACATTTAACAACGTCCGGTGTGAAGTAACATGTTTTTGCAATGTGATAAGTGACCGTGATGGGTTTGATGGTGATGGTGCGGAAAGCAACTTCACTGCTCGCTGGGAAATCTAAACCGTAGCATTGTTTCCATAGCGGGCCGCACCACAAACAGTGACATAGTTAATTGCTAACAGATAAAAGCGGTTAGCAAATGACAGCCTCATGTCACACAGAGTCATCGTGTGGCACGCTGAGGCCTGATGAATGTGCGCTGGAGTGTGGTTTCACAGTGGGCACTTGAGTTTCTCTGTGCGTTTGAGAGGGACACAGAGCACAGCATCGAGGAGAACGAATCTGTGTGAATGTTTGTGCAAGTGTGTGTGGACTGTATGTGATAAAGCTGCATCAACACTTTCCCTCGCGTGTGACATCAGCCTCAGGGCAAGGTTTTCTGTCATGTCATCACAGTTTGTGTCTGCATGTCCCATCTTTCTCTTTTATCTAGACTGGGATCTAAGCCATCCAATTAAGAGTGCGTTTCTTAATGTCTGAAGATTCTCAGTCATCCAGGTCATAGTTATCCAACGAAGGTTAAAATCAAGGGCAACTGGACTTGGTTGAAGATACTGGAAGACATTTCGTCCCTCATCCAAAGGACTTCTTCAGTTCTGACTGACTGGTAGGGAAACTCAGCTATTTAACCTCAGTGGGGTCGTTGGCCCGGGTCATCAATACCGCTGGTTCGTTAGTGTTCCTTGTTTCTGTGACGACAGTCGTTAAGACTACCTGTGGCCAAGACTGAACGACCATCGTTGGTATCTTCACTTGAGGCCAATAGGTTACGTTTGTTGAGTTTCCTGGGAAGTGATGAAAGGACAGCATTCAGCGGTCCAATGCAGTGAGGAATGCACAGACCTGTATATTGGGGAGACTAAACAACCACTACACGCATGGCTCAACACAGAAGGGCCAACTCCTCAGGTCAAGACTCTGCAGTCTACTTACATCTGAAGGACAGAGGACACTCGTTTGAGGACCACCAGGTGCACATTTTAGACAGAGAAGATGGATGGTTTGAAAGAGGTGTCAAGGAAGCCATCTACACCAGGGTTGAGAAGCCATCATTGAACAGGGGAGGGGGTCTACGCCACCACTTATCCCCCACTTACAATGCTGTCCTTTCATCACTTCCCAGGAAACTCAACAAACGTAACCTATTGGCCTCAGGTGAAGATACCAACGATGGTCGTTCAGTCTTGGCCACTGGTAGTCTTAACGACTGTAACGACTGTCGTCACAGAAACAAGGAACACTAACGAACCAGCAGTATTGATGACCCTGGCCAACGACCCCACTGAGGTTAAATAGCTGAGTTTCCCTGCCAGTCAGTCAGAACTGAAGAAGTCCTTTGGATGAGGGACGAAACGTCTTCCAGTATCTTCAACCAAGTCCAGTTGCCCTTGATTTTAACCTTCGTTGGAGTGCCTTTCTTAGTTTCTGAATTTGGGATTTTTTACTTTAACAGTGTTATGTAGAGCACATATTTGATCCAGGGTGACTATCTAATACTCGTTGAGGATACTTACTAAATTAATACTAAATTATTACAGTCATTTTACTATTAGATTAGAAGAAATTCTTGTAGTTACAGAATAAGTCAGCATTCATTAATTCAAGGAGTTTTAAATGTTTTTAGAAATATAGATTATCAGATTGCAAATCAATGCATACTGGTTGGTTATTGATAAACTTTATGCAAGAGGAATCTGTTCCCAGTCCCACATCTCAGCAACAGAGAGAATAATTCCTGGCAACGTGTCAGACGCCTTTGTTTGCTTGTTGGACCTGCAATAGGAGCCATGGTTATGACCTTCGTGATGGAAAGCCATTACATAGCCCGATGGTGTGAGGTCGTGACTGGTGTGTGATTATCACAATGAAACAATGAGCGTGAATAGGCCAAGACCAATAAGCAATACTGCAGCTGATGATTAAATATGTGGGGTTTAATGAGAACACAAGGAACTGGGAGAGTCATGTGAAATTAATTGCAGTCTGTAATGCATTTGTGTACATCTAGAATGACTAATGACATTATTCATCAATATGAGTCATCAGAAAGTGTGCAGTAATCCCGTTAAATCTGATTTGTAATCAGATTAGTAATAATTAGGTTTTTTGCACACGAGATCAGCTTTCCCTGAAGAGTTTTGTCTTACTTACTACGTCATGCTTTAATATGCTGTGCGTGATAGTAAGAGCATCACAAGAGACGTGTTTTAGACACTCGCTGCAAACACACTGAAACAAACACATGTCTGTGGCAACACACGTCGACCAAGACGACACGAGAGCTTACAAGGAAAAGTATGTGACTCAAAACTAAATTCATTCCACTAGAGAAGATCTCAAAATGCAGGTTGCTTTGTTGAATTTAATATACAACAAAGCATAAGAACTTGTTCTCCCATCTCCCAACCCATCTTCATATTGAAGCAAGTTCATCTGTAAAACTTTATTTACTATACTCCATAGTGATTTTCTTCTGACTTTTTGGTGTTTAAGGACCAGAAATCTGCTCATCATCAATCATGGGGTCAGTGCCATACATCAGATGAGCAGGAAAAGCTCAACAACAACCAAGGGCCTCGCATTGTTCCCCTGCCCGTTTCAGGAACTCCACAGCTTCATTGACAACAGGAAATTCCTCGAGAGCACCATGTGTTATCTTTAGCTCAGTTTGTTGTGTAGGTGCAGTTCATAGCATCTCTAATTCTAGCCTGGAGAAAAGGAGCTGCATGGAGAGCGGCCTAAAGCTGATTATTAGAAAGAGCAGTGCCAGAGAAACAACCCATGTGGCTTCAGGTCACATGTCCCGTCTCTGGTATGTGGGGGTGACGGACAGACATACACTGGGAGATTAAAGGATACAAAGAACATTGGATGCATAACTGCTAAATTATGTTCTTAATTCATTCACTGTGATTCCGATTGATTCCAATGTCCTTGTAAAATCATCTTAACACACATGAAACAATGTGACTTGGTATGACTGGAGGTTTTTATCGAAAACCAGAAACACCATAAATAGGAGAAAATGGTAATTGGGAGCCTCCATAACTCTAACCGTCTCTCTTAAAGAACAGGTTCACGTTTTTTTTAAGCTTAAAACAATACTCACATGCCTGTATGTACAGTGAAAGAGTTTTTGGTTTCCATAATCGTTCCACCTCTCCATACTGGCTGTGAGGAGATCCTTCATCACTGTCCCCCCCACAGAAGGGATCTCTTGAGGCCAGTATGGACACAAGGAATGGTTACAGTGACTAATAAGCCCTTAAAGGTACACATGGGCACATCAATATTGTTTTAAGATCCTATCATTTAAATGCACAAACCAAACAGACAGAAAGCCAGTTCCAGTTCTCCTCTGAGAATGTATGTGTAAGGTTAAACTTTGATTCCATTCAGAAACAAAAGAAGCCAGAGAGGAAACACTAAGATAATGCAAGCTGATTGCTTACTGTATGTTACATATTGTTTAATAAACAGTTACTACATGGATCTTTGTGGAAAATAAGCCTTCGAGTTCTATTTAGTATGTTTTTGTGTTCGGCAGTGACTTGAATTATAGCTTAAAGAAGTTGTCCATCAGTAACTACTTAGATAATGAAATAATAATAATTAAATAATTAATCATTTTCCCTAGTTCCAGATTCTAAATTATGGGAATATGCTTATTTTCATTTTTTAAATAATTTGATACATTTAAAAGACCCGTAGACGAGTAACCGATCAATCGATAATGACAAGTTTTTAGTTGCAACCATACTAAACTAAACAAGAATTTCTGTTTTGGATGTGCGACCAGTACTTTATTGTGCATTTAAAAGTTATTCAACTATTCCTTTTAAATCAACTAGTATAAACAAATTAAGAAATACACTTCAATCGGAATTACAACTAGTAGTGAACTGGATTTGTGAAAATTGACTTGTCTTAAATGTAGCAAAAACCAAAAGTATCTTGTTCACGTCTAGACATGCCACTAATGGTGATAATCAGCTCTGCCTATCACTCACAGCCTCACAAAACAAACAGGTTCAAGAGGTAAATTTGCTTGGTGTTACACTAGATGGACAGTTAACATGGGAGAAACATATTGATAAAATTGTTCAGAAAATGGGAAATGGAATATCAGAATTAGAAGATGTTCCCCTTTTCTTACCCCTGCCACTAGAGTGCTGGTGACACAGCCATTAGTTTTATCCCACCTTGATTACTGTTCACCTGTCAGGTCAGGTGCAGCCAAAAAAAGATCTGTTTAAGCTACAAATAGTTCATCGGGTGTGAGGCTGAGTACGGACAGTGTGCATGCCAGTCTCTCATGGCTTAGAGTGGAAGAGACGTTGGCATGGAACCTTTTGAATTTCTTTAGGAATATTTGTTATAGGAAATAATCGTTAATTGTCTGTACTCACAAATAAAGTATGTGAGAAACCAACATATATAATACTCTGCAGGCCACAAAGGGTTGTCTAGTTTTGAAAAAACCCAGGACTGATGCGGTGTGCAGATCTGTAATGTATAGAGCCATCAAATATTATTTAAATATAAATATAAAATAATAAATAAATAAATATAAAATTTTCATTGTTTTTAAAAGACTATTAATAAACCACTTGAATAATAACTCAAACATTGATGAGCTTAGGTGAATGGTTTGTTGTATAATTGTGTGTATGTGTTGTGTTGCTTTTTCCTTTGTCATTAGCTTGTGTAATCACATATACACAAGGTGATACTTTTGCACTGTAGGTATCGTTTTTAGATTCATGTATAACTTATATGTTGTATGTTATATGTTTGTTGTATTTTATGAATTGTATGTACATATATGTATGTTTGTAGTATGTGGACCCCAGGAAGAGTAGCTGCCATATTAATAACAGCTAATTGGGATCCGAATAAACAAATAAACATTAGAGACAAATGTGGTTAAACGTGGTCTCACTTTGGGTTTTGGACAAAACGAACTATCTGCAATCTATAATAGACATTTTTCTTTTTTTCACAATTTCAGTGATGTGGCCTGTGTGAAAAAAACCCCTCTAAAATGCCTTAACACTAGCTGTCTGAAAGCTGCACAGATCTTTTTCCATCATGCATCAACAAAACACACTTCACAGCAGGAGGCACAGTATGAAGGTGTCAGAAAGGAAGTTGGACTGTGATTCTGCGCACTGCTTGGGTCATTATTTACTCAACACTCAGTTGTGAATTCCTGTCCAGAATACGACTTGTTTGCAATTTGGCAGGACTGACAAGCATCCTGCGTCACCTTCTGCCTAGACGTTGGTTTGACATTGATTTACAGAAGCGCTTATACCAGAGCTGCCATATTCAACGTATCCTCTCTAAATGCTTCTGCAGTTACATCAGTGATTTTATTATGTTTCTGTTTCTCTGCCACTCTTTCTCTCTCGTGCACATAAAGCCATAAAACAACCAACCACAGCATGCACACACAGGCTATCAGGGCAAATGTTTCCACAGTCTAGTAGACACGCCATTAAGTGGCTAGAATCCTAATGGGCTGGCAGGGGACTAATGGGCTTATCCTGGAACATTACCACCTTAAGCAAAAAAACAGCTGCTGCCATCAGAACTTGTTTTCTGGTATTTACAACTTTCACTGTGTCCAAGTGCAGGTGTTTCATGGCATACACTTTTATATATGCCGAAAAGAAGTGGGGGAAGAGGGAGGGATCTATCAATGTCATGCAAAGTAGAGATTTAATTGTGCAAAATATGTAAAACACAAAAACAACTATTAGGTCTAGCATTTAGGTCTTGTCTTAAACCTGATATTCTCTTGACTAGTAATACAGAGCTAGCAGACACTGTTAAGCCGTTCAGAGAGTTCTGACTTGTGTGAGATTTACATGATAATAAAATGCCCCCTGAAGAGGCATTTTGGACGCTGCTGGACGTAAACTATTCTTCTCTGTAAACACTGTTTCTCTCTCTCCATGTATCTCTCACTGCGTCACCATTCAACACACTGTAATTGCCGTCTTGGGCACGCACTGTACTGCAAGAATGTAGCAAGTGTATGATGAATAGCAAGTTTAGGAGATACTCCAGTATATCAGCGGCAATGAATCACATCGTGCTTCAAACTCAAAATGCAACCAGCTCGCATGAGATGAATCTAGAGGATTCCTTTCCCACCATTTCTATTTTTTTTGTCTCACTGCGCCTTGAATTTAATTTCGATTTATTCACCCACATAAAACCAGCGTATTAGACACCAGGAAAAAACAATTACCGAGTTCTGCCAATAAAACACATTTTGTGTTGTCAGCAGATGTTTCAGAGCATGTGACGTCAATTGAACATCGAACTGCTCTGTAATGGCTGGTAGAAAGCAAAAAAGTCTTAGTGTAATACTGGGTCTTGCTGCCAAAAGACTGTGTATTTATGCCTCTGACATTACATATTTTGATAAATATGCTTGCATCTCTCCAGCTGCTTCCTTTTCTAATTTTCAAGCCAAGATTTAAGGATTAGCCAAAACTCCCCTATTGACTCTTGCAAGCAGCTATTGGGAGCGTTGGTTTTTATTGCCACCTTTGCTATGCGCTGTAACTGTCTATAAAGTGCAACCTGTAATTAATTTCACTGATGCCATCATCCCTGAGTTACGCAATGTTCAGAATGCAGACTTCCCTGCCATGGTACAAGTGTGCACAAACTGGACTTGTAACATTCAGAAATTGTTAAATCACTTCAAACCAAAACTTGCCTGCTGTACAAGTTAGGAAGGCATGTATCACAAAACCTGACATGCCCTGAAGTTGCACTAGGGAATAGTTTGCCTTTAAATTCAGCATGAAACACAAGATTTTTCCAAATGGATTCTGGTCTTGGAACACAGTCTCTATTGGAAACTGTACTCCATGCACATTCTGTAGAGACAAACTCAAACAAGAAGATCAAGCATGAAGTAAGTGCTCCGTCCACAGAAAGCAGGAATCAGCAAGAAGAAACCACAAACCTGCAGACATACAACTGTCAAGACGTTTGACTTGGCACACACTGTGAGTCAAAGCGTGCCTCACCTTTGCGTCACGACTCTTTTTAGATATACTGGTACCTTTAAAAACAGGGAGCACTTCAGGTGACTGTCAAGAGTTTCATCTGCTCCTCTCAAAGTGGTAAATCTCCCGCCATAAATCTAAAAATTACCCCTCTAGTTTGAAGTGCTAGGGGCCCTGTAGTTAAAGGGTCGGTTTGGGGCTAGTGATACAGCTGAGCAAAACACCTGGAACCCCTCAGCAGCACCAATGAGCTCTGATGAAAAACAAATGTCAGCAAGCCCTGCAGCAGGACCGGACTGTGTTTACCCTGGCCGGTATGAACTATTGGCTACTGCCAGATCCACTGCCAGCACACTGACTCTTGACCCATATTCTATGGGTCAGGACAGTTCACAAAGCTTTGAGAATACAACTACCACTACTTTTACTTTTAGCTACTACTAACACCTGTAATATTGAAAATGATTAAATATCACATACATTGATACAGAAACCATGATCATAATGTCCTGCACCAGTTTAAGAAGGTCTACATGAGCCTGTAGTACAACCTGTGGTCACTGTGGCCAACACATGTTCAAAATGTGGAGCATGTGTATTTAAAAATTAAGGGCAAAGTCCTTGAACCATTTGCCACATTTGAGGTGGCACCGATGTAGTTTAATCCAACCTAACACTATTGCGTTTTTTCTGGCTTCCACTGAAAGCTTATGATTGAGGGACAGCGATGCAAGTGCAATGACTCGCTAAACTCAGGAATTAGACGGCACCTTATGTCAGCCTTTAGGGTAAAGCTGCTTGTCATACACTTATAATTACAGCTGTTATGGGTAATACACCTTGGCGACATTTTATTAAAGATTTATTAATTGGGTTAAAAGTATTTAAATCTTGACTCAGTCACTCAAAAATGTTCTTTATATCTCTTGCGCCAGCCAATTATTTTCGCTAAGTAGGCTATATTTGGCTTGGAAATGGCAAATTCCTTAAAATGGTTGTAATGAGGATGATCATCACGGTTTCAAATGTAGTAAAACATATTTATATATAGGTGCCCCGTTCCACTTTGCGCGCGGCATAATGAATGAATACACTGCGAAGCAACATAGGCTGCAGCAAAGTTAATGTTACCTACCCTGGAGATGGTTAACGGTGTGCTGAAATCCCGTCCTCCCACCAGTCGAAACCCCCAAGGAGAGGGTCCCTTTAGTGTCACGGTCTGGGGCATGTTTGGCATATAGACTTCAAGAGGGAAACAGACAGTTGACAGGCAGACAGAGCTGGGAAGTGTCCGCGGTTCCTCGATATGGGCTACGGGTGGAAAAAAAAACCCCACACAAACAAGGCGACGTGAAGTAGCAGGAGTCCTCTGCCTAGCTGCTAGGCAACGTTGTCCCGTCTGTGAAAACTTTACTCCCCTCTTGATTCAAGTTTAAATAACGAAGCCGCCTCTGACGTGGGATGACGAGTTGTCCTGCCCGCCTTCACCCGGTCTATACAGAGACGGGGGGAGGGGGCGTAGCGAGCTGTACCGGGGAAGACCCGCAGTGCTGTGACATGGCTGTGAGAGAGAGAGAGGAAGCAACAAATATCAGGGTATTGGTCGACACGGCAGGTATAAATGGCGGAACTGGATTCAGCATTATATTCCATGATCAGCTGGGGTGTAGGGCCTACATAACATAACACAGTTAGATAGATACACCTGAGAAGTTTAACTTCTAAATAAAAAAATAAGCAAAAATATTGGCAAACTTTTAAGTTTATATGTTAACAAAAGCTATAGCCTATATATTGTTGGTAGGCCTATGTGTGTTTAAACCTAGTCAAACTGAAAACTCTGAACCCTAATGAATACAGTGGCCTACATATCTTTACCGGCAGGTCTTTTAATTATTAACTTTTATTATAGTTAACCTCATAATATAGCCTACATATGACCTGTTCATTAATTTGTAAGTTGTAGGGTAAAACTTTTGGATGAAACATTACCTTAAAAATGACTTAACAACAAGACTAGATGAAGGGTCTACACACATGCTGGCAGCTCTGTTAGGATGGAGCTAAATGCTACTGTATATCAGCATGCTAACATGCTCTCAATGCCAATGCATGTTGATGGTTAGACAAAATGTTTGTCATGTTAGCCATCTTAGAGTGTTAGCACACTAACATTTGCTAATTAGCAATACTCACGTAGTGCAGCAAATTGGAATGTCTTTAATTTTACAGGTATTTAGCCATAAATCTAAGACAATTGTACAAATTAAAATTTTGATGGATGATGGTGCTAGATAAAAAGTTGGTGTCATCATAGTTGTTACAGTTCATCCTGCAGAGGACATGAATATCTGTGCCAAATTTCATGGCTCTCTGTCCAACAGTTGTTGAGACATTTCACTAAAAAGCAACAGCCTGACATTGCCATCCATTAAGCCATGCTGCTACAGCGTGACTAAAGACAAAGAAGACATAAATACATAAATTGGGGCTCACAGAGTGCTCTGGCCTTTGGGACTTGTCTGGCCATGTATTTGAATCTAAGACCAGTCAATAACTCACTCATCTGGGTCTTAAGCAAAAAGCCGTAGGGCCTGAGTGTCATCCTCAACAATGAAGATGTAATTTGGACGCCTCACCCATTTGTCAGTGGATATCCTAGTATCCTCTCTGCCCAACTTCTTGATTCCTCCTTTCCCCCAGCCAATTACAGAGTGAGTCACTGAGCTTGAGTATGATTTTTCTACTGTTGATGGAATGATCTCATAGACATTCCTGGGAATCTGTCTTTCAGACATCTGCAGGCTTGTGTAGCTCTGTCTGAAGGTCTGAGTCAATTTGAGTCAGACACTAACCTATCCCAGTTGCTGTGTAAAAACAGTGGCACTGATGTCAAACCAATTGGATCTCAACAACAGGTGTCATCATCAGCGCATCGTGAATGGGAGTGCTTTCAAAGTCTTATATAAACTTTGCACAATGACCTGCTGTGATGCAAAGAATTAATTTACATTTATTGGATTTGCATTTGCTATAACAAAAGAAAAGAAGCAGAGGGAATATGAGTCACATGATGTCTCTTAAAAGTCACTAAGGCTAAGTCAGATCAATTGAGTGTATACAAACTCAAAAACCTCCCCTCAAGATTTTGGATTCAGATACACACTGACAAATAATCAATCACAGGCTAACATTGTTAATTTTTAATTGTTAGACATGTCTCCATTATGCCATCATCATTATGCCTCACATTTTCACAACAAAAGTCCAGAAGAACATTTCAGTTTAAAAAAAAACAAGATGCCCATACAGTATTTGTATGGATGTGTGAACAAAGCCAATAATCATGTTTCACAAGGGGTCCCAAACAGTATTTACAGACTGCTCCATTGCTTGTTACCCAGACTACATCAAAGGATGACTAACCAAAGACCAAGAAAGGATGAGAGGGCTGAAGTCTGCACTGGAGATTTATTGAACAGATGAACAGGCTGACATTTCGGATATGCATCTTCTTCAAAGCCTGTAACCAATAAATCTGAGTCAAACTACAGAGAGCTCCCATCTCTCTGTTCTTTTCTCCCTGGATGGTCATCATTTGACATAGCCTGGCCAGCATCTTAGATGTCCATTTAAATCTACAAATCTATTTAGACCCTGATTTTGCCTCCATGTTATGTAGCCAAAAGGAACCTGAGGGGTAGCAGTAGTGTTGTAATCATGAGCTGTTCGCCTCCGTCTGGATTATCTGTGCCGTCTGGAAGAATGATGTCATCTAAACTGCTGCACAAATGCTCTTTCACTGGTAGTAAATAAAGGCTAATAATGATCTATGTCGTCAAACTATACCCAGTTATTTCCAATAAATGTATTCTCATAAACTGAGCAAGAAATTTATTTTTAATAGAACACCACAAGTTTTTAAAACATTTTTCATTGGCCCAAAGGTCTTTACTGTACTGTGTATGATTAAAAAATACCATACATTAAGGCATGCATAAAATACAGCTGTAGTTAGGCTAGTAGTAGTTATAATTAAAACAGTAATGCAAATAGGCTACTAAGCCACAGCTTGGTGGTGGTTTCAGAGTATTTCAAAGTTTTCAAGCCTGAAAATAAACTGTTGGCTATCAATGCCAAACTGGTAGCAGAGTTTGAAAATAAACTTTTCATGTACTATTCAGATGTTGTCAACATTGACATTAAGGTTTTTAACAAATATTAAAGTTGCCTTAATCAACATTTTTATATTAACAAAGGTTTATATCACTGTGGACCTCTGTCCTTCCCATCAGCCTCTTTCAGCTTTTGGTTTTGAGGCCAGCAACTTCACTGTTTGGGTGTGCTTTCATGCCTAACTGTTAGGTTTAGATAAAAAAAAAAACACGGTGCATTTGCCTGGTTAGTGCAGTTCTTTTGGGCTGATGTGAAAGCTCTCAATCAAACTCTGGTGTAGACCAAACTCTCGGTCCACTTCCAAGTGGAACCAACCACATGATTTTAAGATAGCAGATATGTGATTTTAGCATTATTTAAAAAGTTTAACTACTAATAAATGCATCTGCTGATCATGAAATGTGTCCAGGAAGCGATCTTATAATTGATCTGTATGAGCCATTTATGTATTTATGCATATCATTTGGTAACCACATATTCACATCAGCATGTATGCATTTCCCCTGATTAATAGGTCAAAAACTGTTTAAAATGCTGTGCTTGTACTGTCTATACCTTATTAATAATAAAGTCCATTCAAATTTTGTGACAGCAATCCCACAGTAATAACTCTGAATTATAACTGTACAAGACTCCTCCTTTACATCATTATTCACAACATGCAGTCAATATGCAGTCTAATAAAATTTAGAATTCTTATAATCAGTTATTCCATAATGAGCTCTTGACATAAATATACACAAGCGCCCAAAAGCATGACTCAACATGAACTCTTATGTTGTTACATTTCTGACAGATATGTGTAAATAAACAAAACACTTTCAGCACAGCAAGCTAATAATATGTAAATGTTTTGTACACCAAGTGGCCAAAAAATTAGTTATTACAGGTTTATGTTTTGTAATTAAAAACCCACATTTATCATTTTAATACTAGATGCCCATTATTTGCAAGGTTTAGAATCACTATCACAATTTTAAGTGAGGTCCAGAAGTCTGCTGCAGGCAAATCTAGCAGCAAACTTAGCTCCCGATTGGTAACATCTTTGCTGCATTACCAAAATAGCTTCTTTTGCCAGTTTTTTTGCTCAAACAACATTTGGTAGCTTATCCCCTGCATTGAAAATGGGTAGTTTTTTGTACTGACACAGGCTGGAAACAATGGTGCCACTTACATCGCTGTGCCTGGAGTCCCCCATGGGGAAGCAAATAGTTGTAGGGAATTCATGAAGCTTAATTTATGTGGTTGCAATATTGCTGAGACAGAAATGAAAAACAGATGATTTCATAACATAAGACCGCCACAAGCCCAAAGCTATCTCATAAGAATGCATGTAGACTTGCACACTTACCATCAGCAAGTTTATGTGATTATTATACTTAGTATAATTGATAGAGAAGAACAACTATTACCCGAGGAAATACTTGTCTTTATTTGAAGAGTATGTGTCCACTTCTTTCACAATTATTCCGAAATCAGAACCACCAAAATGTTTCAGTCAAGGTGGTAAACCAGTTTAATATGTTTCCAGCTCATCGTACAGTATGAAGCCCTGTTTGTGTATGGATATTTAAGCTCTATCGTGAAAAAGGTTCTGTATTCTCAGCAAATTTCAAACATGATTAAATCCACACAAATGTATTCATTTCATGTAGTCATTTTCAGACCAAAGTAATTGCATCATAATATCTAAAGTTTAATTTAACTAGATGGTGAGAAACTGTTAAAAGCATAAAAATGATCCTTTTCACAGGACTTATTATTTAACGGCTACATATCCTGGCCACACACAGAGACACACATGACACTGACCAGATGCTAGCAATGAATACTTAATGTGGTGCTGCAGCGTTACTGTTGTTGGAACAACAAACAGATGTGAATGGATCTTGTGCATTAATATGAGATACACTTTCACAAGAATAATGTAATACTTTGTTAGCTAATTAAGTTTAATGATAAAATATTTATTATGTTTTATGAAATATTATTAATGCTATGATGCCTTAATGTAAAGTGATTGATTCTGTTGTATGGTTGAATTTGCACTTTTGCACATGCGTGTATGCATAGTTTAACTGTCAGTAAGAACCTTTCTCATTCAGCATCTCATGACTTAAACATTGTCATAACTGCAGCTGCAGTTTTAACTGGGCACACTGACCCAGCAGAGAATAACAAATGAACCTGAAACAGCAAAACAATGACAGACAGACTGAACTGGTTTTGTTCATTAAGCTCGGATAACAGATTTTTCCTACAACACTGCTTAAGATTAACATTTTCCAGGCACATGCTTGTCATAAAGAAGTATGGATAGGTACAGTATGTGGTATCTGAACACGTTTTCCCGGAGAGTCTAAAACATGCTATTGTGTAGCTATTGCTATGTGTCACATCTCATCAGAGACCCAGCATTCCTATTTGGAGATGTGGCAGACCTGTTTACATAATGTATATATTTAACAATGATGACATGTAGGTGAAACACTAGAGTGACTTACAATGAGCCACAATGCAACCATAGAACACGCTTAAACTCCTTGTAAAAGAAAAATCACAAAAGAGTAGATTGTCCACAGATCGTCCAATGTTGCTGTTAATAACAACTTCACATGGCATTATTAGTTTAATAATCACACAGTGTGACAAACTTTATAATGTAATAATCAACCTTTTTTATCAGCCATAATGTTAGGCACTAGATGTAATAACATGGACACCTACACATTTTCTATTGTGTTGGCTGTGTATTCCACCACACAGTTTTTACAATGACACAGGAACTGGGGTTTGAGTGCTGACTTCTTTACAACCACAATGAACAGTGTCAGACTTTATGAGACTGTCCTCCCAAGACGAAAGACAGCGTTGGTCGTGCCATCTATCTAATTCCCCAAAACAACAGACGTATGTTTCTATTCAAGAGACAAAGCCCTCTCCTGGCCAAAGCAGTTATGACTATCGTTTGTTGGGAGAAAAGGAGGTAGTAGTAGTGTGGCATTCCTGAAGAGCCACAAACAAAAAGTTGCACTAAAATACTGGCGACCACTGTTCGTTTCTTGTTTCCTACTGACAGTCAATGTTGGTTTCTCCCAGTCATGTTGTTCCCCTACCATAACAAAGTGGTTATTACTGTAACCATGACAACGAAGGTCCCCTTACAAAGTCATGTTTGTGTCTAAACCTAACCAAACCTTAACCATAGCATTGTCAGATCATGAAACTGATTTATTTTTCCTATAGTGATTTGTATTCCCTTTGGAAAATACTGACAAATGATGTTGCTGTGCCGGTAGCGGAGTCAGATCAGAAAAAGCTTCTGTGTGTTGTTCAATGATGTACTTTAATTTGGAGGACTTTTCATACACACTCCTTAACCCTAAACCAATAAATACAGACTATTATGCAGTGAGACAGTTTACAGTCCCATTATGTGTCTTAATGCACCTTAAATGGATCTTGAGTAGTATTTGTGATCATATTTCACAACTATTTACATTCTTCCTTCTTTTCTCACGCTTTTCTTCCCTGCCCTCTATGTCTCTCGTTCTCACACACTCTCCCTTTCTAATTCCTTCTCTCACACAGTATCTAATTAAGCTCACCATTATGACTCATCAAACCATTTTTCCACCAAAATATCCGCTGAAACCTAAACAAGCTATAGATAACTCCCTCTCCAGTATCACAAACACAAACCCTAATTGACACCAAGCCCCTTCATTATACCAGAGTGAGCCAATCTGATTCTGTGACTAAAGTTTCAACCACCACAGTTCTGTACTCTCTTGTAAACAATCCAAGTAACGAGCAATGATCGGACAGGCCCACAGCAACAGGAGTGGCATGAGGAATTTATGTGGGCTGTGTCTTTTTGGACAAGAGACCAGTTCATTAGTGTAGTTTTCGGTGGGGTTATTTGAGTCAATTGGCTAAAAGGAATTGGTTGGGTCTGAATTTAACAGTGCACAGGACAAGTTAATTCTCCTTAAATAGTCAAGAACATGCAGCACCGTGCAACCGACTGACTTAGGACTCTGTCCTTCCTACAAAAACTACACCATAACTCGTTTCAGCAAATGCCCCAGAGCGACGTGTTTATGTCCAAGACAAAGCCTTCCAGTTGCTGTAGGAATTAATACTTTTGTACATCAGGTGCGAGTAGTATGACATTGTTACAGGGACAAATTCCGAAGGAGAAAGTCAGGGTGCATGGATGGGATCCAAACGTTGGAAAAAAGTGTCCATAACACTGAGTTTTAGCTCCTAAAAACATTAATTGAAATTTGCCTGATGGAAATCTGGTAGCGTAAAAAAAAACATTGCATTCTTTAGCCAAATAAAGTGTTCTTTTTCCTTCATATAGTCTATTGTCTTGCACCTGGCCTAAATATACTGTAGGATGGGATGTAGACACAACTACTTCATTTTTTGTCAATAAAATGTTGGACAGCTGTTTGTATTCCCTTCCTACCAGCAGTCAAAGTCGATTTATTTTAACCATAACCACATTTGTTCTCTAACCTTAACCAGTCTGTGTTTATGCAACCAGATGATTCTGAACCAATTGATTTATCTAAACAGTATAGCTTTCCAAACTATCCACTATCAACACTGATGATAACATTTTACAACATAGTACAATTGTGGTTCCATGTGGAAGACCTCTGCCTCATGAGCATTAGATTTGATACTACTGATCTTCATTTGCTTCACAGATTAAAATAAGAAGCCAATAACTGAACCCCTGCTGGTGGAGACAGAGAGAATTGAAATGAAGGGAAATCATGCTCCAGGCCATGAGTTTGGCTTTGGAATCATCTGATCTAGATACAGATCAAATTGAATCATTACTGAATGCCCCCCACACAGATATTACACCATGTCAACACTGTAACAATGCATTCTTTATCCTAATGTCCTGGATAGTTCTGACCTGGGAAAGACACACAAATGTTTCCCACATGCCAGCTGCTGACAACTGAGTTCAGCACATTCACAGCTTTGTTTGTGTTTACAGTTGAGGTACAATACCACAGAGCTGAAGGCCACCACTATTCATTCCAGCTGGCAGTCCTATGTCTATGACTGCCTGTCTGTCTATATTCATATTTGGCAATGTTGGCAATGTTGATAGTATACATACGGATATAGCCTAAATATAACAAACATGTAACATGCTTTTAATTTATAAAACAATGATTTCATGTGGCCCAGCTGTATAATAACATCATCACGCTAGAAGAATATATGTTTTGTTTCATGCATTAGAAAATAGAAAGTTTGCACATTAATTAAGCCAGGCACAAGCCACAGGTTTATACCAAACCAAAGTACTCACTGGACGTCTGGTCGTGGGCTGTTTTCATACAATATTTATCAAACAAATTATGTGGTGGTATACTAGCAAATGCAGAAAGTATCAAATGACATGTTCTCTATAGGTACCTGCATTTTACTTGAATATTTGAATTTTGTGCAACTTCTGAATGAATCTGATGAATTCTACTCCTCTAGATTGCAAATGGAAACATTGCTGTCTGCGTTGTTTAACATTTAACAATCCAATACTAAAAGCTGAGCCAAATACAAGATTGATGCATCATCATTGATGCATACCTATGAATGGATGCCTCAGCGCTGCTAAGATGTCCAACAACAACCGATAAAATCCGTCTCTGAAATTTCTGCCTCGACTCCAAAGCAACGGATAATCATTAGATTTCACTGTGGACAGTTTTCTTATAGACAATTTATTTGGTACAAAATAGTTTCAGTGAGAAGTGTCAAGACTGACAGAACCACAAAAGTAATTCCATTCACCTGCATTAAATTGGGATGGTGACATAAAATAGTGGCGACATATCTCAAAATCTGGACCAATAAAACCAAACCACATTTCTAGATACTACTAGGGGTAAGTAAGAAACAATGGTATTCATTTATTTTGGTGAGCTGAAGCCATGAATGCATTGTTATTGTTATTTTCAATCAAACACTTCTTC
Organism: Micropterus salmoides; assembly: GCF_014851395.1. Taxonomy (NCBI): domain Eukaryota; kingdom Metazoa; phylum Chordata; class Actinopteri; order Centrarchiformes; family Centrarchidae; genus Micropterus; species Micropterus salmoides. Next base: position 16,514,769 of record NW_024044681.1, read on the forward strand.
CACCACTGCATACAGTAGCAATTTTATTGTATGAAGTATTTTAAAGTAGTTGTGTGTTTGCAATCCTTGGTAGTAAATTGGTCTTAAGGGATCAAACAAGCCCAATGGTCCGTGATCCCTCTGTCTGTTAACTGTGGTTAAGTAATTGGAAACTTCTTTGTTGGTTGTGGGAATGTTACAAAGCTCATTCTGTAGCTTTGTACTATATACTGGGGATTCTCGTTTGCCTGTAAAACTGCTAGGCTTGTAACATGGAGGGTGAATTCTAAATAAATACACATGTTGTGCTGTGTTTTCCCTCACTAAATGTTTTAAAATCCACATCAGTGTTTCACTTTGCCTTGTTTTAAAGGATGCAAACAATCTTTGACTCTGAGACCTGGAACAGGTTTTGTGAAGCAGAGCTAAAAGATTATACTGATCATAAACCAAAGGCGAAGTACCTGAGTAGGCGAGTCCATCAGAGTTAATTTCAGCAAAGCAAAGCAATCGTGAATGCACTGGTGAAGACAGTGCAAAAAGGGATGCAAGCGGAAGGATCAAAGTATTAATGAAAGCATTTATTTAACCAGGTAAGCCTATTTGTGACTCAAAATGTGTTTGGTTAGACTGAAATTGCATTCATCATACCTTATAAGTTCATTAAAGAAAGTTTTAAATCTCCCCTATTTGAATGACCCAATGACCTGACTGCTGGTTAATGGGTAGTCTTTATGGGCTGCTATTAAATTACTTATCAGCAGCAAAAATGCACAGTGCTAACATGTGAAATATTAATCCTGTTCTGTAAGTGATGTTTACCTGGACTAAACTGGTCTCTTATCAGGCTGGAATAGCACACTCTTGCACTTTAAATACACACATAATTCAGTGCATCAGCATCAACGGTTTTGTTGGACAGGTACTAAACTGAATTTCAGACAAGCAATTATATGGTTAACAACAAGACCAGGAGGGAGGAGCAAGACTTTCAAAGGCACATGTCTGTTGCTGTCTCAATGTTAGGGCCAGACCAGTGTCCACACACACACACACACACACACACACACACACAAAATGCAGAAACAGATTTGAATGAAATTTGATGGACAGACCGAGTGGACTTACTGTAGTTGTTGGTAGTAGTTGTGTTTCCACGTCTGTGTCTGAAACTGAACTCTGGCATAATCTTTTTTGGGCCTGTAGTGGAAACCCGGCCAAAGTACGAGCATTTCCCACAAGACCCCTAAATCATTCTGATTTTAACATACAGTCACTAGTACATTTAGCAGGGAAGTGTCCACCCCGTACGATCACAGTGTTCCTTTTTGAGGAGCACAGGAACATGGGATGAATTACAGCTACTGGTCAGCAGCTGCTGTTAAACACCACAGACACCACACACACACACACACACCTCACACACACACACACACACACACACACACACTCTAACAAGGAGAGAACACACACTGACAAGCAGACCAATTAAAACACTCGGGGAGTCTTTGTTTGGATAGAGTGTAATGTCACAGTTAAGAAGTTTTGGCCTCCTGTTACAAACCACCCAACAAAATCATGTGAAAAAAAAGTATTTGTGAGCTTTTGAAAGACACAAATTGAAAATGTTTATATAAATAAGATGCCATAAAGAATTGCATTGTTTTCTTTTTTTCTTCCATATCCCATGTGTTGCCCACCCTCTGAATCTCTCTCACCCTCTAAATGATTTGGTCTAGCCCTGTACAGGAATGTCAAACAGCACTTGTGAGAAAGAAACATAAAAGGGAGTACCAAACACACATACAGATACACCCCCACCTACTCACACAAACGTCTACAGCCAGCCACTCACACACTCTAAGGAAATTACCCGGTATCTGGCTTTTGTTTCATTTCATTTCTTGAGAGCTTGTTTACCTGCCTACCACTCTCTTTGCACCAAAAGCATTAGCTGAACCAAACCAGGCCGCAGTATGCACAGTTAACTGCTTCCAACGGCTTCACCAACAATGTGAACAATGTCATACACCCCTTGTAGTGGAATAATAAACTTAAAAAAGTTATCCGTGTTCAGTATTACCTTTTACGAGAATGATTTCTGCCTGGCACAGAAGGGCATCCCTTATTTACACTTTTTGTGTTTTTACTGTTTTCAGAGGAGCATGATGTCATCGTGTCATCACTCGAGGTGCATATACACATACACAAATCTAAAATAATACACTTTTCCCTGAAAAAAAACTTTTGTTCAATAGCACCACTCCAGCTATTGTTTTTATTGCTCCTAAATCCACTTAAAAAAATTGTCTATAAATTTCCTTTCATCATGCAGAAAAATGTGTGTTTAAGCTGCAGTTATTGTGTTATGAATACGATTAAAACCATCAAGGTATTTGACACAAAACCATCCAAATACAATGAAAATCAGATTGGCTTACGCTTAATCCCCTTATCTCTTCACTATTACCAGCTGTGAGTTCATGTGTGACTTCACTGATGCATTCCCACACGCATTTTAAATGCTTCATTGTGTATGTGTGTGTGTGTCTGTGTGCTTTACATATCTGTGTGTATTATTTGGATGATGTGAGGATGTTTCTGAGGCATTCCCAAAGAATGCTCTCAGAATCTGTTTACAGCCTTCGGGAGGCTTTGTGGGCTTCAGGGACTTTAGTGGCTTTTCGGGGACTAACAGAGGGAAAGTTTAACCTTCTTTGCATGATGACTTCCAGACTATCGCGTGTTGCTTCTCTTTTATGAGCATAGCCCTGTCGGGGTCCATCATCGAGCTTATCTCTCTGTGAAACAAACATTTTATGGCTTGGATTTGGAGTTTGACTTATTTATAAATCATAAAAAAGTACTGTGCCAAACTGAGACATTCAAACTTTCAAACACGGAACTTTTATTGCTGATATTCGCTTCCATGGTGGATCAACAAAACAGAGCATCCATGCTAAAACACGTCAATAAAAACAATAAAAGAGTTCAGAGGCAAATAAAAGAACACAACTATGTGAATCTTATGAGCAACTGAATACCTAATAGTGAAATCCAAACTCAGAAAATTCAAGTGCTCAATATTAAAAACAACTACATTCACATTACTTAACTTCAATTGGTTCTTTTCTCAACTAAAATTTAGTCAGTTTAAAAAATATCAAGTTGCTCAAACTGCTGAAATTCAGACACCAAACTTCTAGATGAAAAATCCAAACTTGATTATTTGGGCTACTGAGGATAACCCAGCGTGACTGAAACTGGTCAGACCTCTGTGCTATCAAGTTACCATCTGTCCAACACCTCCTCATACCTAAACGACAAAATAAGTTGGTTGGCAGTTGTCCCAAAGCAATGTATGAGACTGTTTTCCAAAACGAAATATACTGTATGTTCGTTGGAAAGTACAACGACATATAGGACCGTTCGCCAAAACGACATGTATGACACGCATAGAGGACCTAAAGCATGTTATGTAAGTCACTTAACCTGAGCCTCATGACGTTTAACATGACGTTCACTAACAAGGTCCACGCCAATATGAGGTAAGAAGTAGTGGTAGTAGGAGATTGTTTCAAACATGGTTGGTGCCTACTTTATCTGACGGTCCCAGTAATTTTAAAGTATCCAAGAGCCGCTGCTCATAATTTCTAGCAGAAAAAAAGAGAGTTTCAGCAAAAGAATACAAGCAAAGGTAAGAGCAAGCAGCAAAGTGTCTACACTGTAAGAAAGCAGGAAGTAGAACGAGATGCCGTTCCAGGAGGACAGGAAGTCGTGCCACAGTCTCAGCTCCATTTTGCAAGTGTCGTCGAGTACCACTTGGTCATGGAGGGACAGAACTGTTGCGGATAGGGACGATAAGTGGGAAAGGAAGGATCGGCCGTGGGGGATGATGCGGATGGCAAAGTTTAGTTGCTGAGCAGAGAGAGAAGCTGGTGCTTGGTGCATCTGTGGGCGAGTGTCACGGATTGGTATGGGTGAGGCAGGTAGTAGGTTGGAGGACCCAAATGCAGGACACGAAAGCCAGCAGGAACAGTTCAGAAGGGTTTTAATACAACAAAAGACGAGCACACTTACAAACAGAGTGGCTGATAGACTGAGTCCAAAAACAAAGGCTGTCCAACAGAAATCCAAACAAGTCCATCAAAAAAGAGACCAGAGAGCTAGATGTCCAGGAGTCCCCAACCAGTCCGGATGATGGAGCCAACCCAGGAGGGAGATGACCAGGCGGGCGGCTAGCAGGCTGGGTGCTAGAAGGCCGGGAGAGGAAGAAGCCTCCCACCCTGCAGCTAGCAGGCCGGGAACAAGTCCTGGAGCTAGCAGCACCGGGGACAGGCTGAGGACTAGCAGCGCTAGCTGAGCTGGAGACTGGCGGATCAGGCTGGCGGCTAGCAGCTCTAGCGGGCCGGGGATCAGGCTGGCAACTGGCAGCGCTAGCCGGGCAGGACGAGTGGATGCTTCCCTGCGTGCAGTCGGCAGGCCGGGGCTCGGGGCAAGCAGGCTTAGCAGTCACACACTGGGGGGTTGCAGAGCAAAGTCTCGACACAGTCTCAAATTCAAAAGACCTTCTCCATCGGGAGGAGGCAATGAGCAGGGCCATTTCTGGGTCCGTTTTCCACATAATAGAGAGTAGCTCAAAAAACTGCGGCTCCTCGGCTGTTAGCTCCTCTTTAGGCACCCCCAGTTCCTCCCAGGTGCTGGGCAATTTAACAATGTCCGCTGGGTCCATATTTGGTCGGGTCATTCTGTCACGGATTGGTATGGGTGAGGCAGGTAGTAGGTTGGAGGACCCAAATGCAGGACACGAAAGCCAGCAGGAACAGTTCAGAAGGGTTTTAATACAACAAAAGACGAGCACACTTACAAACAGAGTGGCTGATAGACTGAGTCCAAAAACAAAGGCTGTCCAACAGAAATCCAAACGGGTGAAAACCAGAATCCAAAAATGAGCAGGGTAACAGGGAGACACGGCGAGTAAGGCTGAAGACACGAGAACAAACTGCAACACTGGGTGACAATAAACAATGACCCGACAAAGACAAGACAGAAACACCAGGTATATATACACACAGGGACTAACGAGCAGGGCGGGAGCAACACAGGTGAAAGACATGAGGCTAATGAGGCACAGGCAGGGAGAGAGAGAGCGAGTGTAGGGGAAAACAGAGACAGACATGCAGAGTGTGACAGCGAGGAGGTAGTTTGATATGTAGGTAGTTTTTCGGTAGGGAGGGAAGCTTGGAAGGAAAGTGAATCTAGGGTGATGCCGAGAAATTTGAGTGTTGTGCTGGGTCCTTCTGTTTTCTCTGGGGAAAGGGGAATGCCTAGCTGGAAAAAGGTGGACTTAAGGGTGGAGAGACCGTGTGCTGGAGGTGAGGATGGATGAGGGATGAGGTTGATGGCTTGAGAGATGGTTGCGTAATGCATGGAAAAATCGGTGCGGTGCGGTGGGGGGAGGAAAGATTGATGATGAGTCTCTTTTTACAGGATTACTTCCTGGTGGGGCTGATGCTGTGGATGGGAAAGGGGGGCTAGTGTAAGGGCCCATCATGAAACTGTCGGCCACTTCTTTGGCTAAAAGTCTGTCCATGGTATCGGGCTCGGCGAGGGCAGACTGAAGGTTTTGGCAAAGGAATGATGAATGGGGAATGACCTCGATGCCTGGGTGGAAACCGGAGGTGAAGCCGTGGATGAGCAAATTGACGAACTGGCGGTCTGGGTGGCTTCTAAGAGCAGACTGTAGGGCATGGATGTTGATGGGTGTTTTGAGATGCTTACGCAGTCAAAGACCGTGTTTGGTGGGTTTATGGGGGCAACTGGTTCTGGCGTGACCGCCGCCGCAGAAGGAACAGGTGTGAAGAAAATGGCAACTGGAGATGTTGCAACCTAAGTCATTGAAGTTGTTACAGACAATTCTGCCGCCCTGGTCCAGCACGGGCCTTCCCATTTTGTCCACTCCATGAGGGATTGGACCGTGTGCTGAAGGCTGTGGGCTAGCCTGTAGGGGACTAGGTGGTTTGGGGATGAGGGGAGGTGGTGCGGCAGAACTAACCTCGAAAAGATAGGCGGGTTGTTGGTGGGTGGGCGTGGGGATGAGGTAAAGGAGCGGCGATGACACAGTTGGTGGCTGGATGGGAAGGAGCGCCGCACAGGTTACAAGCAAGCGAGCATACGACAGTAGATTTCGGGGTCGAGGGTGCCCCAGTGGGTGCCTTGGTTGAACTGCTGGAGGCGGCCTGCGGCTTGAGAAGCAAAACAGAACGTAATAAGAAAAGAAACCGGTGCCACCGAACCGCAGAGCCAAGTTCAAGATGATGGAGAGGTAGTCGTCCAACTCGGCCCTGCGGTTGGGGAAGACTGAACAAATGGTTGTGGTAAAGGGAAAAGGCGAATTCGACGGCACTGAGTTCTCTGGATTGTGAGGGTGAGGGATGTGTAAGCTGGGTCGTGCCTTGAGGTATGTAGAGCTCCCTGGGGCTAGTGGTGGTGTTGATGGACCGCTGGAAACGGAGTGCGAGGTCAAGGTAACTACCTGAAAGGATTTGTTGTCTGAGAGAAGGTGAAACGGGGGAGGGCAAGGTGAAATTGCTGGTGGTCGTGGGATTGATGATGGGTGGAGCGGAAAGGCTGGGGGTGGGGGTTGCTTTAGGGACGGGGAACGAAGTGGGATGCGGGGGAAGGGGTGGGGGTGGGTAGGGGATGGAGGGGAATAGCGATAGAAAAGGAGGAAATGGAATGGGTCCGGTAGGTGGCTGCGCCGTGGCTTGTTGTGGCTAAGCCGCCGTGGACGGTGGCGTTGGTGGTGGTTGCTGCAGGAGGGAGAGAAAGAGCTGCTTGGGTGTGAGGATTTGAAGGAGCTATATTGGCTGCAGTGGAAGGAATGGGAGGAGAAAGGATGTTGGGATGGAGGGATGCATGTGTGGGGGTAGGGTGTGCAGCCTGCTGAGATATGGATGAGAGAAATAGGGAAAACATCAGACACAGCGAGAGCAGGCATTGGGGATACGACCTGGCCCTCAGTGGGGGGTGGAGCGGTTTGTGATGCTCCGGTGGGTGGCCGTCCAGAAGAGCGGACCTTGGCTATCTGCTATTTTAAACATGTCACCTGAGTTTATTACACAGGACTTGAGCCTCAGTCTCCTGAGTAAAAGTCTTAAGTTTACTTGTGTCATCCATTGTCCCACCACTTACTTACGGACTTGGTCACTCTTTATACGTCTTCTGCAACTATAGGTCTAAACCCTAACAAAAAAGTTATCAAGTAATCAACCTACACAACTGTTTTACTGGGGAGGCAGGCTGTTCTCATCGCTCTTCATTGAAGAAATAGAAGTTTAGATCAGCCAATGGAACACACTTACATTTTCTGATATTTCAAAAAGACAAATTCAAACCACATGAATACAGATAGATGGTTTTCAGATTAAAATATTTCAGTGCAATAAATTCAGGGGAGTTCGAATTTAAATATGAAGTATTCAGTAGTGGTTAAATTTCACATTCAATATGATATTCAGTTGCTTTTAAAAATTCTTATGGCCTTCTTGTGCTTCCATAAAGTGCAGGATTTGTTTCCTTGCGACTGAAAATGTCAACCTTTTGTCAGTTGTGGTCAGGAGCTAAAATGGGTCAGCTGAGTATGGGTTTTGTGGTGGATCCCCACCTGCCAAGAGTAGCAACATGTTTTTATTACACCGGCTCCCAGTAGAGACAAAACTTCTCAAATTTAGGTCAGATTCCAGTCAAGTCAAATTTATTTCCAAAGGATTTTTTACAAAATAGGTTAATCACAAAATTGCTTCCAAACAGCAAGAACAGAAATAGACCTGAAAAACAAAAGGCCACACAGACACAGAAAAAGTTAGCTGAACTTTAACAATCAGGCCACTGTGGGCCCATTACACTCACTAACCAGGCTTCTGCTGAGACCTAATCATGTAATTGAATATCCGCTCCCTCTACCTTGAAGACCTAATTCAATTACAGGTGCATGAATGTTTGTCATTTAGGGGGAGGGGGGGTCATTTTTTTTTTAGCTACTCTGGATTAAGCTACTGCTGAAGTCAGTGACATCATGTCTGGTCTGGAAATGTTTAAAATTTTTTGCCTGTAAAGAAGAATACTACCACAGATAGACATCATTATCATCATCATTTTAGTTTTGTTGTGACAGGGTTCAGATCTACAGAACAAGATAAATAGAGAGTACCTGCAATATAGCTAACCGAATCTTCACTGTCATATCTGATTGGCATGGTTCCAAGTGTTTGCTTTTTCTTTCTCTTTCTGCCTCTGTCCATGACATTCTTCCAGGAATCAGCCTCACTTCTTCTAGCAGGGTGATGTTTTGAGATGCATGCGGTTTTGGGCCTGAAGTGATCAAGTGTGGTTCAGTATGGGAAGAAGACTGGGGCCCTCTCTCTCTCTCTTTCTCTCTCTCTGAATGGTTGCCATCCTCCCTCGGCTCCTTAATTGCTTCAGCACATGTCTTAGGGAGTGTATTTTTCTATGCCTCCTTGTGCTGTTAACAGTCAACCACCCTTTCCAAATGAGAACAAACTGCTCTGGATGTAAATGTAATTTGACAGCCAGCAGCAGTACTACAAACCCAAGGTCACGAAAAACTATGTCTTCGTGGATTTGGTGGGCTCATAATTTATATAATGAAGATGATCTGACCTCCTTTCCTGACTGGGAATCTTTTAACTGCCAAGCTGTGAGTCAGGTTCAGTTGTGTAGCCCAAAATCACAGAGATGGTCTCATAGGACTTAATAGTTCTCACATTATGAAAATTCAAGAATAACATGCAACACCTGCAAACACATTAAATGTCGAAGATAAAATGAAATAGCAAACCAATAAATTGAGTAATACAGGCAACAAATCCATTTGCGTCATGGAGCACCATCCATTCCTCACTACAAGGAGAAGACGGTAAGTCTAGGACCAGCGCTTGCTAATCTGCCTTTCTCATTCGCAAATTTTATTTATGTTTGGGAACTACTGAAACAGCAAACAGGAGGGAGGTTTCCAGTCCTTGTGCGGTATGAAGTCCACAACCACCAGGAGAAGCTCTCTCTGGAGACACAACCTCCAGGGTCGTGTTTGTTAAGGTTCACTTACTCACTCGAGGACTGCCCCCGAGCGACAACTGCCTTGTTTGTGTTATAAACCAACTTGGGGTGAGTTCAGTTGGTTTCAGTGTTTTTCAGGTCATAATAGATGATGTATATAGATGGAGGTGACCTTGTCAGTGATCCTGGACAGAAAACACTGACTTCAGTACTTGTACAGCTGAAAATAAACTCTAAAAGCTGAAATCACAGATATCATCTGTTTTACCTGTATTAATTTTACTTATTACAAATATTTGAGGCTGCAACAAACAATAATTTCATTTATTACTAATTAATTGAATGATAAAGAAAATATTTAAAAATGTCAATTCCAATTTCTGAAAGCTCGCGTCTTGAAATGTCTTGTTTTTTCAAAGATATCCAAACATTAAAAGATATCATTATGAAATTGTGCTCATTATAGTCATGGGTAAAAGACCACATGGAAACATTAGTTAAAACAAACTAAAACTAAATTAACTAAAAGATCTTTTGAACAAACATTATTTGGACCAAATTCTGAATTGTTTAGCGTCACTTTCTAAACTTTCAGTTAAAGTTTTTGGGTGGAATTTCTTATTACTGTAAAAGCAAAACCTTTGTATAGTACCAGTATGCATCATCAAGGGAGGACATGTTCTAAACTCCTGAGTTCCTTTAAGAAAAATTATCATCTTGGGCCTGGTGGGTCAGGGACGAGCCTCACCCATGCGTCCTTCCTTCTGTATTTCACAACCATAATAGGCTGTGACCTGTTTATGTATCTGCTCCAACTGCCTGGTCTTTCACTAGAAAGAGCTGTGTCAATATTGGTGAAGCTGTAACTCACTGATATGGTGAATGCCTAGATAATGCTTCAGTGACAAGAGCCTACAGTCAGATGAGGTGTGTGCAAACAGATACACTTCCACACAAACACACGTGTACTTACATGCTTGTGCACACAATAAAAGACGGGGAAAGGCTGATATGGAAAGAAACAGAAAAGTACCCCATTGTGTTATTCACTTTTTCATGATGTCACAGGTTAATTATAGTTAACAGTTTTAAACTACAGTAGTAACCCCAAGTAATCAGACATAATGTAGAAAAATAAGGGATCCGAAAAAGTCAGGACTAACCCTAAAGATTAGTGAAAAAGCAGAAATTCCATGTTAAGATTATTCCAGGCTGTGAGAGTTATTCCTTGAGTTTCCAGTCTTATTACTTGACTTTTGGAGGTGTATTCAAGGTTACCTCCAATTTTTCTGCACTACTCTTGGCTTTTCATGGTGGTTCCCAACTTGTTTTTGTTTTTCTACTTATTGCCAGTTTTTCCTTTAGGAATATTTTTAAGACTATTCTCTCATATTTCATGTTTATCAGACCTTTAGGTGTTACTCCAGCTTCTTCTTCTTGATCTGTGGGGCAAAGTTTTCTCAGCAATTATTATCATTCTTTAATCAGTCATTAGAAAAGGTTTTAAGCTGCCTGTAGTATTGATTTGTATCACTTTAGTGGTTTGCACAGTCCACATGTATACAAACTCCGCACAGAAAGGTGGAGGTTAGATGAATTGCACATAACTGTGAATGGGAGTGTAAATGGCTGCCTGTCTGTATGTGTCAACACTGTGATGAACTGTCCAGAGTGTAACTCTCTCCCACAAGAGCTTCCTGCAACCCTGAACATGATAAGTGGGTATACAACATGCATAGATTCACATGCTGCCAGCCAAGTTGTCAATACCACACCAATCAAGCTAACTTAGCACAGTACATTCCTGTGATTTCTAAAAGTATCTGGTGTCAAATACCACCCATTTGGGAATCCGACCTCCCTAAAACAAATGTGAAGGAATACTTCTAAATGGTATTTGACATCAGTGTGGTGTGAACAACACTGTGTCTCTTCTGTCCCGAGGGGGCTTATTTTGTCTGTGCTGACAGACAGCTCATGTAATCCGATCCTCAGGTACTGCAACTGGCCCTGAGTCATTAGTCTGTGCAGGAGTTACACACATAGACAGGCACACATGCACACACACCCACAGACCACAAGAAAGCATGCCATGTGTGTTTCCCAAAAATGTTAATGCATTATTTGAAGCCACTAATATGTCAACACTAATATACGGAATATGTTCACTTCAATCACTCAAGACTGCACACAAGCAAAAGGTCAGAGTACACCAGAGAGAAGTCATACATAACAGCTCACATGTACTACATTGTCTCTTGTGTGTGTCCTCTCTACGTCTGCAAGACAGGGGTGCATCTTTGACCTTGTGTAATTTTTGATGCAGGACTTACCAGCCTGAGCCAAGCACATGATGAGGCATTCAGTGAAAGGAAGAACCAAATACATCTGGAAAACCTTAACCTCAACTAAATGAATGGGTTGGTTCAGATGCTTTTCTGTACTCGTTTTGTTATCGTGTGACACTCACAAAACATGATGCCGCTGATTCCAGACGGAGCCAGACAACGTATTTTGTGCACTGACGTTACAGTGACAAAACAATGTCTGAAAGATGGAGGACACATTCTTCATCCTTAATTTACTATTAATTTTCTTATCCCTGATTGGTTTCTGTGTATCAGAATGTGTGTAATGCCAGACATTTCTCTTCACGCACAGTTTCACAGCCTTTTTTTTAGCACAAAGCTTCTGCCCAGGTGTGAAAATTAGATGATGGTTGGCGTGTTATTCCTCAACCTTGACAGCACGGCAAGCAAAATACCTTTGTGTTTAGCTAAGAACAGAGACGCCCTGTTGTGTCAACAAGGCCAGATTCATGATAGGATTCATTATTCTGCATTACTGTGGTACTATACGCAGCCTATTTAAAAATCTCACTTTCTAACTGCATTCTGCAGCTGCACCACGATCCTGCTCACTTGGAAATACTAACATCAGCGTGATCAATCACATCATGAGTGATAGAGATAATTATTTATTGGGCTTTCTTGTCTAAAGCTTTATACTGATATTTACACTTTAAACTAAGATTACACATCTTGTGCAATAAACATTTGAGTGGAATAGTGGAATCTCTAACAAACTGACAACTGTCTTGTGTGAGGTGAGGGTGACTTAATGCTGTGCAATATTTGAATGTGAGGGCAAAACCCACTGTTCAAAAAATTACTGACAGCTCATAAAAGCTGTAACATTAGAAAGTCTGAGTAACAAACTAATATACAACCAGTATTTTCTGACATACAATAAACCTCCACCAACTAATTTGCTTCAATACACATTTTGATATGGACTGAATAAATAAGAAAATTAAACAATGTGTCTGGCTCTGTAGGACGCAGAGAGAAACTTAGGGTTTTTTGAAGAAAACCTGCGAGAAGGTCAGGTTCACAGAGTCAGTTACCACAGTAACTGACCCAGAGTTTAAGTAAAATTAGTAAAATTAGTTAACTAACCCCAGTTTCCCTCATCTCAGAGTTAAAGTAAAATTAAGGGGGAAAAAAAGAAAAATCATCTGGTAATGTGGTGATGGGGCAATGGACAAGACACATGCCTTTGGAGTGAGAGACCCCCGTTTGATCCCTACTGTCCACTTAACCCATCGTTGCTCCAGAGGTGTGCGACCTCTGACATGTACAGCAATTGTAAGTCGCTTTGGATAATAAGCGTCAGCTAAATGAAGAAATGTAATAGACAAGAAAAAAACATGAGAGTGTGAAAAAGCAAACACTGTTTATGTCACAGAAATCTTGTTTTGACCTCCAGGTTGGGAACCACCATTGTAAGTCTTTAAGCAGTTGTGAAGAGCATTAAGTACTGCTGATCTCTGTTGTTAACTCCCATTCATCAACCTATGTCTAATTAAGAAAAATTTCTTCAGATAAACCCAGAAGTCCACCACTGTGAAAATAGAAGGTATACTCAGGAAAGGTAATGCCTAGTCAGAATGCTTGAGAATTTGAAGTGTTTTTCTTTCATCCACTGAATACTGCTGACACTTAGTGGACATCAGTGAACAGTGCAGCTGTAGTGTTCCTCATCAGTAATTTAAAGGGTAAAATATCATAACGTCATCCTGGAAAAGGAAAAGGAACCCTTAACTTCCTTAAATCTTGTTTTTCCTGTCAATATAATTTGTAATATATGAAGCAAGGATTTTAGTGTGTGCATTAGTTTTAATGTTATAAAACTCATAAGTTCAGAATCATGTTTACAGACAATTCTCTCAATAATAAAATTAGGAAGTCATCAACAAGTTGTTAAATATGTTTTTTGAGCTGGTAAAGAAATGGTCTTTAGGACACAAACAGAACATTAGGGTTTAAACGTATAGCTGGTGTACCCACTTCACTTCCATCTGATATATATATAAGGATATACAGCGCGGTGTAAAGTATATTTAATGTATTGGCAAATTCAAGCCAAAACAAACACGCGCTGCAAGGTTTATGTGAACCGTGTAGTTAAATCAATCCACCCACATATTTGTACAAGAGCAGTGTCTGCTCTTTTCATTACGTACATTGCCTCCTCTCCTCATGAGTAATGATGAGTCATGATGTGTAACAGACTTTCAAGCCCTTAGAAAACTGAGGCATGGATTGCAAGAAAAGATATGTAACTTCACATTTTTGAAAGGTCTAAGTGCACACATGTAAAGATTGGACATCAAAGAGAGATTAAGTAAATGCAAACAGAGAATGTGTCAGTTTAACATGACCTGTACAAGTTATATTCATGTAATAGCAGAAGTAAGAGCTTTAGATCTAGATAAAAATAATAACAATAATAAGAACAATAACAATTATAATAATAATAATAATAATAAAAATACACATTGTAATGTTTCTCTGTGCTGATATTTATCATTTGTGTTTGAGTGTGTTTTTTCTAGTGCTGACCATTACAAGCATCTCCAATACATAAGATTCTGGGCAATATACTGAAAATCTATGGATTACATTGCTAACCAGAAATCAAACACACTTATTGTATAGGCTTACATTATAGAATATACAAATCCTTGAGTATAATGCGTCAAATTTTGCATTAATAGACTTCAATAATAAAATGATCTAATAATACAGATCTCTCACTGACTGAAAAAGCCATTATCTTTCACATTTATTCATTTAGCTGATGCTTTTATCTAAAGCGACTTACAATTGCTGGAGCAACAAGGGGTTAAGTGTCTTGCTCAGGGACACATTGGTGTCTCACAGTGGATTCGAACCCGGGTCTCTCACACCAAAGGCATGTGTCTTATCTACTGTTCCATAACAATTTAGCTAAACTGCTTTTACCCCCATAGTATCAGCCAAAATACACTCTTGAACAAAATCTTAAGACCGGGGCAAACATTGCAAGTACTCGCATTTCGCGCTGGTGGATCATAACCGGGTTGTAAGTACTGCTTCAAAATGCCAAAAGAAGAAACAGGAGCAAGAGACAAAAAATAGAGAGTAGGCAATTTATTGAAAACTGCATTTAAACTCAAACAGGCTGTTCATCAGCTGATCAAAAGTTTAAGACCATAGCCCAAAGATAAACCTACAACAGAACTAAAAGTGTCAAAAAAGGACTCAGTAGTGAGTAGCCCCACCGTTCTTGCTGATCACTTCAAACACTCGTTTTGGCATTGTGGTGAAGATAGCTTCAGGAAGGGCATCCACGGTCTGGAACGGACGTCCGTGAGAGCTGAAGGGCGGAACCCAACGGTGCAGGGGATGCCACACTAAATCTAGAAAAATCAGAAAAATGTACAGGGAGCTCTCTATGTTGCTGCTGCACAAATTACTTTTAAAGCCAGCCAGGAAGTGGCTACACTTATGTTACAGTGAGCTATGAGGTCACCTGGGACTGGGAGGTTCTGCCTAGAATAGGCCTGAGAGATAGTTTTTCAATGGAATAAACACTGTTTAGACACAGGGAGCTGCAATTTTTAATCACTGAAACAAACTGAACAAATAACAGTGTGTGAGCACCTCAGAGACTGAGTTTGTGCAATATGAGCCCTTAGTGTGCTCACTGAACACAAAGCAAGCATGCCTACTTTCCCCTGTGGGAGAGCCAGATCAAGCTGAAATGCGCTGATCTCAGCCACTTGGTTTATCGTCAAAGGGGTTTATCATTTCAGCAAAAATGAGGAATTCGGCCAGAGAGGCACGCCTGTGTTATCAGTCTTCCATCTCAAACATTCCTCACTTACAGACTGAGCATATAATTTGTATATAGAGCCAAGAGGAAAGCTGTTTTGCGAGACAGAAACCTGAGGTTGGTCTGCCCTATGTGTTCTTAAGGAGCTTGAGTTAGGGATCTTAGCACCGAAGCTCTGACAGTCCTTACCGGTCGCAGGTAGTATGCACCTTTAATGAACTGAGACACTAAGAGATGTCTGACAACTGTAACACCTCCACTGCCTCATGGAAGAGAGATACGGCAGTAGTGTACAACTTAATAGTGCATGTGCTTCTGAGTCCAAAGGCGGAGAACCAACTCGTTTGGGCGAGTGGATCATCCTGCCCATTGTACAACAAGGTTGTTTACAAGATACAAGGTTGTTTATTAGTCACAATACAGCACAAGGCAGCATTAAGAAAAAAAATTTGTAGTTCCTTCATGCCACACACACAACATATAATTAAGTGTAGGTTTATATTAAAATATGGTTTCATCTAAAATAAAATAAAACAATACAGTTATTTATATACATATATATATATCCAAGAAAAAAGCCTAAACATTCCACAGTGCATTTTTTGAATTTGCATCTGGGGTGAGCAGCAACCAGTTGATAATATGAAAGTTTCATCTTCACAATAAACAGTTTGACATTTGTGAAACAGAGTCCATCTTGACTGCGTGTGTGCACCAAGCATCATCTGTGCAAAACAGTCCACTTCCTCTCATCTTGCCGGAGTCTTGCACTGACAGCTCGTAACATGGACCACCTGCCATGTTCTTCATCGGGGATGTTGATGGGGCAAGTCTCTGTGCTCTCTGTTGTGGGGCACAACAGTTTCCGAATTCCGTTGCTTGGTCAACATGAGTCCCATTTTGTCCAGACCGGATCTTTAGGAAGCAGAATTAAGTCCAAGCTGGGCCAGCGTGGTTCCTCTCCTGGTTCTCTTTCCTCTCCTCTGAACAATCACCGCACCCGCCGTGACGCCTGGTCCGGTTGTTTGGGCCGGGTGGATCATGTATTAGTTAATATGTTTTGGCTATAAAGCCAGAAAAAATAGAAAAAAACAAGTGTAGCAAAGTTTGAAGGGACTACCCGCTGCTGCTTCTACAAGCATTGCCGGTTCCCAGAGCAGTGTGACACCATGCAGAAAACATTTTACACTTATTGTCATAATTAGCACGAGTGGTGGGAGTCCTGTATTGCTTATGGTCTTTAGGATGATTATTTTGGTTGATATTGAGATCACAATTATTCAACATGACTTATAGGGTTGACCGAATGCTTTGAAGCTTCTAATGTTATTGTGGTAATTGACGTCCAAATCAATACCATGAAATAAAAAATAGTAAACCAACATTATTAACATCTTACATCTTGCATCTTAGAGTGCAAGCGGATGACATCAACACTTTGATTCCCTTAGGTTTGCACACGGAGCACACGGAGCGAAGTAGAGGATAGCAACTTGTGACATAACACTAAAAATCAACTGTGGTGTTCTCTCTTTAAACCAATGATGAGTTAGAAAAAGTATACATAATATGTAAGTTGTTACGCTATGAATAGAGGAAAAGTCTAGCTTCTAGGCTAATTTCTGGAGTATAAAATGCCATTGGCTTAAGCTAATGAACCTTGACAGTTCAATCACAGCTTGATTAATTGCCAGATCCTAGTCTAAACCATGCCGGACTGAGTCCATAAATGTGCTACCACTTCTGGATGAAGCCTCCACTCTCCTGGTATAGAACCAGACACGGGCAGGAGTCTGTTGCTAGATTTACAACCCCTGGAATATTTATACCCTAAGTGAAGCCAGACACTGAAACGCCCAAAACAGGAGTTTCTGTGCCACCTGGAGGCAATGCAGGGACCTGAAGCCTCCCTGATGATTTCTATGATACACAGTGGAAGAACTGTCTGTTATTATCAAGACACATGTCCCCTGAATGGAGGAGATGAGAGCCATTGTTATGTTTGGCCAAAAAGGTTACCACAGTGAGTGCACCATCCTGTCTTCCCAGACTACTCCCCAACCTGTTAGGAAGGTATTTGTGGTTACCACTGTCCCTACTCGATGTAGGCCTAATGTTCCCGAGAGGAACTCACTGGCGCAAAACAGGCCCTCCATGGGCGCGTAACACTTCATGGGCAGGAAGCCAAGCCTCCTAAAGCCAGTAACATTACTTTGTTCATATATAGGGCACGTTCAGCCCAGACAAAACGTAATGATAGATTTATTTAAACGGAAACAGTGGTGCTTTGAACACACTGTTGTGTATCAAGCTCACTGCCTTTATAATAAGGCAGGTTAATTTACTGTACATGTAGCTGCTGACTGGGTCACATCTATCAAACAAGAGAAAACGTACCTCAAAGCTCATTGACAGGTTTTTAAGGAAATATGTTATCCAAATCCAGTAGTAAGAGACTGCTAGGTTTTGAAAGTATCCAACCGAAAAAATACCTTCCTCCCTGGTGAGGACTTCCTCCAAAGCCACTCCCCCAAAACACATTTTCATCCCCAATCAGTGCACAGGCAGAGTGCACCCAGATAGACCCGCCAATCATGCTTACTACAGTCCTGTGACAGCCACAGATACAGAGCATTTGATATACTGATTGATGTCGGGATGTACAGAGAATTTCAATAAATATAACAAAATGCTTCTGAAATAAAGTGCCTACTAGGCTATATCTTAAATGTTATATGTAAAGGCCTACACAAAATCCCATTGCTCACTTAACAAGGAAAAATCAGAGAAAGTGACAACACAGAAACAGCAGATAATTGAAAAGCCATGTTGAAATGTTTTTCCCCCAGATGGTTTTCAGTCAATTCAGAACACAAGCCCTGGAACCCCAGATCCAGACTGTAAACGTGACCGGTTGCATGGATTACATTACCGTAAATACTGTAAAAAAATTGGACTGTGGAGGCAAAAATGCTTTTTAATGTGCCCCTTTCTTTGTTTTCTGCAAGAGGCCCTTGTTGATAATACCAGATAATATTTTAACACTGGAAATAAAACTCAGGTCTACAGCAAAGTCTTATGCTGCTATGGCTTTTGTCAGTCTGTCACTTACACATAAACATCAACTGGAGCCTATATGACTCTATGACAGATGATAATCCCCTTATCTTGTCTGTCCCACAAATAATATTATTTACACGGAACATGCATTTTATCGTGTGTGCTTTAGTCGCCTTTTAAAGCTCAACTACTCATGAACTGTGAATTTAATTGTCATCATGCATTGTTTTTGGGCAAAGTTATATCTTGTGATTTCTTTTGTTGTTAAAGAAACAGCAGCTGCAGAGTGAGCAACTTTAATGCAGTGACCTAATGGAAATTTATTTTTTAGTCCCTGATATCTTTTTTGTCTTTCAGACATACCGGCCATACAGTACCATACAGTTGTAGCTAAATAATATGTTTCCTCAACGTTTCATGATTGTCAATTACTGCGCAAGAGTTTATACTGCAATATCCCAGATTCTTACATCATCACTGGCACTAGAAGTGAAGTAGATGTTTTGGCTGGTAACAGTGATGGAAGTAATTAGATACATTCACTCAATACCGTACTTAAGTAGAATTTTGAGGTCATACTTTACTTTATGTGCATTTCAAGCCACTTCATTTGAAATGAACGGCACAGCGATATATAAAGTAATTAAAATAAGATAGGACAAGATAAGCCTTTATGATGCCCAGAGGGGAAATGCTGGTGTTGCAGCAGCATGGGGCCCAAAATAAATATTACTAGACAAGTAGAGTAAGTAAAAATATATAAAGTATATAGATAAAAATATGAATAGAAACAAAAATAGAAACTATAGAAGACCAATTGAAGTCTAAATTACAAGGCATGAGTGATATGGTAGTTGCTGGGTAAAGAATTTAAATGCTTCTTACATGTTCATGTGTCACTAATAATAATGATACACTTATATGGCAAATGCAATAATAATATCAGAAATAAACAACACTCTGAAATGGGCAGTTCTGTGTAATAAGTGCTTTTTGCTTTTAATACTGTCAGTACATTTTGCTGCCAATAGGCTACTGCTATATCCTTTGACTTAAGTAAAAATTTCATTGCAGGACTTCTAATGGAGTATTTTTACATTGTGTTATTTCTGAAGGATCTGATCTTCCTCCACTGTGTCTGGTGTCCTGGTTTTCTTGATTCTTAATACAACATAGCACAATTCTTTGACACACGATTTTGTTTAATTACAAATAAAATTGTACACTAATAGAACTACATCTCCCCTAGACCCCTACTGTCTAAAATCTTAAACGATAAATAGATTGACTAACCTGAAGCTAAGAACTCGGAATTTACGAGCCGCACTTGAGTGCAACTAAATAAACCTCAGAGAAGAATGTCCCTGCGCGTCTACACAAAATATTACGGTCAGCCCTCTAGGAGGTTCTGTACGTGGCAGCGACTGAAACCCCTCTCTGTCCTGCTCATAACCTCGGGGTGCCAAGGGAGACTGCGTCTACATACCAAAGAGTAACGTTGCTCTTTAAGACAAGAGAATAAAGGTAAGATAACATTAAGTGTCACATCTAACGTCTTTCTCTACATCTCTGGAAGGGGAGTGAATCGTTCAGCTCGCGTGCCTGCCGAACATGCAGGGATGGGTGTCAATAACTGGGTTCAACGGGGTCTTTTGGAGGGGAACCGTGTTACCAGACACTCAGACCGTGTGGTACCAAGACGTTAAAATAACACCGACTCGTTATTGCCTGATGTGTTTATTTCCGACACGTTGGTTACATCGTAATGTAATGACTCTGGGAGGCAGCCAGGTTACAATGTTCCACGGCGAAACAGCAGAAAGTTTTCAAAACTTTGCGCCAACTTTGTGGTAGAGCATCTCAGCCGGCGTTGCTGTACTGCCCTTGTTTATTACGCAGGTTCTTTAAAGGGGACACTGACACCGAGTTTTACATATTTTTGCTTAGTAAATAGAGAGCTCTGCACATGTAGCCACCAGTACAGGCTGCAGGACGTTCACGGGACCCGATGAGCTGAAGTGTTGGGAATTTCTAGAAACAACTGTCTTGCGCTGACGTCACCGCGACGGCTACCATCGCGCTGGAGATGTTGAGCAGACTCGGGATCAGCAAGGCAAGGCGCAAGTGTTTTAAGCCCTTTCCCACAGTTTCGGTGCTGCTCATACTCAATTTTACCAAATAACAGTTCATAAAGGTATAGTCTGTATTTTTTTTATTGGAACTGCTTTCTAACAAAGAAATATTAATGGGGACGCTGTCTGTGAAACGAGATGTAGGTCATGATTTTATTATAAATTATAGTTATATTTGCTGAGAGCTCCATAAACGCATCTATCATCGATTAATCTGACCATTACTTTCTGAATTAATAATTTGTTATTATTATATTATGTGTGTGAGTCAGAAAACACTGAAAAATCACAATTTTGCACTGCCACAATTTCCTAAACCCAACACTGTCTTCAAATTCGAGCTAGACCGATCAATCGGCCAGGCTGGAACCAGAGAATAGCGGGCATTTGTGTTTGAAAATTGACTTAAACAATTAATCAGAATATTGTAGTACATTGTAATTTGAGTGGCCTCAAAGAAGCTAGCAGCTCATTGAGTACAAATGGTTAGTTTGTAGATATAAAGCTCCAAAATAAAGACATCGTCTTTTTCCACCATTGGCAAATATCACAAAATCCCATTGTACACGCAGTCCCAGTATAAAGGGTTGGATGTGGGCCAGGTGAGGGATGCACTGCTGTGATTTATGGGTAGTGCAATGCAATAATTGGCTGTGGCAGCCATTGGATAAATGGAAGGCAACAAATGGAGGGATGACATAAATTGTCAGCAGTAATTGGGCTATAAGGCAGGCTCAAGAGGATGATGTCTTGCTAAACACAGCTGAAACAGAACTGCTTTATTAAGTTATGTTAAAAGTAAAATTTTTTCTATGTCTGTCTTCTTTTCTTTATGCAAGCTGCAGCCAGTGGCCAAGTCTGGTTGTATATTGTTTATCATAAATATTGAAACAGTGTCTATCCAAATGACTGGCTGATTTATATTAATTACGACATCTGTGTCTTTTTTATTAAACATTATTTATATGAGCCTGCTGTGTGTACATACCAGAAAGGGGTTTTTGGAAGTCAACGGCGTGTTTGCGTACTCCTGCACATGAAAAAACTCAAACTGTGTGTTATCCATATGGACGCTTGCTTATGTAAAGTAATGCATGCAACTTTGAGCCAGTCTGTCTCTTTATGTTAATGTATAGTTTAAAAAGAGCCACACTGTGTTAACAGTGGTATGAATGAGCTCTTCTACCAGGCTGAGATGAACCTGTTTGCAGCACAGCAGCCTGGTAATAGATTACTGGTACTACCTGAGTCTAGTTGCCACGTCAGGATGTTAATTCATGTTCAGGAGCAGAGGACATTTAGAAACGTAAAATAAATCTAGCCTATTTTTAGTTGCAATATGGCTGCAGAAGTTGTTTTTTTTCCAGCTCTCATTGCATCTGAATCTAATTTTCCTTAATGTCAACTGCATATGGTCAGCAGAAAT
The DNA here is from genome assembly GCF_014851395.1 of Micropterus salmoides. NCBI lineage: Eukaryota > Metazoa > Chordata > Actinopteri > Centrarchiformes > Centrarchidae > Micropterus > Micropterus salmoides. Next base: position 16,536,603 of record NW_024044681.1, read on the forward strand.
CTTAGACTTGGAAAGCCTCTTAACTCTTTGCTATACTCAGAGATTTTCTACACTCTCCTCCCTGATAATGTCTACATTACACAAGATGACATTCATTTGGCAAATGCTGTGGCTGTCCAAAGCGAATTGCAAAATGTAGATTCAAACTCAAAAAGAACAAGAGCTGCAAGCTGTCTAGTTTACAGGGTCAGCAAAACCATGTCGGAAAAGCTCACTTCGATTTGTCTCAGAGCCGGGAGAAGCAAAAAAAGTAGCATTTCTATTTGCTGAAATGATGCTTTTCATTCAGCCCCCATGTGATGTTTAGTTTAGTGGAAGTGAAAGTCAAAGCAAACGTTTGTGCACTTAGTTTGACTCTGCATAAACAGCAAGGGAACCGTGTTTAGAGTGAATCTTGTGATCACTGACACAAAGCAGAGACTAACCTTTCAGGAGATCTGTTGTCTAATCAAATAATAAATCAAAATGTCACTATCCCGTCAGCAGGCCAAAGATTGAATTATTTGAATCTACATAGAGTAGTCTTATTGAGGAGGAACCATTGGTGTTCTACCCACAGTGTGAAATGAAGTGCACAGAGAAGCAGCAATGACACGTTTCAAGTTTGAATCTTTGCTAGTGGAGACAGTCAAATCTCCCTGAGTCTGACAGGCAGGGATTGTCTGAGCATGTTCATAGCCTGTGGATACCGTTTGTACACACTGGATGTGGTGTATTATGTAACATGCATGTGTCACTCTGCACACGTGTGTTTTCCATATTTTCTGTATGCCTGTGTGTGGGGGGGTACATGCCAGTCCTGCTTACTGATTAACAGCAGTCATACAAATACCCGTTCAGCATCACCTGTTTGATGTTTATGTCAGTACACCCCTTACAGGTCGACAGTGTGGAAAAAGCTGGCAGGCATCTTGTCTATCTTATGAGGACTTCAATGTTCTGGCCTGCAACTCCCATTCTTCTTTAACATAGATGGATGCTTTCTCACTCCCGACTAGTTTTATCAAAACACTGGATTTTTTGGTCTTCGCTGCCAGAATGTAATGTTGAAAAAATGTGTACTGCCACGATCCCTCTGCAAGAGCCACCAAGCACGGTGTTTCAGTTACGGTGTTTTCAGTACACCCAGTGTGGTATATTACAGCAAAATGACTATAATTTTAAATGTTAAAATTGGCTTAAAGAAAACGTAAGACTTTTCACCAAAATAAGTTGTAACAGCAAGTTTGTTTATCAAAATGCATGTGAAGTTACAGTTATAACAAACCAAACTTTAGGTCAGGGCTCTCTATCAGTTTATTTTGAATTTGTCCCACTTTTGCTCTGGGAAACACTTTAAGGTGTACAGGGACATTTATTTTTGCCATCATGTCAGCAGTTTGAGTCTATTGGATTTTACACCGAGGTTTGTCATCCCCAAAAGCCAGGCTACATTAAGTCTTTCCTCATTAATTTCCTCCTCTTTGTCCCTGTCTTCTTCATCTTAACTTATCTTATCTTCTTCGTTTAACTGTTCCACTTCCTACACGTTAAATGTGTTCTGTAGATAGGATTCTGAAAGACCAAGTTTGGTTTGTTGAACCTTTCCCACAATTATTGAAGGCTTTACAAAAGGTTTGGAACAGACCTTTTGCCAAAATTTTGAACTATTGCTCCAGCTGTCTCGACTAAGCTCGCCAACTCACTCCAGCCCCAGTGCATTTTGGTTTTTGTTTGCATTTCTTATGAAATTATATTTCTCTGGCGGATGAGAAAGGTCATTTTAATCGTTTTTCAGAAACAGACTTTATCCTGTCACCCTGACATGTTTTAATCTGCTTTCCCTCAAACCTGAGATGCAATAACGTAGTGTTTTAATAACTTCCCCAATTGGCACTAGGGTGACCCAAAACAGCTGTGCTCAGACCAGCCAAGTAATTTGTCGTCAAGTAATGTTCCACAGCAAAGAAGAACAAAACAACTGCAGATGTTGAAAATGTTCCTGTCTTAGTAAATACTCTGCTCTTCAGAAACCCCTGCCCCGCTGCAGACCTTAGATCCTGACTGCTTTGCCAGAGAGTGTTACTTTGCTTTCTTATCTCTCTCATGAAGCCACACCTCCATGTAAAACAGCAAAAATCTGGAACTTGAGCCTAGTAGTTGGTTGGAGACGAGCTTCTGTGATTTAATCGTTCAGTCCAGGCAAATTTTGCTACAGCAGAGCACAACACTGGTACTCACCTGTGAACCGATGTCCCTTAAAAATCTCAAGGTGCAAACAAGAAGCCCTGCACACCAGACCAGAAGATCTGTATTTAGCTGACTGATTTAGCTTATAGCTGCCAGGCTCAGAAATGTTTTACAGGCTAATATCTCATAGCAAGAACTTAGCTTGTGATATTTTGTTTCCTTCCTGTGATGCTGGCAAACAATAATAAGCAACATGAGAATGGAGAGACCCGAGGTACTGTCCAACAAGGCCGTGATATTTCAAAATTTGTGTGACCCCTATTATTTTGTGTTGAGGAAAGGGTAGCTATATTTTTGTTGTCTTACAGCTTAATTTAAAACATAGAACATAGGTCTGTGGCACAGGAAGACCCGTCGCACTGAATGGGTCTATGTTGAGCTGTCTGGTCCTGTCCTCTCATGACCTTGTCAGGGCTTATCCCGTCCTGTCCTCTGTGCTGTTCCTTTCATTTGCTAGAAATGCCAGGCGAGGGTCAGGGCTCGGGAACGTGGGGGTAGTAAATGTAGCAGGCCTCTTTCCAGGAATGTGACATGGGTGTTACAGCCTGCAACAACAGGCAAGACTGTGTTTGAGCTGGGTAATCAAATACACTGTAAATTACAAGGAGAAGGATTTGGTCCTTTCATTTGTAGTTAAGGACTGTGGTAATAGTTATCTGGGCTGGCACTCTTTGAGTAAACCAACAGCCCTCCGAGATAACCCACTGGAAGCTAAATTAGTACTAGTAAAAATACGTGTCTCTGTTATTTATGAAGCATTACAGTCACTGTAAGCAAATGGTAAATGTTCTCCTTTAAGAATAACTGATATCACTGTTTGTTGTAATACACTAAAATGAAAAGTTTTTTCAGGTGTTCTGGTGTATTCTTACTAGCAGTTATTTAGTTTATTTTGTGTGAGTGTTTTTGCAACAAAGATAATTTTGGCAATGACTTGGCGCTGATGTTGGTCTATGTGCACCCAAGCCAACCGACCACAAAGATCATGCATGCATAAACAATAATGTTAAGTCTTAATAATCACGTTAGATGGTGGAAAATGATTCACTGTGTGTGGCATTGTGTTAAATTGAGTTTGACATGCATGCATAGTTTCGTATAAAATGAGTGTCCCTGACGTGATCAGTCGCAAGAAGCTTAAATCCATTCAGGCTTGATTTCAAATGTAGCATTCTTTATTCCCCCACTAGTAGAGTATGTAAGCGTGTTTATCCTATCGTTTCCCACCTGCTGGCAATTCCCAACAAGTTAGGACAGCTTTGCGGCTCTCCTACATTGTGGAGGAGACAGAATTACTTTTCTGTGTTGAGAAAATTGATAAACTGCCTTTAGTCCCAACTCAAAAAGTAACACAAAGTATGTGTTGCTCTGTGAAGTTTGGTCCAGTTCTATTCTGAAATGTTTGATATACAGGCGCTGACCTACTATATCGACACCCAATGTGGTACATTCCAGTAAAATAACTATAATTGTAACTGAAAACGTGAAATATTTCTCCAAAATATTTTGGTTTGTTGATCAAAATGCTTGTGAAGTTCTCTGCCTTTTTCTGTTCCTTCTTAGGATTGATCAGACCTTTATAAAAACACAACTTTAGCTCAGGACTCTCCTGTCAGCTCATTTTGAGTTTGCCCCAGTTTTATTGCAAGGCAGCTGAAATTGTAATTCACAGTGACTTGCTGTCATGTTAAAGCCACTTCACAGCCCTTCACCAATAATTCGTACTGTTGGTTAGTACCATATGGTGAGGTTGTGTTGATGTTTGCCTCATTAAATGGATCCATTTGTCACAAATAAGCCACATACCTTCCATCATGTTTGTTGTAGGCAGCAGGCTTATGCCAAAATATGAACAGTCCATTGCAGAAGTTTGGTGTGACTGACACTCATTGTGCAAAGGACAGGAGCTGTAAGCTAGGTTACAATGTTGTAAACTACTAGAGCCGAAATAGATATTTTTGTTATTGTGGTTAAACAGTATAAATATAATTTATGGTGATGTTAGGTTGCTGCTAGACCGCCTTGTTTTTTTTGACTGTGGTGAAAAAGTTATTTTTGAAACGCTTAACGCCAACAAATATGTATCAAGCTGATTATTTCTTTAGATAAAACCATGATGTTAATTTTTGAAAATATTGGAAATGTTTGGATCATGAGTCAGAAACAATCCTACGCAGCCACCAATGGAATCTAATTCTACATAAAGTTTAATGTTAATAGAAATAACGGCTTTAAATAGAATGAATAGACATGCAAAAAACAGCTGCACAGCATTTGAATGTTCATTTAGAATTTGAATATCTATATTATGAATTAAGTTTTGAACAGCCCTAGTTATAGGTGGCTATAGCTGGTACTTCCTCTTGGGCATGATGTTGGTGTCTGGTGCATAGACTGTATATAAAAATGGACGTAGCGTCCGTGACGTCACCCATAGCATTCTGAAGAGCCGTTTTGAAGCTCAAAATTGGCGGAGCCGACCGGCGCGTCACCACAAGTCACTCCTGGATAACCAAAAATGAGCAAATAGGCAGGTCTTGGGTGGAGCTGAGGTGACGTGTTGCTGAAACCACACCCGCCTAGTCTGGTCTGGTGTCTCTTTGGCTTAAGACTGAAACTGTTTTTCTGTTTTATGCATTCAATTTATCATGACTTATTTTTGCAACAATAGAAAGTTGACTTTTGTTGAATTTTGTCAGCAGGTGTCATGTAAGTGAATTGATTTCTTTTTCACCTGGAGCAGAGTCCTCACCAAGTTCTTACTACACTAACAGCTGAGTTTCCAATTTTCTGCTTCAGAACGTCTGTCTCTCTAAGCTTTTGATTAGATGGTGTTGCAGACAGAAGTATGTGTGTATGTGTGTGTGAGCGCTTATATTTGGAAGCATGGATGCATGTGGATGATGTACACAGGTAAACAGTCATCGCTGAGAAGTGATGTGGTGAAGCAGAATTAGACTAAATCCAAGAGGAGAAAGTGGAGCGGTGTCACTTTTCACCTAAATCCACAAACAAAGCAGCTCTCAGTGCTGGACTGTGAACGAGAGTCTCTGCCAGGTGAAACATCATTGTTTAGTCCTGCTTTTTCAACTTTAGCCTTATTGTTGGCTCTACAGTATAGCTGAAAACAACACAGCTCATGTTGCTTTGCCCTAGATAAGGCTAGTATGTATTTGATAGTACAAATATTAGTGAAGGAAATGTGGCAACTTCTGACAAGAAATCATAATAAACCTAGAAACAATAGGTTTTACACAGCTGTTTAAACTGAAGCTGTCTGATTTATAACAACAATTCAGCTTTATGTTTATTATTAGTACGTTGTATATTTGCTTGGTATTTTGTCCTTATTATGTCAACTGTTGGGCTGCAGTTATTTTTATTATCAATTACTGCTTGAAATATTGCTTAAAATGGCTATAATTTATATTTTTATATTAACACTGTATCAAATGACAATTTGGAAACCGGTGTCTTTATAGTGAGTTTCAGTTCATTGTTTAGCTGTTCAGCATCTTGGTTCCCTCTCACCGATCTCATAGCATCATTTTCTGGCTCGGCAGCTGTTTTCAGTGAAAAAAAGATCTAAAGCCCCATCATACATTACCTTCTCAGCACCAAACAGCAGACACACACAGTTAGCCACTAGCTGGTGAGCGTAGTAGAGAATTTAGCAGCTATAAAGCCAGATATTTTTCTAAGCAGTTGATAGGGATAAAAAACAGAGCTAAAAGCACAGTGAATATTGGACTTTTCCTGACAGTTCATCAGGTGGTCAGATTCATGACTCATTCAGCATGGAAAGGACATCTACTTAACTTGGTTACCAGTTTTAAAGGGAGTGAGACATTAAGCTTTATTTAGGGCTGGTCCAAATGTAATTTTTTTGAGCTTCAAAGCTTTGACAGTAAATAACAGCGATTAATTGAAGCTTTGGGGGTAATACAGCAGTTTTGCCGATTGTTTAAACCGAACGTGTGATGAAAAGCTGGCTGTCATGAGCTACAGCTACATATTTGATAAATATAAGCAGAACAGCAAAAGAAGGATAAATGCCCAAGAGGTTCTGGCAATGACATGAGTGAGGGAGAATGGGAGAATCCGATGGGGAGAGATAATGGCGGCTCATTAATGTCTGTGTGTGTGTGTGTGAGAGAGAGAGAGAGTGCTCCGTTTTTTAATTCTTACATAGGGCTAACTAAAACAGCAATTATTATTACCAGTGCTTTGTTTTTAACTGTGTTATGTCTAGTCTAGTAGACCCTAGTGCAGGACTTGAATGAGGAGTTAGATAAAAGAGGAATATTTACTGCGGGGTTGAAGGAATGGGGGATTGAGCCGGGGAAAGGATTAGTGCGTGCCGAACCGGGTTGGTGCTGCTGTGCAGAGTAGGTTGGAACCGTAACTACCTGATAGTCCATACTGAGAGGCTGTACTGAGCAGGCCCAGAGCAGAATATGGAAATATATTAGACGGATGAGCGCTATTTGTGGTAGTGGGACTAAAACAACAAGTTATAGGCCTAATGCGTTATCACTTTTAACTTTTATTATAGCCTACTACATGTTCTTCTTCAATCAGCCTAATATAATGATTTAAATGTGTTCATTATGTTTGTTGTAGCCTACAGTTTAGGCTACTGATTCATTTTCAAATGTAGGCTATTTCACTTTTTTGATCTGTAAAGAAATTAAGCAATTGTAAAATGAATAAACCCCACAACTGTCACACTGCCCTTGTCATCATTTAGTTTAAAGTGCTCTCACACAGCTGAGGGCTTCATTTTGCTTTCCCTTTGGTGTAAATTGGGGCATTACTGTGAGCAGAGGTCAGGCATGCGAAAAAACCCCTGAACATTTGAATCTCCAAGATTCTGAAAATCGAATTTGGACCCAACGATTGAATATTCCAATATTCAATAATGCAATGACTTTTTAGTCATAGATAGTAGATAAACATTTTTCATTAGGCATCTGGTGGCCATGTTGAACTCAGAGCAGAACAAAAAGAAAATGAACTTACAATGACCTTGCACACACCAGATGTTTGGACATTGTTCTTTGTGATTTCTTCTCTGTGAGTTCTTATGGCTGTGTCTGTGTTGTGAAAATCACAGATAGACTCCATATATTTTGCTGAAACAGTGTTTTATTCCAAAAAAAACACACTATTCTTTTTCTTCATTGTCCTTCCTTGTTCTTTCTTGAGAACTGGGCACAGAGACTATTATGACAACATGCCTCCCAGCAGGGATTAGTGACTCATTTATAGGAAACAAACTCGACCTGAATTAGACCATCCTCTAATTCAATGGAAACACAGCATCATTGCGTAAACTGTTGACTCAGCATAATGCAAACTGCATGTTTATTAATAGGTGTGGTTTAAGAATAAAATGGACAATTTGTGATTGAAATACTGTTTGTCTGTTTTTACTAGGCAATTTGAAAGCAGAGCACAGTGCCAATTATGAATGATGGGGTATTAAATAGTGGAACAGGATGTATTTTTCCATAGCTTGTGTAGAATTGTGTTGGAGAAGAAAAGGACCAAAAGCAAAACTTTAACCGGTGATTTAGACAGACAGCAAAACAGTCTGGCACAATTTGTTCAGTAGTCTTACACAGGAGTATTTTGTGACATTGATTAGATTGTGTAACTATTGTGACATAATGTGATTGTGTTTGTCCTATCAGGTTACTGGGAGAGACACAATGAGGATCCTCTGGGCTCTGCTCTGCTGCTGCTGCTGCTGCTGCTGCTGGACAACGCAGGCAGAGATCTTCACTTCCATTGGTAGGATTAAAGCATTGTGTGTGTCTTGCCCTTATTATTTTTGTTAGATTAAAATGTACACCTCCACAGGTTACCTAACTAGGCTGTTTCATATTCGTAATTGGGAAAACTGAAGCTTGTTCTGCTGTCACACTCACACTGTGAAAATTGCCCTGAATAGGAGCATCAGCAGAGAGACACAGTTTTTGAGCTCAGGAATGTATGTCTTTCCTTTGCCATACAAAATTGTTTTACATGGAGGAAGTGGCTAGGAGGCTAGTAAAGTCTGTGTTTATTTAAGGGAACGCTGAATAGCTTTTAAGAGAAATAATTGTGGTCCACTGATTCCTTCAATCAAATCTGAAAAAAAAAGTATTGTGCTCAGTGCTGAAACACTATTTTTGCTGGGGAAATTAAGATCTCATGATCACACTTTATAAGAAAAAACAAAAGGTACCCTGCAAACATCCACCATTTACAAAAGTGCTTTTGATACTCAGTATGCATCACATCACTCAGCAGGCTGCATCTCATGAGTTAAACAGTCCACTAAATCACACTGATGTACTGCATTTGGCTGGTCAGTTATGCTGGCTGTACGCAAAATAAATAAACGAAAGTGTTTCATTATGCTTCATATTTGGCAACCTCTATGAATTAATCATGCCTGAGTGTTTCCATGGAATTGTTCACAATGCAGGCTACACCCCAACCCTTCTGTCAAAGGCTCATGAACGACTCACTGTAGTTGCGGAGTAATTCTATGCAATCAAAGCCCCAAAGTGTGTGGCTATGGATTTATTTTTACCTTGGTGTAAGTGTGAGGCAAACAGTGTTGCCAGGAATACATTTTTATAGGCCTTTAAAGCAAAGCACAACAGAGGTCAAAGTTGTTAGTGGGACTGTCATTACTAGCAACGTTTTCTGTTCAATGTTAGAAAATATATTTATTTATATATTTGATGGAGATATATTAGAAGTTTGTAGATTTGCCTTGGAAAGACTAAACCTGCACATGACCTTGAATTAACAGAAGCAAGGAGAAATACATGAATCCTGTAGCTGTTTGACATGTTTTAAAGGAAATTAAAATGTAAAATGACAAATGTTTTTAAGTGAGAAAAGTGCTGCTGATTTTATCTTCAGTGACACCTCACTAATCTGCAGTCTCTACCTGACTGTCTCTGCAGCCCAAATGACAGACCTGATCTTCACAGAGAAAGAGTTGGTCCAGTCTCTGAGGGAATACATAAAAGCAGAGGAGGTTAAGCTTGCTGCTGTAAAAAGGTACATTCACACCCTGACTTAAACCAAGTACTGTACTTGAGTACAATTTGGAGGTAACTGTACTTTACTTCAATATCTCCATTTATGCTTCTTTCTACTTCACTACATTTTAGAATTCTTTTCACTCTACCACAATTATCTGACCGTTAAAAATTATAAGTTACTTTTCACTTGTGACCTCTTACATAAATGTAGTGTCAATTTGGGGCTCCTTGTCACATTTCAGATGTCTATGAGTTGTTAGCAGTCCCACCAGAGAGCAATTTCCCACATAAACTCTCTGTTTCATTTAACTTTCATTCCACTTTTACAGCAGTAACAGCACTTTTTCTGTCTTTTTCTCTTAGCTGGGCCAACAAACTTGATGATCTGACCAGAGTGTCCACCTCTGACCCAGAGGGCTACCTGGCCCACCCGGTAAACGCCTACAAACTGATGAAGAGACTCAACACAGAGTGGTCTGACCTGGAGAGCCTGGTGCTTCAGAACCCCTCTGAAGGTCAGTAAGTATGGAAGGAAGGAAGGAAGTACGTAATTCCTTAATTACTGACTTATACTTATATGGATCTAAGCCGATACACGAACAGACTTTCAGGTCCACATACACACACACACACACACACACACACACACACACACACACTCTTCCTAAGGAAAGGAAGGAAGGAAGGAAGGAAGAAAGGAAGGAACTAACTCAAGATGTAAACTTCAAAAAAGTTCCTTCCTTCCTTATACGTATCTGGATGTAGACCGAAACATGCACAGACTTTCAGGTCCATATGCATGCACGCACACACGCACGCACGCTTACTCAGGACAGGAAGGAAGGAAGGAAGGAAGAAGGATAGATGGATGGATAAAATTTAGTTTTGCTCAGAGCATTGATGTGCTTTATTTGTGTAAAACACATCCTGTCTATGAGGCTGTGTTCTTTGGCCACATGTAGCTACGGGTCTGTAGTCGGAGAGTATACAGATATTTGCTGTGATAACAAGACTAGGAACAAAATTTTCATCTAGACTAGTTCCATTTTCGCTGTATTAATTAGTTGCACATATGGAAATTACTGGAAATTTGACTCAAGTTGAAACAGTTTCAACCAGATGAGATACATCTTTGCATCAGTTTATGCTACCTTGGCCAAATCTACATCTGTTAGCCTTTCCCTGACATTCAAGCCACGTCAAAATAACTCGAAAAATGCATCCAAAGGGCAGACCTCACCACTTTTTTCTATGGGGCTTCTCTCTGAATGAGCAGAGAGCGAGTGGCAAGCAAATATAAAATCCAGAGCGGATGTGAGCAGAGTGATTACAGTTTTGACTGCAGAGTGGAAATTTCTGCTGAGCTGCACTGCCCAAATACTCTGCTCCCCAAATGAACAGAGTGAAAACAAGCTACAGATGTTCCTCATCTCTCCATATTTTGGCCATGTTCTCCCTTTGTCTGTGTGTATGTGGACCTGAAAGTCTATGCGTGTTTTGGCCTAAATCCATATCTGTGTGAGCCAAATAGAATGGAAAAATATTGTTTATGAAAGAAAGTGAAAGATGGAATTTGGACCTTGGACAGTCTTGCATAACTTGCGTGAGAAACTCATTCATCTAGAATAAAGGTGCATATGCTGAGTACCACAGAGCACAGAGAAATCAATGTCCCATCTGCCTTTGGGATTTCTCAGACTTTACTGAGCAGCAGATGGTGACGTCTGATATGTTGTGATGAAATAAGAGGAATATTGAGCACCAGACATGATAACACTTACATGGTACATTGGGAAATGTTAGTAGTTAACATTAGCCACACAATACACTGAACTTAATTTGATTGATTGGTATATTCAGCATAAGAGGGATAATATTGGTCACTAAGAGCAGAGGCTCTATTTATTTACAGAATGTCCTGCACTGCTTGGCAGGAAAGTTTGCACCGACCATGGGTTAGAAGCCTGAATATATCGAAGATCCTGGCAATAGCCAATGTGCCATTGTTTCATTGTTTTTGCTGGAAACAAACACTGAGACAAGGTGAGCGATTCAGAGAGGAGGAAAGGAAAGAGGAGAACTTTTAATAGACTAAGTTTTTAATTGATAAATAAAAATCAGTAAAAATTGTATCGTTCAAACTTAAAGAGACTAAATAAGTAATTCAAAGGAGTTTAATGCTGGTGTGCATGTTCACACCTTCTCCTCCACACCTCCTTTGTGTGCATGAACCATAATTAAACATGGCTCCAAGTTAACAGAAGATTTAACCGGCTATCCATTGAAACACTGTTGTTTTGTATCAGCGGGTACAAAACTGACCTTTGAGTATTTAGCTTTTAGGTTACTAAGTTATTACAAACTTAAACATTAATATGCTGGGTGTCATGCTTGGATTAATTTGGCCAGTCATAAATTTGTTTGTTTTTTAATTCTCATAAACATCCTGGCATTTCCAACACAACATTTTTTTAGCTTTTCTTACTTTCTCACTCCAGGGTTCATTTCCAACATGTCCGTACACAGACAGTACTTCCCAGATGAAGAGGACGAGACGGGTGCAGCAAAGGCGTTGATGCGTCTTCAGGACACGTACCAACTGGATTCTGAGGCCTTCTCCAGAGGAAAGCTGCCGGGTAACCAAGGAGTGTGCAGTGATCATTTGAGAGAACCTGAATATATTAAGAGCGATAGAGTAGTGTTTAATTTTAGAAAAAAAAAGCAAGCAAAGCAAAGCAAGCTGAACCCACCAATAATGAAATAAATGATGTGTTTGTGTTTATAGTACTCTCTTTGTAATAAGCACTTTAAGTTTTGGATCTCCCGACAGTGCACATTTTTTGTGTAATTAGGTCATGTTGACCAGTCCTTACTTTAGTTTAAGGTGCGGCTGGAGCTGGAGTTTAGTAGTTATTGCTTTCTTTCGGGGCCATGATTGGATTCAGGATAAATGTGGATGTAACGAAGCGACTGACTTAATTACAGTTGCATCATACACAGACACATGTTGAATTCATTGACCTCAAACTCAGCTTTATTTGTTAATACATCACTGATCAAAGGACATAGACCTAGCTACAGTGTGGTCTGCACTAAGGTCTTGTTTTATGCTAGAGTTGCAAAAAAAGTGTGCATATATTTAAAATATCATTTAAAAATATCATTTATATGCACTTAAAGCATAGTTGCTAGGTTTGCAATCTCATTTCTGTGGCATCTAATTTGGACACAATACAAGCATGTAGAAGTATGTGTCTGTTTACTTAATGAGGCACAAGCCTGTTTTTGTTTGTGTGTATCTGGGCTTGTGGGCTCTGCTTTCCTTGCTGAACTGGGATCCAGTAACCTTAGCTGATAGTTACTTATAAATGTTGCGTTATCGCCATCTACTGGAAAGTCTTTTTCTTCGCTGCACTTCGGCGCAGAAGAACAGTCTCCACACATACACAGCAATAAGTGGAGATTCACAAATATATTTCCTTTGATAAAAGCTCAGTTGATGTACAAAAGATGATATCCAAGTTGTAAATTTGAGACACAGATAGAGATCCAATTTTACAGATACAACTCACTGTACATTTATTTGTGTTATGTTACGAGTTACTTGTCATTTGTTTTGAATACTTATGAGACTGTTCTCATCCCATATAACAAACCCACAACCGGTTTGGCTGTGCTGCAGATAGCACTGCTATACAGTTCTTGCACATGTAACAACAAAATCAGTAGGAATAATAAACTAATTAAAAAAGCTTGCATATGAATATTGTTGTAAGTTTTAAAGAAAATGGATGATCTGTGTTTGTAAGTTTCATCCAAACCCTAAACCTTTATTCTAATACCCAGGTACTTTTCACTCATAAATAAAAAAAGGTGATTTTTGGTTAGTAATATCGCAGTACAATATGGTCAGTATTTAAATTAAATGAATCATCCCACAGGTATGCACTCTAATGCCCTACTGACAGTGGATGACTGCTTCGACATGGGGAAGACGGCTTATAATGATGCAGACTATTACCATGCTGTGCTGTGGATGCAGCAGGCCTTGAAGCAGCTGGATGCTGGGGAGGAAGCTGTAGTTTCCAAGGTGGACATTTTGGACTATCTCAGCTACTCTGTCTACCAAATGGGAGACCTACCTCGAGCCATTGAGCTGACACGCCGGCTGGTGGCTATTGGTAAGGTGCAACATACGCAAGTGTACAGACTAAAGATATAATAAGCTCAAATCAGTGTGCGCACTAATATACATTACACATACTCTTATTTATTTATCTCAGCCTGAGTCAGACTCATTATTTGTCTTTCTTGCAACCATAAATGATGGGTGAATGGGTTCATGGTCTCAATTTGAGAAATCTAAAATAGTACTTTTGATATGTATTTAAACATCCCTGTCGAATTTTGTAGTTGCCTCCCATAACAGGCACCAATACAACCATACTCCTCAACTGTGGGGTAATTGATGGGTTGTCTTCTTGGTGTTTAACTAATCGCTACATTGCACCCTCCTTTCTCACTGCAGTGGTGCTCAGTGCTTGCCAGGGTAGCAGGGTTTGGTCTATCCAAAATAAGGGCCCGTGGTTTGAAACTGTTATTTTAGTCTCCCCATGAAGGGCTGTGTTGACAGCTGCAGGCCATCTTTTTAGAGCTGTGGTATGCTTGTTTACATGTCAAGTAAAATGAATTGAGGCAGAGCAGATGTAGATGCAGTTTGTGCCATCAGGTGTGACAAAAGTACCACAATCAAAATTCACATGTAACAGCTCATGCACATATAAAAAAAAGAGTAAATACAATCTTACTGGAAATGTAGGAAAGAGGAGGAGCAGAGAGAAAAGCAACTAATTACTTTTATTATGCTTTCACGGGCAAATGATAAAAGTCACCAACAGATATAGTACATTGCATTTGTTTAAAAGAGCAACAAAAGTAAGTAACAAAATTGCAGAAACATACAGAGTCAGAGGTCAAAACAAATGTACATAATACAAACACATTAATGTGTTATAGTACAGTACATAAAAATTAGCTAGTCTAGATAATGCAAGAAAGATCATGCATGAAATTGAAGAAGAGAGATTAGCATAAGCAGTTTCTAAAGTTATCACATGTTTTGAAATGATTTACTTTGTAAATTAATACATTAAAGTAAATAAATGAATAAAGCTTAGGAAAGCTAAAACTAGAGAGGCAAGAGTCATCAAGATTCACAGAGTCATGTTTACATTTACCTGATGCTTTTATCCAAAGTGACTTACAATTTCTATACATGTCAGAGGTTGCACACCTCTGGAGCAACTAGGGGTTAAGTGTCTTGCTGGATGGGTCACAGTGGGGGATTGAACCCAGGTCTCTCTCACACCAAAGGCTGGCGTCTTATCCATTGCGCCATCACCACCACCCCCACAGAGCAATTATTTTTCTATTTTTATTTATTTATCTGTGGTGACTTGAGTAATAACATGTTATTTGCAGGCAAGGTGACAACAGAAAGGGACAAAACTTCAACACATTATTCTGCTTGTCAGTGAAGATTTGAGCCTAACAACATTTTTCTTGCATTGACAGACTCCAGCCACCAGAGGGCAGGAGGAAACCTCCGTTATTTTGAGCGGTTACTGTTCAAGCAGCTTAATGAGCTCAATCAGGCCTACCAGCCGGCTTCTGAGGAGCCCATCCAGCTGGGAACGTACAGCAGGCCTAAAGACCATCTCCCAGAGAGAGAGGCCTATGAGGCCCTCTGCAGAGGAGAGGGGCTCCAAATGGTGAGACAAGGGAAAAATAAAGGCATGTTGAAAATTAAGGAATTAAAAAGTGACAGCAGCTTAGGATGGGCTATAAACCACTCTGTGACAGGGAGAGAATGCTGAATCGTCCCATATAATTATAATATGTTATAGATTCAGTCTCACCTATCCTCTTTCCTCACCAGTCTTAGTTTTATAGAGGTCATCAAGGAATAAAAACAGACTCTCAGTGTCCCAGCTAGGAGCATTTTTATTTTTTTAGATGTAGATGTAGCCGAACGAGCAAACTGCAGTGTAATTTATGGTAATTATTTTTCATGTTGGGGTTCAAACTTAAAATGAACAGTTTTAAAATGTGTAAAATGTGGAAATACAGAGAGCTGTGACAATGAACTCTGTGCCGACTGTGTGAACAGTTTTGAAAAAGTGAACACAGTATTGAGAAACGTGTGTTAGTAATTGTAAAAAGAGATCCAAATGGAAAATTCTATACAAATGAGACAAAAAGATTTAGTATTTTCTGTTTCTCCTATGTATTTTACTAGAACGAGGTGAGGCGCAGCCGTTTGTTCTGTCGCTACCAGGATGGTAATAGGAACCCCCGTCTCCTGCTGAAGCCCATCAAAGAGGAAGATGAGTGGGACAGCCCTCACATCGTACGCTACCTGAACATGCTGTCAGATGAGGAGATTGAGAAGATTAAGGAGCTGGCTAAACCCAGGGTGAGAGAAAAAAGAAATCAGAATCACCTTTGTTGGCCAAGTACATATAGGAATTTGACAACAAATGTCCCCATTGCTCTCACACACATACATAGACATAACGCTTACCAAGGACAACTAAGCTAAACAAATAAAGGTAAAGAATAGACATAGATATGTACACAAGTATGTGGAAAAAAATAGGTGTAGCACCAATTACATAGCGACAACATAAAAGAAGATGTTTATATAAGTCAAGGTTTTTTGGAAGTTGTAAACAGTACAAATAGAACAAAGAATATTGAGTGAATAATAATGGAATTGTATGAAAGTCAGTCCTACATGCTGTATATACAGTACAGGTGACATGATGTCTGGTTCTCTGCCTTCCTGATTTTTTGTCTCTGAAAGAGTTGACTCACATTCTTTTCAAATATCCTGAGTGCATGCGGGATTGTTTGTGTATTGTATAAGGTTTTATGTGTGTGAAAGGATCTGGGAAATATAGCGATTTTCTCAACTTTAAAATATATCTTCACCGTGTGAAAAGGCCAGAAAAAGTGTCTGCTCAATATTTAACCAGGAATGTTTACCTTGAACAAAGACAAGCCAATGCATCTCGCTTCAAATCCTGTCTGCTCTGCTGTAGTTGTAGGCTGGAACCATCTTGTCAAGAGCTGAGAACTAAAAAATAGTAACTCTCCAAACAACAAAATATGTAGTCATTCAGAAGCTAAATAAGAAATACAGAGAAGAAAATCTGTTGCTCATGAGCTTATCACATCAGGCAATGGTGCTGATTAAGTGCTTTTTTTGTATTAAAGACATTCTAAATAAATTGTACAGACCAATCATTCTTACGTTCTGAATGTATAAAAGCTGGTCTTCTATACAAAAATCTGAAAATAGAATAAGAAATAGATATTCAGAATATGATATGTAGAGTAATTAATGGGTGGGTAAACACTTTTGTGGCATGACACAGATATGCCACACATTAAAAAATGGAACTGTTATGTGTAATGTTTATGATGACAAACAATTGTTTTCTTTATTTCTGTGTTGTTGTTTTTTAAGCTTGCCAGAGCTACTGTTCGTGACCCCAAAACAGGCGTTCTGACCACTGCCAACTACAGAGTATCAAAAAGGTAACTCATTCTGGAGAAGAGTTACGTTAATACAATTTTATGACATCATGTCAAATCAAAAATTTAAAGAAGCTGCATATCCATCCAGTGTTAGTGTTATGTGTGTGTCTGCATGTGTGCTTGTTTCAGTGCATGGTTGGAAGGAGATGATGACCCCGTCATTGACAGAGTCAATCGGAGAATACAAGACATCACAGGCCTCGCAGTAGACACTGCAGAGTTACTACAGGTAATTTAATACATACTACAAAATTACATTTGTGTTATATAATATCAGGGATGCAAACACATCAGGGGTGAAAAAGATGACAAAGATGCGAACCCCATAGAGGGGTCTAGGGGCCTGCACCTCTAGGAAGATAACAACTTTAACGTGTGGATTTAGAGTTGATTTTAGCTTGAGGATGTAGGGAATATTAATAGGTAGAATAATCTCACTGCTACAAAAGTAATGTAAGAGGACATCAGTTCAGGTCACTTACCAAAACAAATAGACTCAGGAGAGTGCAGATATTAGAATGCATTGCATCAACTATACAATACTGTTCATAAAACAAAACAAAAACACAATATGCACAACAAATGACAAATCTGATATACTTTGGCAGAGAGAGAGAAAGAGAGAGACTGTCCTTTCTTTTTGGCTTGTAGAGTCTCAAGCGTCTGCTTTCTTTGTTTTGTAGCGTGCTAAAGTCTGACCCTTTTTTCCTCCTCAGCTTTCGCCCCTTTGCTCTCACAAATATGCTAGCTACCATTACCACCTAAAGTTACATTCAAGTTGTGATGGCTAGCTGTTGCAAAACCAAAACAACTCAACCATGTCAGTCTAATTAACAGTCCCAAGCTTGACATATCATCATATATACAAGTTAAGATTATTATAGATCAAGATTATCATAACACTAGAACTGACCTCCCAGAGACTGCTCCCTTAAGTCTTCACTCTCTCTCTTCTCAGGTGTGTCAACAGCAGTGTATCCTACAGATGTATCCATACAGATGTCAGTGTCACAATATTATGATTCATGCACATGCATTGTAGTTTGGCAGTTCATTTTTAATCATATTGTTCTCTCTATGTAAATCACCTTTGTCAATGGTGGACCAGGTTGCTAACTATGGAGTTGGAGGACAGTACGAGCCACATTATGACTTCTCAAGGGTGAGTTTACTTTTGGATGAAAGTGTGTGTGTGTTTGGGGAAGAAGAAGAAAGAATGAAATATAAAGTTTGAGGAGATTGGACAGAAATTAATGGCAACACCAATTTGAATGTTGCCATTATGGTAATAGGCCAATCTGTAGAGCTGCCAGTAATGATGTATTCATTTGAACAAGATTCTTTATAATATTAGAAAATGTTGGTGGCCTGCGCACACGACAGAGTAGGAAAACAATTGTAATTACATTAGGTATTGTTTTAAACTTTATTGGGTAATTTGTGGGACAAATTTTCTGATTCTGGCAACATGAAACGTCCTTGCTACTCTTATTTGTGTGATCTCTGACTGCTTCATCTTTACGTTATGTTGCTAAAACTAGTGGTGGTGTGTGCCAGGGGTTCCCTGATTCTACCTTCGTGATGCCAGTATCATCAGATAGTCGGGGCCAGAGCTTCCGACATAAACAGTGGCTGGCAATGCTAATCTAACATTGTGGGTAATGGAGTCTTCATGTTCCAAAAGTATCTTCTTCCTGATGTTTTTTTGGGGGTTGGCAAACAATGAAATAGTGCATTACTGACACCAACTGGCATGGAGTGTGTTGGGCTAACAATAATAATAAATAAAATAAAATAACTGAGAACACAAACTATCATATCTATAATTAGATTTGTTCTCCTCTGATAATGAAACAAAACTAGAAAACATTTGTTTCCTTATCTGCAAAATGTCACATAAATTATTTTGGTCTCTCTCTCAGCTTCATATGTTTATGTGTTTTGGAATGAATGTAAGACAACAATGTTGCCAAAGCTACAAACAAATTACAAAAGAATAATTCATTTTATACAGTTCATTTCAGTTCTCTCTTTCTCCCACTGTATCTCAAACTTGAACAAATAACAGCTCTCAATAATCTTGTCTGTTTAATCCATTGTAATGCTAACAAGGTTTTGTGCATTTCTCAGCTGTAAACTGTTAAACCATCACTGATTCTTTTCCCCTCCTTAAGGTAAAACTGCCGCTCAGATTTTATTGATTGAATTCTTTGAAGCATCTCTAATTATAACTGTTGTGGTGACCTTTATTGTTATTATCTTTATTGTTCGTGAATTCAAAATAATCTGTTCAATTAATGTAAAATCTGCTGTAGGATCAGGAAGTATCCATGCTTGTATTATAGTTATAGTTGGCCTACTTCCTTCCTTGATACTTGATCCTTCTTAAAGTGCTGCTAATTTTTTTACATCATATTTTTAATATCGATCTAGCTTACTGCGATGTGCTGTGACAGCAAAGTGGCTCATGCCAGCCAGACAGCTAATGCGCCCGGTAACAATGATGACGAAACTCTATCTTTGATAAGATTCTGCCCCAACTAATCGTGCTGTTACCAATTTCAGTAGTTGATTTCGTTACAAACAAACTAATAGTTAATAAGCCTCTAGTGCCATTATTATACACAGTATTATCTTGAAATCCTCCTTCTTTTGAACAACCTGCTTACTTTCATCTGATCTACTTTCCTCAAGACTCCTTTCATTGCTCTGAACACCACAATATCTACCATGCCTCACTCTTTCATACCAAATCCTCTTCTGCAATGAACCAGGGTCACATCTCCAAATATCCCTGTTCCCATTGGGTGTTCTATCTGACAAACATTTATGAATTTCATATGAATAATAGTTGTATGCACTACTGAATGTGCATCTGTGCAGCTGTTTTGCTGCAGAATGATTTATTATAATGCAAAGGGTCATTGCAAAAACAATCTTATTTTGTTATTACTCACCCAAGATTAAGAAAAAGAAGATGATTAGTGGTCATTAGTGGTCCTCTGTGCCTATCCTTTAAAGAAATAAGTGACTTCATGATTAAGTACACATGATTAAGTGTTCCATGTTTATTGTGCATTATGTGCTTTTGAGCATATAATTTGAAGCTCTTTTTTTACTTAGATGAAAGATATAGTTGTGATTCAGTAATTTTTCTGACAGATAATGACGCAGTTTTTATATGATGTGAGTGTAGTTAGTGCCCTCTGTGGCAGGTGAGTCTTTCTTTGGTTAAACCTTTTAAAAATCTGTTGCAGCGCCCTTTTGACAGCAGCCTCAAGGTCGATGGAAATAGACTTGCTACTTTCCTAAACTACGTAAGTACATGTGTGTGCGAGAGAGCAGAGTTTTCATCATGTATTTTCACTTTTGAATTTTATCTTTGTAGAAAGATGAGCCTGATGCTTTCAAAAGATTAGGCACTGGAAATCGTGTGGCAACTTTTTTGAACTACGTAAGTACGTTCGTTCAGTCGCCATTGATTGAAGGATTGTGGTTGTGACCGAAATCTATGCACCATCCTTCTTTTTGTTTTACCTTCATGGGCATATGCATAAGCTCTGGCTCAATCTTGGACTTGGATTGATTGACTTTCATAAAGGTTCACTAATTGGTCTGAAGTGTGGTATTTAAGTCATATAGTTAAAAATAGAATTCCTTAATGTAATGGGGCAAGACACTGTTATAGTTCTACAGATGTTGGGGATATAATAAAAAAAGTGCTGGATTAATATCTTATTACCTGGATGACTGAGAAACTTTTTTCTTAGATATTTGTCTAAAAAGGTTTTCTGTCAATCAGTTCCAGTACATGTTGTGGAGAGTTTTGTTGAATATCCCCCATTAACACACTGATGTAGAATCCACTCTTTATTTTATCCTTGATGACACTGGGTTGAACAAAATAAAATGATAAAAAAAATAGAGAAAAAAAGATTTTGTTTTTTAATGAGGTATGAATTGGTTGACGTTTGCTGTTCACCCTGGTGCATGATGTGCTTTTGAACACATGATGTGGACAGGATAAAGCAGATATAACAGGACTAATGAACCCCATGCTTCCTGCAGGGAAATAAAATAACACAATTCAGTTTATAAATCAACACATTCAAGAACAAGCTTCGACAAGTTTGACACATTTTTTAAAAAACTGTTCAAGAACGGTATAGATCCAGAAGGGATTAGAGGTAGAGGTTCTACATTAAAACAGAGGTCAAGTAAAACACCTCACAAAGTTACAGGACGTATTTTAGATAATAGACCCTCATGTTTGACTCAAGGAGAAATAAATGTATTATAGGACACAACTGATCATCACAGTTAAGTAACATGATCTAGATGAATGTCCTTATTAAACAATGTGATGAAATTGCATGTGGGACATCTGATGGGTCAGTTTTAAGGAAACGTATTCCCTTTTCCTTCAGTCTTGTCTTCCTTCACTGTAGTGCTCATAGCAACTTTGCATGTCATTTTGTGCCCCTTCAAGACCTTCACAGAACCTTGTTTTTTTATCATACACTATTATTTGTATATTTTTTGCTAATGAAATGACTTAAAACATTTAATTAGTCAATTAATTAGCATCCACTGGAATGTATTGGTGTAAACACATTTTAAAAAAGTATATTATTTAGTTATTATTACATTTGCCAACAAATATCTTCAATAACATAATATGCTTTAAATATTGAAATTTAATCTGTTGCTTTGAAAAGAAAAATGAATGGATGATTTCCTAAGCCACAAGCGTATATTTGTTTTTTATATGAAATGTACGCTTTGGGGTTGTTCAATACTGTACCAGAGTGTTTTCTTTGAAGAAAATACAGAGGAAGTCTCCAACTTTGTTGTCTTTTCTCAGATGAGTGATGTCGAGGCAGGAGGTGCCACAGTCTTCCCTGACTTTGGAGCAGCAATCTGGCCAAGAAAGGTGATGACAATGACGTTTCTGTGTGCACTTTAGAGTGGATGTGGACTTATGTGAATCTCGTAGTTCCTCTTCATAGTGTGTTGGGTATGTTTACTTTATACTGCGAGTGTCCCCAACGGGAAACAATGTTGGTGTCACTTTAAAGATCAATGTGCAGAGACTCAGTGTCAGTCCTGTCAGTCTTTTAAGTTCTGACAGAATGATTGAAGATCTCATTGGGAGGCTCCCTGTGCATTCTGTGTTGCATAGCAAATTGCCAAAGACCTTACTTGGCACTGAAAATTGATGAAAGATGAAAACATTTTCAGTTTTGGAATGGAAGACTGTAATTTTTTTTCATTGGCTAATCAACAATGCTGTAGCAATGTAAGCCCACGAATTGTCCAGTCAAACAATAGCTTAGTGTTGACTGACTTATTTTACATGTGTGTGCAGTTGTTGTTGTTGTTGTTGTTTTAATATTTTTGGTATATTTTGGTATTCGCAAAGCTTATTTACACGTGTTTTCACAAATTTGATTTAATTTGATTATTTTTTCCAATCACTTCCTTGTACACTTCCCAAAAAATGTTTTAAACAAAATATAAGCTACAATCTGAATCAATATAATACACACTCCATGATCTTAAAAAGGAGCAGGGAAAATACTTGCCCCTTTCTTAACTCAAGTAACACATCGGTCTGTCAATGATTTTAACAAACTTTTTGTGTGTGTGCATGTGTGTTGTATCATCCGCAATCTAAAGAAATTATAACATTTTAAAACTTTACAAATATCATTAATATGTAAAAACTAAAAGGGCCTAATACTGACCCTTGTGGGACTCTACATTTACTGTAACCTTCATACATTGAGATATACTGCCAGTAAACGGTACATTCTGCTGTTTGTTATTATTTGCTTAATATCTGCACTGTTCTTCACTTAATAATTTGTTCTTTTCCCAAAGTGTCTCATTTTAAAACAAACAACTTTTCAATGATCTTTGAAAACTGGGAAAGTAAAGACAGCAGCCTATAATTAGGATACGCTTGTTTATCTCCATTTTGATAGAGTGGGCTGACCTTCAGTAATTTTCCTTCAGCTTTTAAGTAGTGTTTGCATTTGTGGCTTATGTCTTTATCAATTTTTTTGCAACCCTGAAAAGGCTTATATAAGGCTACTTACCACAATTTTATTTAGTGTCACACACACATCGTTAATGTGGCAAGCAATAAAATAATTGTCAACCAACCAAATGTCTGCTTGAGGAACATGTGGGTTGGTATGTTGCTGTTCTCAGCTTGAAGCCACTAATGCTCTAGGTCTTTTTTATTTCAGCATCTGTCTCATTTCATGTTGGATCTTAGCATTCCTTGTCTCTTGTGCACATTGGATGTTACCATAAATTTTTCATTTGTGTCATTTCTCCAAAGGGGACGGCAGTGTTCTGGTATAATCTGTTCAAGAGCGGGGAGGGAGACTATAGGACCAGACATGCAGCCTGTCCTGTCTTAGTAGGAAGTAAATGGGGTGAGTCAAAGTTCAGAATCAAAAAATTAATCATTGATACATTGATAAATTAAGCTAACAATATGTGTTATTTGTTAGGAAGATAACCCCACACATAATGAATTAGGGCTCAGCGATATGGCTGTATTCAAAGTCACGTGTCATTTCAGGAACAGCTGCTTTATCTTTAACCGCACCTTGTTACAGGTATAGTTGAGGGAAACTTAAGACGGACTGGAGTGACCTAGCTATCATTATCCATCTTTTCAGCCCAGGCAAGACGTTTTCACTTTTGGCTGTGTTTTTCCTAACTGTTCAAGAGAGAAATGTTGGACCACAAACAGAAATGTTTTCACCAGAAAAAGAAGGGGAACAATTGGGGATGATTATATTTTAGCCATGGAAACAGGCGGCGTCCATGGTGTCCTTTGATGTAGAGAGGTAACGACACAGTCTATCATTAGTACACTGTGCTGCATGAGAGGCTCAACCCTTCGAGTGGTGCTAAAGGTGCCTCAATCACTGGGAAAGAAATGAGTTTCTTTTGTTTTTCTATTAAACAGATTTTTCTGTTTTCCAGTGTCAAACAAGTGGATTCACGAGCGAGGACAAGAGTTCAGGAGACCCTGTGGCCTGACAGAAGTGGACTAAAGTGTGACTCACACCTAAGGAACATGCAAACACACAAACATACACCCTCAGTAGTGCCTTAATTTTGGCAATGATGTAACTCACGTTCTACAACACTTAAGTGTTCTGTCCCCCAACTTGTCTACAGAGCTAAGAAATGTTTTATGAGGAAAATTATTGCACTGGTGTGCAGGATCTGGTTGGCAAATTTCTTTTCTTTTTTTTACCAGAAGATACAGAACTCACGTCTCTGTCATTCCCACACCAAGCCAACTTAATTCAATATGTGACTGTAACAGTGCAATCTTGGTTACAGATGTACACCCCATTGTATACTCATTAAAATCGAATTTAAAATTCAATTACTGGTAGATCCAAACGTGTGAGCCCTCTGCCAAATCTTTTTTCCACTGATACCAAAAACTTGTGTGTTTTTGCTCTCAGGTGAACAGTTTGTCCTCCAAACTGCTCCTTTAATGTAAAAACACCAAAACATACAGGAGGTGTGACAAAACCTTAAGTGGTGCCTCAGCAGGTTATTCAGATTTATTTGAATTTAATATACACAATTATTAAAGGTTTGATTTTTTTGGTTTTTGATTATTTCTGAATAAGAAGCAGAAACTAAGTGAAGTTAACAAGCTGTGTTTTGAAAATTGACTGCTTTCTCAGACTTTAGCCCAGCAGTAGACTTTGTTCCACATTCAGATATTACAAATTACAGAAGAGTTGACTATTAAATCTGCTATGAAATGCTACAACGCAAGTTGTTAAGCAAGGTTTTGGGAAGGACTGCCAACATGTTCATACATATTTTGCTGCAACTATCAGCAATGTTTGTTTACAAAAACACATCGGATGGACAGTGAAGCTATGGGCTAGTATTTGCTCTATTTAGAGGTTAATCTGGGAACCAGTCTAAGATAAAC
Organism: Micropterus salmoides; assembly: GCF_014851395.1. Classification (NCBI taxonomy): domain Eukaryota; kingdom Metazoa; phylum Chordata; class Actinopteri; order Centrarchiformes; family Centrarchidae; genus Micropterus; species Micropterus salmoides. The sequence continues at coordinate 16,561,464 of NW_024044681.1, forward strand.
AACATCTCTGTGTTGATTGTAACAGCATTATCTTTTGATTAAAATGCCACTACTCCTGTCACCATTCTTTGTCATTTGCACCCAAAGTGTTAAATTCTCCTTCAATCAGAGAGAGAAATACATTTCCTCCAAATCATGTCCATGATATTTTTATTTATATAGTGCTTAAATTATTACAACATGACAAACAAGTCAAGTCAATAAACAGTGTCTTTTATTGAAATGTGTGGTGTCTTCATTCGCTATTTTACATGGTTCCTCACTCTGTAAACAAAACAATTACAACAATCTGCATGCAAACAATATGTTAGTCAATGTTTTGACTTTTAAGTTACTTGACTTAGTGGTGGACTGTAATTCACCATAGTTTACAGTAAACCAATGCTTTCTCACAGCAAGATGTGCTACAAAAGATAATTTTCTAGGACTGATTAAACTTTCTTACTGGTGATTAAAAAAGGTTATTATTATATTATTATTGGTTATTATTATAGGTTATTTGATCGTAACCCCAACCCTTTCATCAATCACAACCACATTACACTTGGTGACTTTGATGTTAATTTCAGTCAGTTATAAGGTGTGAACTTCATTCAGCAAGGCATCCTCAAACATCAGATCCTGGCAACAGTTTGTTGCAGCAGCTGGCAGCTTTATCTCACATGCAAATTTTGTGGAGCCTGTAAACATGTCAATCCAGAATCAAGAAATTCTGTCTCTGCATCTCGTGACATGAATATATGATGTGTGTATATATAGCAATGGTTGGGAGTGTAACGTGGCGGGGAAGCTAAATAAAAGTGTCATTGCTGCAGCGGTAAAGTTAAGAGCTTGCACAATATTGTAAATCCACCATGCTGTGTCTTTATTCACAGCTGTGTGCATATGTGCTTGTACTGAAGTGTGAACACTCTGAGTCCAGTGGTGCTATTCCATGGCCCAAATTAACCTACATATAATATCAAATATTGAATGAAAAGATAAACTCAGCAAGAGAGATAAAATGCGAAAGAAATACATGTTCATTACCCGTAAGCTAATAAATGACTGAACCCTTACAAAACAGATGAAGGGAGTGATGTGTTGAAACAATACTTCATTATTGGGCATGGATGATAACTAGTCACATCTGTGGTGTTGCCATAGAACACATTTATGGAAAAGGACAAATATTTAGGCCTATTCTGCATCAGATATATTAACAAAAAAAAATGTATTTTATGACTTGAGTCTTGTTTGCTGCATTTGCAAATTCATGTCAAACATAACTATTTCAAGAGAAGACCACCACTGTACCTATGATGTTGTTATGTTATATATTATTTCCATGTCTCTGTCCTGCTGTCATTTTTACATTGTTTGCTGACAGTATATCTCATTATAGACATGTTTTTGTGAAAAAATGTATCTGATTTTCATGTGTACACAATGATTATATCAAATAACATACTGAACGTGTCAAGTATATCTAACTTCCTACCAAATTACTTCAAGATGATGTCAAGTTGATCTTAAACCACAGACGCAATTGCCCCAAAGGAATACGTTGCAGCCACTTCAGCAGTTTGTACTTATCCTTTAATCTACTGCACAAATTTCAAAACTTTTTGTATCTACTACTAGTCATATCGACCCCAAAATGTGAAAATAGGGCCCAGGTTTAAAAATACCGCAATTACCCTTTAAAGTCACACGCCAGTCCTAGAATCATATCATATCATATATTAATGTAATGGAGAACTTATCTCTATGTCCTCAATTCAGACCATACTTTAGCATCGTGATTCTAACAAATCACACGAATGAAACACCCATTTGGTGTAAAACTGCCTAAGAAAAGATGTCAGATGTCATTTTAGAGGAAAAGGTGGGAGTCTGACCTGAAAAATTCGGGACTCTATATGGGCCTGCAACCAGAGGTGAAGAGATTTAAAGTTGGGGCTGCTGTAGCAGGAGGTGCTCTTTTTCCCAGTCTATGTATATGCCAGTCTTGCAACTGCCAGGCCCCGTTGCACACAGCAGACAACAACATACAATAACCACGACATAGTTAAACAGGGCCAAATGGCTTTCGCACACAGCGGACAAAAAAATATCCAAATACGCACAATATTCACAGCACAAATACACATTACACACACCCACACAGTCGTGTTTCCATAAATTTCAGGGACATTACATTGACTTACATTAACACCCTGGAGACTTATCCTAACCATAACCACAACTTGCTTATACCTAATCGTAAACTTTAAAAAGTCTTCCCACTAAAATTTTATGGTTTACATTATGGGAACTTGCGTATCGTCCCCAAAGGAAGGTAAGTCCCCACAGAACAGACAAGAACACACTCTATCTATCTATCTATAATAATAAAAAAAATCTAAAAGCTAAAATCATAACTGTCTATCATCACAATTGTATAAATATATATTTTAGATTTAAAAAATTAAAAAGCTGTCAATTCCAGGTGTATAAATATATATTTTTAAATGATATTATAATATAAATAATAAAATAATATGAATAAAATATCACTGTGCAAATACTTTTTCTGAAGAATGAACAATGGGGCAGTTGCTTGTTAAATGCTTGTGTTTGGCCATTAAATGCACAGCACACTTGTGATTAATCATGCTGCTCCTCCAGGTTACTTCTCTTCAAGTATAGGAGTAGGTCATTTTATAAATGGGTCTTATTCTTCACTTGTAGCAAAAAAACTTTTCACACACAGTTGCCTCCTAAGTAGCCTCATTTTAGAGCATCCTGATTTTGGATTCTTAGAAGATTGATGAATAAGGCTTCAGAAGACCACACAATAATTTACAGCACACCTCTCAGCTGAACAACTTCTTTATGTTCACTGAATGACTTGGGCTAAAGGTTTGAGCTCTGTGTCGGGACTGGTGCCATTGGTTCCTAGTGTGGCAAGACATTTTTGTTCCATCAGGAGGTGGTCCATAGGCTGGCAGAGAAACAAGAATCGCTGAGGAAAAAAATAAATACAGTGAAGTGGATTTCTGAGTAGCTCAGGGTCAAACTTATTGCATACTTTGTGCATACCAGGAGGGATTCTTTGCACTGTAATTCCAGTTTACACATTATAATTTATCACTTTTATTATATAACTTTTTATTACAACTTTTGTCCAGTTTTTTAAGAAGTTGTACTACCTTAGAATGACAAGACTACCCTTTGTTGTATGCAAGTACAATGACATTAAAGCTTTATTGAAATGAATTGGAACCTTGAAAAACAACCAACACAATACAATAAAAAGTCAATACAAAACTGTTTAATCAATAAATATATCCCTGCTCACCTGTCGAAGAGAGCCTTTTCCCTGCCTCAGTTTATGTAACACAAAGAGTGGGATGAGGGAGAGGGAGATGGTGGCAATGAACCAGCCCAAGATGTTGGCCCAGAGTGGATAAACATAAGTGTTGCTGAACTTCAGAGGGGAGTATCTGACAATAGAGAAGATGAAGGTGCCCTGTGATTAGAGGAGACAAAGTGGATTAATGTTAAACCTTACAGTCTGTGTGAAACTGTGGAGCTCAAAAGACAAGGTACCTACTTAACCCTAACTTTACAGGTTTTTCTTTTCCACAAAGGCATTGGACATCTTAAAACGGGGAATGAAAAACAAACATATACTGTAGAACCACTGGGGTCTTAGGGTCGTTAATCCTGTCATGAATACGATGCAAATTCATCTTGACATGCATATTTTTTTTTTTTACTTTTGAGGTCATTGGGGCTGGGTTGTAAAGTGCTGCAAGGGGAATTGCAAATTAAGTAAGAGTCAAAAGAGGAAGAGTTAAAACAAATGTGATACAAATATGATAATGTAATAAATCTACCATCTCTGCGTGTTTATTCAAAGCTGTGTGCATCAATGCCTGTGATTAATCTGCACCAAAGGTGTCCCTACCAATATCCAGCAACTACTGATCAGAACAATTAAACATAACCACTGTTGTCCATCAGAATCTGTCAATGTATTTGATACACAAACAATTCCATCCATCCATCGTCCACCCATTATCCTGCATACAGGGGCCAATCCTGGAGCCAATCCCAGCTGACATCAGGCGAAAGGCGGGGTACACACTGAATAGGTTGAGAGTGAGTTCCCCCACAAGGGAAGTTTTTATTGTCCCTACCAACACTGAATATAATATCTGCCCTTGACCTGCTCTATTCTCACTGGGGTGGTTCTCCTTTCTCTCATGAACATACACGTCACATATTAAATCACGCGTCAGATGGAAACAGACACGAGAAAGGTAGCACATGGAAGAAACAAATCAACCACAAGACAGTGAATGAAAGGACTGAATGCTTACAAAACAGAGTAAGGGAGTGATGTAGCACCAGCAGTACTTCATTAATGGGTATGGACGATAACCAATCATGTCTACGATGTTGCCATAGAAACGGTCAGCACCTTTAGAGAAAGGAAAGATAATGGAAAGGTCAGTCTCGTCTTCAACATATATTCTCGACATGAATGTATCAGCATACCAAAAGTGCACACAGCGGTTTTTGTTCCGTTAGAAATTGTTTCTGATAATGTGAAGAAGAGTTGTGTCGGTTCTGTCAACAGGATATAGTCTTTATGTGTATGGTTGTATCGTCTATGAGTTACCATACACCCAGGCAATGCTGACAGACTGGCAGAGGGAGAGGAGGAGCAGGGTGGTGCCACTGCAGACATGATGGTCCAACAGCTGGAGCAGGTACATCCCTCCCTAAAAACAATGACAGAGGTATACAGATATAGAAATTTATTTTGTAAAACTTCCAAAACTTCCAGAACCTGCAATATAATCAGCATCTGCATATCTTTTTCTTACATCTGACGTCTGACGCATTTCTCTCATATTTTGTCTCATTATCACTTGTTATTATGAATTGTTTGACCTTTCAAGAAATACACTTAGAAGCTTTTATGACAAGAGTTACATGAGATTGATACCACTCTCATTCATATTCGTCCTTTTAATATGAAGCTGGAGACAGCAGCCAGTTAGCTTAGCTTAGAACAAAGACTGAAAAGAAAACAGCTTGTCAGGCCAAGATGTCACTGGTCCTGACCAAGAAAAATAATCCAGCACATAACCCCCCATTTACAATTTGTTAAGCAAACAAGATGTAATTTTTGCGCTTTAGCAGTGATAGTAGGTGGTTTTGTTACCATCAGAAAGAGCCAGGCCAGCTGCTGTTTCCCCCTATTTCCAGTCTTTGTTCTGTATCATCTTCTGAATCACTAAGCCCTACCTGGACTGACTTCCTCTCACACTGCTACTTTTTTTTCTGTAATATTTTACCAGTTTCTAAAGCACATAAATTGTTACATAAACTATTTGGTCGGAACACTGAGGAAGGCTGTCTAGCAAGTCTTCTGTACAAACCTCAGTGACCAGGGAGAGTCCCAGCAAACAGCAGAGACTGCAAATGGCCAGCAGAAGCAGCTCACGTCTGTAGCCTTGGCGCAGGTAAGTTGGGAACAGATCAACCAGTGACGTCATCAGACACTCTAGACCAACAAACTAGAAGGAACCAGTGGGAGGAAAAAGAGTCAGGGCTTCGTTCATTCATTCAGTCATTTATCCAGAGAGCTTTGGCCGTACCTGACTGTCCAATCCAAGCAGAATGATCATGACGAAGAAACACACCGACCATACCCGGGGCATGGGCATCATGGCTACAGCACGTGGATAGACAATGAAGGCCAAACCTGGACCTACACACACAGAATGTTATGAGATATCACACAAAAGTCCAGATCACTATAATGAACTGACTGACAAACCGACATTGCCATCCTAGAACCATGCCGCTAACATGGCTAACATTAAGACATTGTGCTATTTTCCAGATGCAAGCGGCAAAGCCAGAAGTGGCCGAGCTTCATAAAGCAAAACTGTGTTAAGTGTTTGTTTTTTTTAAATCAATGACAGTTGACGATTTGGCTTGTCGTCTGCCTTGAAGTTTTGCTCTAAATGTCTACACACTGAATGAGAAATGTGTAGAAGCATCTGAGACCTGTGGGTGAACTTATAGTTGGTTAAAAAGTCACCACAGCTCATGTGTTGCTTTCTGATTCCCAAAGTGTAGGTCAAAATTAATGTGCACAACTGACTCTGATTAATATTTTTTGTCTTTAGTTTTGCATTTCCAAAAAATATGATAGAAAAAGGCATCAAGAATGCCAGAAAGCTTAGTAGGTTGGAATGATGAGGGGATAAGGATAAAGATATATCACATGCTTTGGCACAATTTCCAGGTCAAGTGTCTGTGTAAGGTGCAGTATGACAGTTTAAACTACAAGCTCCCCAAAAAGCCTCACAGGAAACAGCTTATCTCTCTAAAGCTCACTTTGAAGTTGAACTTAACTGAATCACCACTTGCCTGATTCGGCTACTTCAGAAATATCCACTCCTTGTTCGTATGTCATGAAACCCAAAACAGAGAAAATGGCGAAGCCCGCAAAAAGGCTGGTGGCACTGTTCAGTAAACACAAGTAGAAACAGTCCCTGAAAGAAAAATGAATTTAGTTCCAGAAATGTGTAGGCAATTGAGGAGTGGATACAAGTGTTCCAGCTTAGCTAATGTTAACCACAGGCCCACACTAATTAAACTTCATTATCACATGTTTAATTAAGAAAATTCTTGGCTTTGTAGCATAAAGTTTCACCTAAAATGATGTGATGGGAGTGCAATGAAGTAAGTCTGCAGGGATGTTATATAAAAGACAAGAAACACTAACATTTCCTGTAAGAATTCAGATACAGTTACATTTCATTTCCAGCAGGATAGTTTCGAGAGTTGTACCTGTAACAGTCGTTGTTGTAAGTGTTATAACTCCCAAGAGAGGTTAGGAACCCGAAGCCGACAGCATAAGAGAAAAAGATCTGAGTGCCAGCATCCATCCATACCTGAAAAGGTCAAACAAATACTTGTGTGTATGTGCATGGCCCTGTGTAGAGTAAACAATGTAATTATTCTGCTCGTAAGATTGTATGTGTGTTTTTACCTGGGGGTCTGAAAGGCGAGTGATATCAGGGTAGAGGTAATAAATGATCCCATCCATTGCCCCGGGTAGGGTAACACCACGTATGAACAAAACCAACAGCATAATGAAGGGGAATGTGGCTGTGAAGATGGCTGCCTGAAAAGAAGAGGAGGAAACAGTCAGTAAGAACCCCCTAGCACGCTGCTATAGTGAAACAGATCAGCCACATCTGGGGTGTAGGGCTAAAAATAAGGATTATTTTCATTGATTAGTTTATAAAATGGCGAGTCCAATTTCCTAGAACCTAACACAACATCTTCAAATCAACAGTTCAAAACCCAATAATGACAAAGAAAAGTAGCAAATCCTCACCTTTGGGAGGCAGGAAACAACAAATGTTTGGCATATTTCCTTCATAAATGAATTAAATGATCAAATATCAATGAATATGCTGATTGTGATATGTGATTAATTGACTAATTGTTTCAGCACTGATCTTTAAAAAATCAGTTCCCAACATATAAATGAACATGAGCTCAATCCTAGTTCATCTGATACTAGGCAGCATGGTTCATGGTGTAGCATCTGATTTTGAATAAGCATTATTTAAGAAATGTAAAAATTGCCTCAGTTGGATTACTGTACTGACTGGCGACCTGTCCAGGGTGTACCCCGCCTTTCGCCCGATGTAAGCTGGGATTGGCTCCAGGCCCCCGCGACCCTGTACACAGGATAAGCGGTTGACGATGGATGGATGGATGGATGGATTACTGTACTCCAAATTAGCTGCAGCCAATGTAATGTTTTAGTTTTTTTTAGGTTTCAGTACTGGTGTGAAAACCTCAACACTGGTGATATTTAAATTAAAATTGGGGGCATACATTTCTTGGATTTTGTGTTAATGTGTATATTTATTCTATTATTTAAAAGAATGGCTTGGACACATCAAACACCTGCTATTACATGAAGACAGATAAGAACCCCCCCCCCCGAACTGTGGATTGATTGGATAGTTTAAAAAAGTTTTCTCCCACTGTTTATTGTTTAAGTAATAAATACAGAGCATTACATCGAGATGCAGAGCTGCAGGAAAAACGCAGAAAAGACAGATGCATGCTGTGTTTAATTCTGAAGTGAAGTGGGTAAGGGGAGAGAGACTGATTTAAAAGCATTACTTTCAAGAGTGTCACTGAGTGAAACCCCGTAGCTCTGTGACTTCGGGCATGTTCACTGGTGTAACAGGGACAAGGGGCTGATTTTCATCATAGAAGCAGATCATCAGATTGTGAAGTACTGCAGCTTCAGTAGTAACGGCAGCCTTCCCTTCAACACACAGCTCCGCTGCTCACAAATGCAGAGCAAATGTCTTGTGAGCATAGGTGTCATTTACACTGGGGATGCTGGGGGGGACATGTCCCCACCACCTTTTGAAATGGCTGATTTTGTCCCCACCACTTTAGTATAATTTGTTAAAAAACGTTTGAAATATAGCTTGCAGTTAAATAACAAATGAAAATGCCCGCAAAGGTTTATTTGCACATTAAATAAACATGCAATGCAAATAAAATACAGAAGAAACAAATGTGCATTGTCCAAAAAAGGTAACTTAGGCTTAAAATCAAAACAAGCTACTTATTATAAAATGACCCAAAAACGTGCATGCACCAATCAACAACTTTAACAACTTCTTGACACAGTTTCTTTTTGGCCACGTTTTCCGTTCTCTCCCTTTGGGGTAGAGGAAGCCTTACCCAATCCTAACCTTAACTTTAGGCAGTCTGTTTTAATCATGTTTCTTCCAAAGGCCCAGGGCTAGACTGGCATAACTGTCTTTATTTATTTATTTTCTCAGTTTTCTTAATTGACACTGAGATAGCTCAATCAAATTTGGTCCACTTGGTTTGGGGAAATTGTACAATAGGCACGCACATTTAAGGAGAACATAAGGATGATGAACTGGTGGGTGGTGTTCGACCGGTTGTTTGTGTGTGTATGTGGGTTGGTGGGGGGTCTAACCAAGTCGTGATAACTTTTAAAACTAAAATAAAACTTCATATCCCCAGCTGTACCCACAATACGTTGTGTAAACAATTCACAACAAGTCATTCATCAAAAAGTAGCATGATGTCATGGACCAAAGGTGGCTTAGCCTCCTATCTACATTGTATCTGCGAACAACTCTGCGATGCCAGGGGTCAGCATGCCCAGGTCTCCATCTTTGTTTGCCACCTGGGTGACAATGTATCCAACCTGAGGGTGGTTAGCCCACAGAGTGGAGGCACAATGTACTTCTTTTGGGCTGTGCCCAACATGTGACCCCCCCATGGGTCAAGGCGAGCTCTGACTGACACACTTCATTGGGAAAAGCATTTTGGGTAGACTTTTACCAAAATGTATGTATTTATGGATGTTGTTCACTGTTCAAGCAGCTAACCTTTCCTGTTGACTTGATACCCTTCCAAACGCAGAAGTAGCAGATGACCCAGGTCAGGATGAGACACAAGACCAGTTCCCACCTCAAGCTCCCCACCTCCTCGATACCACCAGAGATTTTCAAAACCCGACGCCTGGAGAGAGAAGCGAGGCAATGTTGAGGGGAAGGGGGAAAGCAAAAAATGAATGACAGGTGAAAAGGAATGGAAAAATAATTATAGGTAGAGGGGAAAACTGAGTGACAGGAGGGGAGGGGGAGAAAATCAGAGGTCGGCTAAAACAAGTGTGGAGAAGACTGGAGGGGAGAGAGAGAGGAACTGGAGGGCAGGGTTGAAAAAGGGAGAAAAGAGAAAGGAGAGGGAGAAAAAATGGAAAGGCAATGATTGAAAGAAAAATTTACATTCAATTAAACTTATGTGAGTTGACTACATGCTTACTGCCAGAACTCCACAACAGGAAGAGTGGTATTCAGTCTGGATGTCATGCTGATGCTCAGATTTGGAGGGATGAAGTCAAAGCATGAGTCTAGTATGGGACAATAAAACACTGGGAATATGAAAATGCTCATTTTTAAATCAAACATGGCTTTCTGCATCCCTCAGAGACAATGACAAATTATCTTGACATGAAATGATATAGTAGAATAATAGCTACATATAAAATCCTTAGTGTTGTACATAACACCCAAAGCCCTATAACAATATTACAACAAAATGAATGATCATATCCCTACATCTCAGTGGAAAAGAAACACTTTGTACCAAATCTTGGTAATTTTAAAGGGTAGGCCTACATTCATCTAAAAGCTTCCAAAGCCCTCACCAAAAGCTGCATCCTACCTGTGTTCCAGTAGTGTCCACATGTGGCCCAGGGCAAATCCCCGCTGAAGGACGAGAACAGGTAAAAGAATGCCCATACAATGATGATAATGTAGGAGGTGGCACTGAATATGATGATTAAGTGACTGGCATAGCCAATGCCTGGAAAAAGCAAAAGCATGCAGAATACGATATTAGTGAGGGCAGCGCACAGGTAATATTCTTATGTTGCAATTACCACTTTATGTGGGGCAAAGTGTGTCCTATTCAAAAAGTAAGCTAATTAGAATATTCTGCTGTGATGAGAAACAACGCGAATTATCTGCTGCAAACCAATCGGATGACAAAAAGTGAAATGATCAAAAGTATAGACTTTTTGCGTAATTACGCACGCAGTAAATTCTAGTAAACAAGAAGCCCGTTGATAAATGGGACTACACATCAAACATATTATCCTTCATATTTTCAAAGGGAATTTTAGTGAAAATAAGCAATTTTATTAGCAAAACCTTAGGAAATAATTTTAAAGATGTAGCCCTTCAAACTTTTGAAGAGCTCTCCTTTCTGTGGGCTGTCCCATAGTCACTCGTGGCGTCATGTGATTGTACTGTACGTTTGACCATACAGGCCAGGGGCTCTTATGTTACAAAACCAATAGAGGTAATGTTGGAGGGATCAAGAAAATAAGCCATTTTTATTTACCTTGGAATAGCGGACAAATCTTTCTCCAGCACGTAATTCCCCCCTCGTTGGTGTACTGTCCCAAGGCAGTCTCAAGGAAGAATAAAGGGACTCCGCATGTAAACATGAACAAAATGTATGGGATGAGAAACACGCCTGCAAAAAGAAGAGTATCTTTATGTTTTATTTTATTTAATGCGCCTAGAGAACAGATAACACACAGGAGGGAAACTACAATTATTATTTAGCTGATGCTTTTATCCAAAGCGACTTACATTTGCTATATATGTCAGAGGTCGCACGCCTCTGGAGCAAATAGGGATTAATTATAGGGACACATTGTAGTCAAACCCGGGTCTCTCACACCAAAGGAATGTGTCTTAACCACTGCGCCATCACCACCCCCATTGCATGACAAACTGAGAGCAGCCGTTGCCGTGTAAATTCTCTCACCTCCGCCGTTTCTGTAGCACAGGTAAGGGAACCTCCATACATTCCCAGGTCCGATGATCGCTCCCATCACAGTCAGGATGAACTCGGCTTTGGTCCCCCAGTACCCCCGTCCGTCCGACTCTTTGGGCATCCCATGTGGGTATTGTTCTGCCACAGAAGCTGTGCAGAGGCCATTGTCTTCGTCGATGGCCATTTCCCCCTTCAAATCACTTTCCTAAAACCACTCTGTAAGGGCACCTTTCTTCTGTACACACATACGATTGACTTACTGCGTAGTCTCCTGGCCAACACCTGTTTGTTAGCACAGACTGCACGCGAGTATGAAGTTGATGGAAGGCAGGTAGATGTAACAGCAGCTCTGATAGTCCTGTTACTGAGGATGGTGTTGGCTGAGGTTGAGATATGTATTTGTGTGTATTGAGGGCCCTGGGGGAGCTTGTCATTGAGTAAAAGAAGTTCAAATGGGCGGTCCAAATCTGCTGCGCCTTAATCCACCCGACGCTACAGAAAAACAGTAACGTCTAATGTGTGGAGTTAAGAACTGTATTGTGCCGAAGAAACTATTGTTTTTCTTATGTCTGTGTAAGCACGTACACATATGATACATAGATAGATAGATATACGATATGGTTCATTTTAAAAATGAGTGGCAGATGAAAGATAGTTGCGCCACTCACCTACAGAACGTGTCTTTCTTGGACTTTTAGACAGACAACACTTCTGAAGTGTTTTAGTTCAAAACAACGTGTAGAATATAGCAACAAACAAACAAGTAAGATAAGTAATTTGAATCTATGGCGTCTGTTATAGTAGCCTATTTATAAATGTCTTTTATTTCTTGTTTTCGTTCTTTTTTGTTCTCCACTCCGGAGAAATCTGACTTCAACCATTAATATCAATCACTTACAGTTCTGGGACCGACCGTTAGGAGACACTAATCTCTCATTCAGTTTGTACAGCATAATCTATGTAGCTAACTGCAACACGTTAGTATAGTGCAGTATAGGAAGCACATATTAACAATTTTGGGGTTTGAGGTTTTTTTTCCTGATTAACATTTTGAGCCATGTTCATTTCAGTTCAGTTAAACTTTAACTATATAACTGTGATGCAAATGATGTGACAAAGAGAAACATATTACTGCTCTACAGAAGTATTTAAGATTATTTGAGGTTTGAACTTTTTTGTACTGTATGTACTGCAAGGTTTGCATTTTCACACATGGCAACAAACATTAGATCATGTATTATCATTGAAAATACCATTTGCAAAAACTGTATATAATCTTGTCCAAGTCCCATTTTTGCTCCTCGTGCATTCCATTCCATTTGAATGTTTAATGGCTAAAATACTACCCATTAACTCCAGTACTTAAATTCCTGAGCAGTAAGAATCTGCTTGTTAATTTATAGTACAGCCTACACCGCAGTTCTTTCAGAATGTTACAGTGAGGATCCTTTACTTTAACAACTGTTCAAATTTGTTTAATTGCACGACCATGGTATAGTATAGAATTTTAAGCATGTTGTACAAGGAATTATTATTTAATAGGCCCCAGTATATCAACCAATATGACCCATTTTTTCACCCAAAGAATCATTTGAAAATTAGGCCTATTCAAATTAATTAATAATTTAAAAATATGTTGTTTTTTTTCATGTAATGTTGCGATTAAAATGTTTTCCCCTTTTCAGAACTTCTAAGAACCGTTATATGGACAGCTCCAGGAGCGTTAGGGACAGTTACGCGAACGTGTCCTGCGATCTGGGGTGTGAGCAGGTCTGTGCTGTGTGCTGGTGGACTGCGGCTGCACTGGAGCCGGCTGGCCTGGAAACCAGTGAGCTCATTCTGGCTGCATGGAGGGGAGGGCGGGGCTCCCAGCATCATCACCACCGGCCATCACTGCTTCATTGTACGGGCTGCTGCTGATGCTGAGATCGTAGCGGAGGTGGTGTTTTTTTTTCTTTAAAAAAGGAGCATGTCATGGACACGGTTTCACACAGATTAGGATTTCACACACGATGAGAATCGATTGCGAGGTAAGGCACAGAAAGCTGCTTCTAAGTACCGTCCTTGGTAGGTTTAATATCGTCTGAACTGGGACTTACTGGGACTAGCGGGCCTGCTGGTTTGAGTCGGGTTGATCATCTCAGCAGCGGTGCGAGAAACATATTGGGCTCGCTTTTATTCCACTGCCTATTTGAACCAAAACGGTATTATTGCAGCAACAAATGCCATCACCGTGTACGATAGCATAAAAAGGGAAACCTTGAGCGTGTGGTGGGCCTATTGGCTTAGCCTGCATGTCGGAAGTGGCAGGCCTGCTCTGGCAAGCAATTCAAAGATGACGAGGATGGAGCTCGTGTCCGCTTGGAGATTTTCATCGCCTTGCAGGGCCTTCTCGTACACACGACGGATGCTCACGCTGTGTCTCTAGCATCCTGTGTGTGTTTCTACATTTCTGCGGCTGGTAGGCGTTTGGTAGCTGGGTGCAGTGAAGCTTCCAGCTGTTGTTGCATGTGCTTCAGGTAAAGCCAGATGTGCATTGGCTTCTATGCATTACTACGCATGTGTGATTTGCAGTGTGTGCATTTTTCTGCTTGACAGGATTACCACACACGTTAATGGCCATGTTTTGACAGGATGCTGCAGTGATGTTGCAGGAGGATGCTAGTCCACAGCGGGTTGGCAGGGCCTCCAGACTGAGGCTCAGGGTCTGTAGCCTGCAAACTGCCCCGGGGTGTTACACTGGCCTGGTTTAACAAACATCACCCCTGCTGGGAATGCATTTGCCACACTATTGTTTTAGGGTCAGCACAGATCCAGGCCCACAAGTTAATAGTTTATGGATTGAAATGTAAAAACAGAACCACTCAATAGCACACATTGATGGAGCAAAATGAAACAAGAGGAAATAATGAAAAGGACCAGAATAAAATTAAATCACTTTAAAGGGGTCAGAATGAACTCGGTTGTCACAATAGTGGACATATAGTCAGGCAGTATGATTCATATGTGACATGATCTTGGTTGGAGCTTATTTATAGTCATATTTATATTGCGCTACAAATCTGTCAGAGTTTGATTAAATTTTGGAATAGGACATCCTCTGTGATGCTCAGAGCCAGCTGGACAGAGGTGATGGTGTTATGTTAATTTCTGTATTTACCTGCCATCAAGTCCTGTTGCATTACTGTACACTATCATATAATTGTAACTGGTTGTTACATGAAGCATTAAGATGGATTTCAGCTGAACTGCACAACGTGTTATTGCTTTAAAAATGACTTCTAATTAACATCAACATGGTTAAACTATCTGTAAAGGGGAACATGAAATTGATATTGGACTCATTATATTTGTATAAACACAAACAGTCTCAATCAGAACATCCCTGTCGGCTGGTTGCATCTTAATGATAAATAGGGTTTGGTTATGACAACTACTACTGTGGATTTTAATTATAGTTATTGTTTGAGAACTATAATGCACTTTGCTTTACAAATACTATGTGTTAATAATAAACCATGGAGCAGATGTGAACATTTTGATGCACTGTTTCCAGCATTCATGGAGCTCTGTTCATACACTCTGTTGGTATTTAGATCTGAGGCAGATGGATTAGAAGTCATTTTTTGGCATGAGCTAAGAAGCGGAAAAACATAATCCACAAACGAGCAGGAGAGTGCTGCTTCACTCCAGCCGAAGTCAGGACGCACTAAACCAACTTACATCACAAGCATACCCCAGACTGATTAAAGCAAAGTTGCTCATTGACATTGGGGCAGTGCTGGCTTCAGTCTGACTAACTTTTGCCGACTCGATTGCATAAATACAAACAGTCTCAAACAGAACATCATGTAGGTCTGCTGCATCACACTGATAAACCGTGTTTGGTTATGACAACCAATATAGTGAAGATGGATTTGAAGTCATTTTTGGCCTGAGCTAAGAAGCAGACAAACATGATCCACAAACGAGCAAGAGAGTGCTGCTTGACTCCAGCCCAGGTGAGGACATTTTAAACCAACTTACCTCATAAGCAGTACCCAAACATTTTTGCAGACTTGATTGCATGATGCATAACCTGGTTAAGTAAAAAGAATAATAGCATGATTTTGTTTTTGGGGGGGGAAAAGTAGTGCCTGTTGGTTGAATATATGCACATGAAAGCATCAGAGAGGTCTGTTTAAGTCTGGTACTAAGGAAAGTTTGGATTGTAATTGGATTGGGTAATTGCAGACAGAGCTCATTCTGTGTTAATATGATCACACTGTATGTTTTAAAAAATATATATATAAGTCAAAGTTTGCTGTATTTTTTTGTTTATTTTGTCGCTTAGGTTTATGTATCACCCTGAGATTGTGGAAGCAAGTAAATAAAAGTGGCAATTTTTACGGAACTTATCAAAAATGTAAATTGAAACTATTTGACCACTGTGATAATGTGGCATCAAAAATATTATGTGTGCATCATGTAGAGTGCTTTGCAAATACAGTAGGATTAATTATCTTTATGCAATATCCTTCAGAATTTTCAGTTGTACATAATAAATCAGTCATAACAAGATTACATTTTAAGAGGTGCTTTAACTTTGGGCTTTCCCCTCAGCATTTGGCATTTGACCAGGTAGAATCCATCCCTCACTTTCCTATAAATGTCCTGCAGCCACATTTGTTGATGATGAGAGAGGAGATAGATAGCCTTTGTTAACATATAAAATATATTTCATGATGACGCATTATGGAGGATTTGTAGCTGTGTCCTTGACTCTATTTTTACCAGTAGCTGTATTTTTGTCATTGTATTTTGTAAACTTTTTTGAGAGCTAATGGAAACTCCAAATATGATCTCCAAAAGCAACCAAAGCGTGTTTTGTATTGTTTAATCCTTACCTTAACCCAAGGCAGAGTATGGCTTGTACACTGGTTTGAGTGGGTAATGGATGACACATGGTAGGTCCTGATATAGAAATTTTGGCTCTATGATGAATGATTTCTTTTGGAAAAAAAAAACTACAGAACTCAATAATAGCCTCTTGTTTACCGTGCAGAAAGGAAGATGCCCACTTATGTTTAATCTCAGCTCTTACATTGTCCCAAATTAATATGAAATGACAATTTCTCAATCTTAATAGCCTAATCATAATGCAAATTGCAACTTTGCAGAACAAAGTAGCTGTCTCTTTCATTTCTCTGTATGACAAAATTATGATACAACTGGAGTGAATGAGCCAGATTTGGCAAAAAATTGCTAAATGCAGCATTGGCATGTAGTCCAAATTATCATGAAAAGGATTGGAAGTGTTTCAAAAATAGCAAAAGTGTGTCCTTAATACCCATCAATCATATTTCTACATGGCTTTTACTGGAAGAGTACCATCAGACTAAGGACGGCAGCAACAAAGCTTGCGTTTCTGTTGGTACCCTGGTAGACTCTGTCTGGAAAATCCTGCTTTAAAACATAAAATTGATGTCTGAGGAGTTAAAAGTGGGTCATGGGGCCAGTAGTGTGCTTCATGTGAAAGTGATGCAGCAGTCAACAACCCAACTCTGCAGCTCCATTGCAGAACATTTGAGCTTACTGCGTTTTTTGTTTTACCTATGGCAAGTTCACTGTATGGTTCTGTCTCCCTGCTCTAATCAACCTCTTTTCCTTCAGCAAAAAGCAGCTATTTTTTTTTAAATATCTCATAAATTGTGCTACCTGCTCAGCACCAAATGGTTTAACAACTTGCTGCTGGGGAAAGTCTCAAATTTAGCAGCTAAAGACAAAAAGGAAAGTAATCTTACACTTAAGTTGCTCAGGTAGTCATAAACATGATTGAAAATGAATGCTAACAGTGTCAATTGGCTATGTAAGTAGGCAACCGTTTGCTATCAGGAGAGTGAAAAAACAACTTAAGAAGGAGATAATATTTCAGCATGCTCCTGAGTGCCTGTCAAGTTCTTATAGAGCTCTTCTGCCCCATTCGCAACAGCAGGCAGCTGTTTTCAGTGAAGAAGCTCTGATAAACTGACTATTCATTACCTGCCCAGCACTAAGCGGCAGACAGACAAAGTTAGTGAGTAGCCGGTGAACAAAGAGTAGCATTTAGCAGCTTAAGAGACAGATATTTCCCTCAGGAGTTGGTTGAGACCAAAACAGAGCTAAAAGGCGAGGAAATGTTGGACTTACATTTTTAGGTGTTTTCAAATGAATGCAAATGTTGCTATGTGTTTGATCGAAGTGTTAGTAGGCAATAGTTTGCTAAAACGTTTGCTGTCAATTTTAAAGGATGGTAATATGTCAGCCTAGTGTTAAGATGTTGTTCCCAGTAACCAAAGGAAAACAAAATAATGAATGCAGATAAATATAAGTAGGCCTATATAATAATAGATCATCACTGTATCCACAATTTGACTTATTTATTTTATTGATTTATCCAGTTTTCTGCTCAGCTAAACCTAAGTGGTGCTTGGTGAGTTAGCAGCATGTTTTGGACCAGTAAATCCTTGTTGTTGGAGAGCTTGTTTCATCATAACGTGAAAGACAGGTTTTTTCATACCAAGCACTAAAGACACTTGTATATTCTGGGAAAGAGTAAAATAAGTGTCCCTTCATGATTTACACATGTATACCGCCTGTATCCCCCTATAGTAAAAGCGTCTTGCTTCTTTCACTCTGTGTACACATTGTAGGGGTGATGACATTTCAATATTTGGCGCAACCTTCCATCTTAGGATAAAGTATACTTTAAGGGATGATGCGTTATCTGGCTAACCTGCTCGCTAGTTCTTAGAGGAATACTGTAAACAGCTTTGGCAAGATCCAGTTCTTTAAACCCTTTCTGGCATGACGAGTACCAATTTCATTAACTTGTGTCAGTCAATATAAATTGGTCTTATGTCAGATGCTGCCATTTCTTGTCGGAGAAGCGAGTACTGCACACTGTAGCTATTGGGTGTCCTTGTCTGCTTTTCTTGCTACCAGGAGTGTTGTGTGAGGTACTGGTACATGTTTTTCCTTTTTGATATAGTTTATTATTTTTGAAGTCCTGCATTGTTGTTGACTCATCATGGGCTTTCTTCTACAGAGATGTCATCTGTGGTGATTGGTGTTTTGTTAACTTGCTATAATGTAATGACTATAATGTCAGGCTGCCTTCTAAGCTAACTTGCTAAGTTAGGAATGAGGCATATTTTCTAAATTAGTGCAGAAAATAATTCACAGTGATTGTGCTTTGGTCCAGATGTTTGTTGTAAAGGGATTGGAATCAGTCTGCAAGGTTGAGGAGTTCTTAGCTTATCAGCTTGTCTTCTGTAAACATGAATTTGTCATTGTTTTTTTTTATATTGGATGAGGATTTCCCACATTTATGTCGAGCAGTACAACCTCTGCTGCAAAGCAATATGCATTTAATATGTAAATGTTTGCAACTACAAGACTATTTCTAAACTTTAAGGGAAAGTCTGGTAAGTCTTTCAATTTTATGTCTTATGAGAACCATGTTGTATGTGAGATCACAATGAGACAATATTGCAGTGTGACTAGCATGGCTCTAAAGTTGATTAAGTTCAGTTTGAAGCCTTTTAAATAGTGCTTTACTTGCAATGTAACAAACTATTTGCTTTAAATCCTCTCTTTAAACAAGAGATGGGCCCTATCTACTGCTATATCTTCCTGTGTATAAATATTAGAGTGCTGAGTAAGAATATTGCTTGGATATTCCTGGGTCCCGCTTTTTGTTAAACTCAACAACGGAGTGGCAATGCAGTGAAATTAACCTTTACCCTAATCATAAAATCAGTTACGTATCCATAGTGCAGAGTGATAAACAGTGAAAGTAATACATTTAAAAATAGAAATGGAGGTCAAAATAGGTTAGACAGTTGAGGTAACATCCGGTGCATGGCCCGGTATTGCCCGTGATGCCTGTCTGTGGGTGTGTTATGTTCCTTTGACTAGCCAGCAGATTATTTCCCAGTGCAGTCTGAAAATGAAATGTGACAGTAATCTGATTGACTTGGGCTCACAGGAAATTCATATTTACCATAGCCCTTCAGAACTGGCTGCTGTCGATGCTTTGTAGGTTAATACAGTATTAGTAGTCATGGTGAGTTGTAGTTAGCTTTGCATGATGGTGGACTGAGATGAATATAGATGAATCATCAGTAAATCATGAAATGAAAATCGAATAATGCAGCTAAATCATTTTCTTTTTTGATTAATCCCCCGATTGTTTTCACCATCAATTAGGCATTTCTAAAATGTAAGGAAAATAAAAATTGTGCAAGGTGATGTCTTCAAATCTGTTATTTTGGCGAACCAACAGTCCAAAACACAAAGATATTCAGTATCCACAAAACAAAGAGAAGAAGAAACTTCTCATGTTGAAGAAGCTACAACCCGAGAATGATTGGCATTTTTGCTTAAAAAGTAAGGCTAATTGATTATCAAAATAGTTTTCAATGAATTTTGTTTTGCTCAATAAAACATTTAATTTTTGCAGCTCAAAAATAAGAATACTTTTCAATACGGCATCCTTTATAATGTTTTGTTAAGTTGTAAGAATTGGCTTCATTGAGACCAGTTATAAGCCATTAATAAGAACAACCTTTGGGTTGCGAGGTCCCTTTGAGTGATTGTATCGACCACTTACCCTGCCAAAAAGGGCTGCAGAGAATCTGGACCAAAATCTATTAATCAACAAGTTGTTAAGCAGCTGTTAATAGATTTCTAACATTTATAACAACAATAGTGCTAAATAGGCTAAAAGGATAAACACCAGCCAAGAGATTTTTTCACAACCTAGCAACTTAGAAGTTCTTATTTATGTTATAACTGATCTATAAAGCGTTAGTAAATGAATTTAATTATTAACCATTAAGAAGCCATTGTATTATTTATAATAAATATTTCTATATTTTATGTATAAAAAAGGGATGAAATTGAAAGATCTAGAGCATTTTTGAATTATGAATTTTCTGAATTATGGTACTACAACAGCACTGTATAAGTGATTGGTAACGTGGTGGAAATAACTTGCAGAAGTGTGATTCCAGCCTGGAGTTGAGAAGTAGTGCTATGAAATGTGTAGGATACTGTGGTAAATAGCTCAGGTCTTTTCCCATTTCAAATCCATCATCTGCTAAGAATAGATTACTAAAGAGGCAGTTATTTGGTAAAGCTCACCTTTATGCAAGAGAAATCTGCTACTATAGTCATGTGTGTTATAGAAATATTAAACCAATTCTACATGTACCATCTGGTGGAGAACAGAGTGTTGAGTAAAGATGACACATAAGCAAAGCAAAGAAAGCAACAGGCTGAACTCAAAGGATAACAGCCCGGCTGGGATGAAATTTCTGTTTCCAGCACCCATGCCACCATAATTCTTGGAGTACATTATGTAATCACACATGTCACAGTGCAAAACAAAGTAACGGACTATGCCATTATTTTGCAACAACTGATTATTTTGATTATTGATCTACTGTTTTTTTTACTTTATCAGTTTAATTTTAAGTGTACAAAATGTCTGTCACAATATCTTAAAGTTGTTTTATTTGACAGTTTAACAATCTAAAACCTCTTCCAATAGCCTACTAATAAGATGTCTACACACAAGGAAACTAAGGCGCCTACCACACTGATTAAGTTAGCTTTCAGAAGTAATAAAAACACCAAGATTTTCCAAGATTGGTGCATTTAGTGAATGTCTTGCCATCTGTGACACCACGATGGTGGAACGAGCTACCACACGCCATCAGAGCAGGGGCGTCCCTCTCTAACTTCAAGAAGCTCTTGAAAACTCATCTCTTCCGAGAACACTTCCTCTTATAACACCTCTAACTCCTAACTTCTAACATGCACTTCCTGTGCTCTTCTTCTTCTATCCCCTACAATGATCTTGTATTGATTGCACTTTTTGTTTTGATTGCACTTTTTGTTTACTCTTACTTCCTTCCCTAGGTATTTACCCCATTGATGTGATATGTACTGTGAGCTCTTACTAGTATTTATTGCTGCTCTTACTAGTATGTATTGTCAGTTGTAGATCTGTAGTTGATACTCCGTTGATGCTTGTATGTTCCTCAAATGTCAGTCTCTTTGGATAAAAGTGTCTGCCAAATGAGTAAATGTAAATGTAAATGTAGTGAAAAATACCATAGTGACTATATTAAAAAAAACTTAACAACACTAAATTACTTTTGACAATTACTTTAATGTGCACATCAAGGCATTTCATTTCATGGATTTCTCTCTGGGCTCAAACCAAAACTGCCACAATGTTAAATCAGCTCTCTGGAGACTTGACTTTCCTTTCTAGATTTTCTCCCTTTCCCCATTTTTCCCTTTTGCATGTAACATTATTATTTATTCTTAGTTATATATAGCTTATTTGATGTTGCCTTATTTTTTGGCATTGCTTTGTTTTCTAAAACATTGCAATTTTTTTTTCATTCTGAAAAGTTAAATACAGACAAACTGCATATCAAAATGCACTTGCATGAGGCCAAAGTGCATTCATGTGTCATAGCCTTGAGAGGCTGACTTGTTTGGTGTCCCAGTAAATTATGGAAATAACTTTGAAAATCAGACAGATGTGTTCTATAGAGAATACATTACAATGTCAGTATTTTTTGTGCAATGTAAATTTACTGCAGGACTGGGAGAAGAATTAAGTTTGATGAACTTTACATTTCTGTTCTAATGTATAATCCAAATGATTTAATCCTTTTATTGCACAAGATAGATTTTCCACTGAGTTTGATCATGAGTTTGAATTAAGGGCAGGGTGAGTTCAGAGAACAGACAGCCTCAGGGAAGTATGAACCCATAAACAGCATACCAAAGTGGTACATCTAATATCAGAGCATGAATTCCATATTGTAAACCTCCAATTGTTCAAGTGGAATAGGCTATGGTGTTAACATGACAAACATCCAAAAACTAACCTACTTCAGTCATGCATTTTGTCTAAGGTCAGGATGTGTTTACATTTTCTATACTTACATAAGTAAAAAAAATGATACAGAAACTTTTTCTGCTCTTCCTTCAAACAGCATACAAGAGCAAAAAGGCATGCATAATTGGATACAAAGGTGTAAACAGGACCTAAAATGTAAAGCCACACACAAAGGTTATGGTGAGATGAGATGATGTGTTTAAGCCAAGGAAAGCATCCCCTAACGTTTTAACACAACATACCCTTTTCACAGCAGACAAAATGTCTTCAGTGGAAAAAGCTTATGGGATATATTTTAACTGAAGCAGTCAATAAATCGTTTGGCTTAACAGAAAATTCACTGATGGCAATCTGGATAATTGATTAATCACTAATTATATCACTGTAAATAGTGACTTGTCACTGGCTGAAATTTTATACAGTTGGTAAAATGATGAATTCATTCATTTAAATATTAGTTGCTGCCAAAATACTGTATTGAGAAAACTTCAATTCAATTCAATTCAATTTTATTTATATAGCGCCAATTCACAACAACAGTTATCTCACAGCGCTTTTCATAAAAGAGCAGGTCTAGACCGTACTCTGTGATGCTATTTACAGAAGCCCAACAGTTCCCACCAAGAGCAAGCACTAGGCGACAGAGGCAAGGAAAAACGTCCTTTTAAGCGGCAGAAACCTCGAGCAGAACCATGGCTCAGGGTGGGCGGCCATCTGCCTCGACCGGTTGGGGGGGGAGAGAGAGAGAGAGAGAGAGAGAGAGAGAGGAGGCAGCCTACAAAATATACACACAGAGGTACAGACAGTAAAGGTGATGTTGCTATAGACTAAATGAAGAATGGTACAGATATTATAGTAGTGTTAATGGCAACAGTCGCAATGTCAATGACCACAACAACAATAGGACCAGTAACAATAGTCGTTGCAGCAGAGGGTGTCGAGCAGGAACACGGGGGCAGCAGGTGACCCGCAGCCACAGATCCAGACTCCACAGCTCCAGAGCCAGAAAACCTGCAGGAAGTGATAGGAGGAGAGAGGAGAGGGAGAGAAAGCACAAGACTACCGGAAAGGGGAGAAGTTGTGTTAGTAACATGCAATAATGGGATGAGGTTGCATACAGAGGGAGAGAAAGTAGAGGAGAGAGGAGCTCAGTGCATCATAGGAAATCCCCTGGCAGTCTAGGCCTATAGCAGCATAACTAAGGGATGGTTCAGGACTAACCTGAGCCAGCCCTAACTATAAGCTTTATCAAAGAGGAAAGTCTTAAGCCTACTCTTAAATGTGGAGATGGTGTCTGCCTCCTGAACCCAAACTGGAACCTGGTTCCACAGGAGAGGAGCTTGATAGCTGAATGCTCTGGCTCCTAGTCTACTTTTGGAGACTCTAGGAACCACAAGTAACCCTGCATTCTGTGAGCGCAGTGCTCTGGTGGGGTAGTAAGGTACTATGAGCTCTTTAAGATAAGATGGTGCCTGACCATTAAGAGCTTTGTAGGTAAGAAGAATGATTTTAAATTCTATTCTGGATTTTACTGGAAGCCAATGCAAAGAAGCTAAAACAGGAGAAATGTGATCTCTTTTCCTGGTTCCTGTCAGAACACGTGCTGCAGCATTCTGGATCAGCTGAAGAGTCTTAATGGACTTTTTCGAGCAGCCTGATAATAAGGAATTGCAGTAATCCAGCCTAGAAGTAACAAATGCATGGACTAGTTTTTCTGCATCATTTTTAGACAGGATGTTCCTGATTTCGCAATATAACGTAGGTGGAAAAAGGCGGTCCTTGAAATTTGCTTAATGTGAGACTTAAACGACATGTCCTGATCAAAGATAACTCCAAGATTCCTCACAGTGGTGCTGGAGGCCAGGGCAATGCCATCCAGGGAAACTATATCTTTAGATAATGCGTCACGGAGGTGCTTAGGCCCCAGAGCAATAACTTCAGTTTTATCTGAGTTTAACATTAGAAAATTACAGGTCATCCAGGTTTTAACATCCTGAAGGCACTTTTGAAGTTTAGCTAACTGATGAGTTTCATCTGGCTTGATCGATAGATATAACTGAGTATCATCTGCATAACAATGAAAGCTTATGGAATGTTTCCTGATAATATTGCTTAAGGGAAGCATATATAAAGTGAAGAGGATTGGTCCGAGGACAGTTTTAAAACATTAAAAGTATATAATTTACCTTTTATGTTTTTTTGTAAAATGTGTGACATATATACAACTCTGCAGTGAACACACTAAGTCAAGTAAATAAAGTGCCTCTGCAAAACATTGGATATTCATCACATAGTTATTGGTTACAGGCATTAGTGTTAGTCTGTTACATTACATTACCAAAGTGTTTGAAACTCTTTCACACTGTAAATCATGTTAGGAATTGTTACTTTGTCCTATATTCACGCTGACATGTATAACTTTGTGCACAGTTTCTGATGCAGTAGTTTTCAACAATGTTTCCTTGGACAACCTCCATAAGTGATACTCAAAAAGAGCAGCCGCACTTTTCAAAGGCCCTGCATGTGACTGCAGAGTGATGAGCCCATATAGATTAAATGTGATGATGATGACTGCTTCATCTCTAATCTGCATCTCAAAATCTTTTAAGCGATGTTATGTCACCCCTCCTCAGATTATGACGGACACCATCCAACTCCTCCTGAGTCATCATGGCTATGCACGTTAGTGTGCACGTTCATATGCACGTGCACTTTTGTGTGCAGTTAATCACAAGTATACAGTACTTTATTATTGCAGCTTGTACTTATCTGTAGCAATAGACATATGTAGACATATATTTCTTTATATGTATATATCATTCATATCTTGCACTTTGTATAATAATGTATCATATTTTATACAATTACTGCTTAAGCACTTCTGATTAGATGCTATCTACACTGTACCTAGTGACATGCGCAATGACAATAAAGTTGAATCAAATCAAATCTAATCTAATCTACAGTAGGGAAACCTATCAACATACTTGACCAACCTTTGGGAAAACCTTTTATAACAAAATTGGAGATTAGCATGCACAGTAATTCCTGTATTATGTAACAACACCTGATTTAAACAGTTTCAAACTGACATTTAGACATTATACAGACAATCAAATAAGCATCAACAAGATCAAAAGCACGTATTGTACACACAATATACAGTTTATTTGTAATGCATGTAATAATGTGCAAAAATGTTGTGTGCAAGTGCCATATGCACAGTCTAAGTGATTTTAAGTTATGTGATGTGTAACCACATTTTCCTAGTATTTCCTATTACTTTCCTAAGACATTTCTTGGAAAGAACTGTGGAATTTGTTTGGAAAATTCTGAGATATTGAGCCAGTGCACATAGTAAGTATTTGAGTTTTTAAGAAAGAATCAGGAAGTCTTTATATAGTGGTTTATCTGGGTAGAGTGTATAAGCATTTGTTGATTTCAAGAGACAACGATTAAGAGCAACTAACAGAAATCCATTGTATCGTGAAACTTGATTCCCCATGTATGTTTCAATAGATAGTTGCCTGTAATTTACAACTACACAGGAAGACACGTTTTACATATTTGCATGTTCAGTTGACATCCTGAACTAGCTACCGAAAACATGACTACTGTGGTAAAAGAAGTTTAGCTACCTATTAACTGGAGTTAGATGACACTGTACCAACTGAACACATTTCACTAATTAGTATCAAATTACACAGCCCTTTCCAGTAACACTTCCAAGAAATTACAGTTACATATAAGTTATTTTCCTTAAATTATTAGGAATCTATGGGACATGTAAAATAAAGCATTACTGTAACCACATTTTATGGTAACAAGTTGTAAGCTGTATCAATGTGTTGGTTCCGTAAATCTGTTAACAGATCACAAAAGGAGCCAGAAGTTCATTTATTTCATTCAGATGATATGTGCTTATCAGCGCATACTGTCGGTAGTGGTAACGCATAACTTTGATGCTATGAATCAGAAGCGATTGGTTCTGCATGTAGGGACTGTTGCATGTGTAGGTAGGATGGACCGTGCAAAAACAAACTCTGCTGTCTGCGTACGCAGATAATAAAGTTCTCATCTCTTCTTCTAACTAAGTTTTGTGATCTGACACAACTGGTCTAACAAAAAAGGTACATGTGTACTGTACCACATGAACCTTTCTTTTGCTGCCTGTATTGCACTGTTTGAACACACCTTTGAAGTATATTAACGATGCAGCCATGGTGGGCATGTTGTAATGCCGCAATAATGATTGCAAATACATTAGGAGTAGCAAAGTGTCCCCAGTAAGTTAAAGTTTAACACAGACTGTGGAGATGTAGACTTTAGTTGAAAGAATGACGATGAGCGAGAACAAGTCAAGAAAATGTCTGCTTAATTAAAAATACCCTAAGTAAATATGTTATTCCCATGACAACTAAAATGTTCACGGTCTCACAAGGTGATTTGGACTGGTTTTCTGAAAATCCATCAAAAGCATTCACTCTTTCTCACAGTCTGAACCATCCTGCTTGAGTAAAAGCCCTTAGCATGTCTGTCTGCGGCACTCAGCAGGTCATTGGCTTTCACCTGACCTCAAGCTGTGCATGAAGAAAAGGCAAATAGTAGGGCAGGAGGGATTACCACTGACTCTATATACCCAGACACCATCTGTTCCAAAATACACTCTTCTAGTATGTTACGCATATTTACTACCTTCTTGTTAACCCAGTAGAACTCTCTTTAAATCTCTTAACAGCTACTGATTATTACTATTACCGTAGCATCTATTTTTATTCAGGCCTTATTTGCACTCTGTGAGATTTCTGAGACTGAAAGTGTTAACCTTGGATGGACCTTTTATCTCTTGAGTCTTTTGGTTTGGCTGTTATCTGGTTATTGTGCTCTCTGCAGATTGTTTGTGAGTGAAAAGACTGTTACACCATTGTGTGAGCGAACTGTGTGTTTTTGTAGGTAAAGTTGTAGTCTGCAGCCCCAACTGTCACTGACTCAAGTGACATCACTTGAGGCAATTTATCAGATTCAGCAGAAGGCTTTATCCAAATGTTTCACGTATGTAGCAGTACTCCCTAAGACCTGTAAACATACTTCAATGTGTAAAATTAGGTGAGTTCTTCACATCTAGGACCATCATCAGGTCAAACATGGTCCAAAATTCTGATTTATCATCAAACCTAACCTAATTAATAAAACAAAGGACATTCTCATCAGCCTCAGCCGTACTTTGTTTCGCTAATTAGCTAATGTTAGCACACTAACACGCTAAACTAAGATGCTGAGCGTGGTGAACTTGAACTTTTCAACAGCAGTTGTTAATATTGTATATGATATATTTGATGTTAGAATGCTGATATTAGCATTCAGGTCAAAGCACCACTGTGCCCAAGTACAGCCTTCCAGAACCAGTTGTTGCGGCAGACTCCTATTATTATTATTATTATATTATTTATTATTATTATTATTATTATTATTTATTAACGTGTAAAGTGGGAATTAGCACCAGAAATCCTGTTGTGGTCAGTCTGCATCTGTAATCTTTCACTAGTGCCTCTTCTGAACTTACCCTGCTCATATAAACACACATTCACATGGAAGTCTGCACACATACAAAGTCTCAATTATGTCACCAATGCAGTCTGTCCTATGTCTTACTCTGTCTCTTATTGTCTCTCCCCCACCCCAAGCCCTCTTGTCTGATAGGAGAATGAGGAAGAGGAGGAACTGGATATCTTGGGAGAGCCTTGGAAAGTTTCTGTGAAGTCTCAATGAAATCAATAGAAGAGCCTCTGTAGTGTTTGACTCAATGGCCAAGAAAGGGCGTACGAAGGGCGAGAAGCCCGAAGCGCTCATCTCTGCCCTCCAGGCAGCCAATGAAGATCTCAGGTCCAAACTGACTGACATACAGATAGAGCTACACCAAGAAAAATGCAAGGTACTGTACAACATCAAGTGCCCAGAATATTTATGATATTGTTGGTCACTTTAAATGTAAGCTTAGTAGATTATCTACTATCTATTATCTCCACAAAGGGGAGTTGCTTATTCATTTTTTGAAAGCCTGTGAATAAATTAAGTTCCCCCCCAAAATATGACATTTAGAGCAATCTTTGGACCATACAAGTTGCACACATCTAACCAGGGTCTTATAGGTTCAACTAAATCTTGTAACATGATACCATATATGACATGCTTATATTGATGTCATGCATGTATGACATACTGTATGTTCAGTTAATGGTAAAGCGCTGCACATACTACATTGTGCACTGTGCATTCATTCAGTAAACTATAACATTTTCCCGAATAAGTTAAGGTGGTTCAATCTTGGCTGAATCAAAATGCGTACGCTTTACAGGATGTGTCTCAAAAATATTTTGGAATATATTACAGTGTCAGGGATTTCAATTCATACGAATATGTGAAAAAAGTAGCTTTATTACATTACTTATGACACAAGTCTGCAAGGGTTCACTCCACATGTCTGAAAGGTGCCCCTGAATTCATGTGAAAGTTGCTTGGCAAAACCACAAGATTATTATAACCTTTTGAATAAAGATAAACCAGAGAGTAAAATGTTCAAAAACAATGAGCGACACCCACTTGGTATACAGTAGTAGGTATGCTATTTATGTAAAATAACAGAGTTCCTCTCTCCTCTTCCTCTGTTGCTCCTCTCAAAGGTGAGCAAACTGGAGCGCGACAAGCTGCAGGAGGTGAAGCGGGTGCGAGAGCAGGAGCAGCACCGTTACACTGCCACGTTAACAGAGCAGCGGGCCAAGTGGCATGAGGAAAAGCAAAAGGAGCTCCAGGCCCTCAGGGAAAACCTGACACGGCAGCATGAGCAGGAGCTGGCCCGCCACGCCAAAATCAAAGACCAGGAGAACCAGAGGCTCAAAGCCGCACTGAGCGCCATGCGCGATGGAAGCGGAGAGAAGGTGAGGTTAAGATAGGGGAGTGAAGCTGGTGTTTGATATTGCAGTGGTGAAATAGACGCACAGACGTAAACTGATACATTTCAGCAAAAACACGATCCCAAAGCAGCAGCTGTGGAACCAGGACAGAGGGGCTTGGTACAGAACAGCCACCTTCACATCTGAGAAAAAAGCTCCTGATGGGGGAAGCACTATAAATAAATACTCATTACTCACCTTTCTTTGCCCACATAATCTTAAAAAAAATCTTCTGATAAGCGTTCTGCCAAGCCACATCAACATCCTTCCTCTTTCTCCTCCCAACCCAACCCCACACCCTGCTCCTTCAGGTGCGGACAGCACTGACTCTGGAAGCTAAGGAGGACGCACGTCGCTTCTTTGACCAGGAGAGAGTGAAACTCCTGCAGGAGATAGCAGAGCTGAAATCTACTAAAAAGCAGACCGATGAGGCTCTCAGCAACATGATCCAAGCTGACAAGATGAAGGCTGGTGACCTGCGGGTGGAGCACCAGCAGCACCAGGAGCAGATCTCCAAGATCAAGTGGGACTGTGAGAGGGACATCCGCAGACTGGTATGCACAGTAACTGCTACTAAATACTTAACAACAGACATGAATATGGCAATTATCCAGAATATTAGTAGGGCCCACTGCTGATGTTACACTGAATACCTATGCAGCAAAAGCAAAAATAGGACCAAGCACAGTGGGGTCGATTTTTTTACTGTTACATCAGCTCATTTCATGTGAACTGTATGAAAGCGTTTGTTGTGGAGCCACAGGAAAACCTTTTCAGTTTTAACATCCTGAATGGCAGTGGGGACTTTTTTTGGCTTTTGAGGTATAATTTTAAAATGTGGTTTTGGGGTGGTAGGTTTAAAAAAATATAATATTC
The DNA here is from genome assembly GCF_014851395.1 of Micropterus salmoides. Lineage (NCBI taxonomy): Eukaryota > Metazoa > Chordata > Actinopteri > Centrarchiformes > Centrarchidae > Micropterus > Micropterus salmoides. The sequence continues at coordinate 16,591,647 of NW_024044681.1, forward strand.
GGCTGCATCGTTAACATATGCAAATATTCATGCTACAGAGAGCCTAACCATTAATGGTTATTTTTATTAATATATACAATAACAAGAACCTGAGAAAGGCAGAGCAGGGACGAGAAAATGTTTCTTATTTCCACTTCATAAATGACTTTAAGAGGTACTTAATTTTCAACCTAATAACAGTCCATCTCTTTTTACAAGGCGAATGATTAAAGGTAGCTACAGCAGAGTGACATCAGGAAAAAATTATTATTATTTCTATCTTCTTCACTATAGGTGGATGAAATCAAATCTAAAGACCGCACCATCTTTGCTTTGGAGAAGGAACTGGAGTCAACGGCGGGTTTCCTACAGAAGCTGCAGCTTCAAAAGGATGCGCTGGATGAACAGCTGTTCCTTGTCAAGGAGGCTGAGTGCGGCCTGGGAAGCCCGAAAAGAGAGATTCCAGGCAGAGCTGGAGATGGAGCTGAGCACTGTGGCAGCCCAGTAAGTAGAGGGGAATAGCAAGGAGAAGTTTCCTCCTCTGCTCATTCATAGCATACATTAATATCAACCTATTTATTAGAGAGAAACAGGGAGCCTTCGTACCTCTGAAACCCTATTTTCCCGTCTTTTCTTTACCCCTTGAATACCACTTTGTAGCTAAAGTTCCAATGTGCCAGGACTGACTGAGAGATTTCTTTTTATAGACAAGGTTCCCAAATTTATGAAAGTACTCTGTATACTAGTGGCAAAAGATTTGAGAGAGCATAAAACAAATACCAGCGCTACTCAGTCTGCAAGTCAACATTTTTTGAATGCACAGGCACAGAATTTGTAAGTAAGGACAGAATCGTGTGTCTGATTTGAACATGCAAGATGAATTGTGTAACTTCATTTGAGCCAGCAATAGGGATTCTCTCGCTCGTAATGACCAAAGCTGCTTGTGCTGACTTTTTGCAGTCTGAATCCTCTGTGTGCAAACTCAAACTAAGAGGAGAGTGTCACCAGGACGTCAAGGGTCATCCTGTAAATAAAGACAGTGGTGTTTTTAACCACCAGACGGAAACAAAGAGCAGTAATTGGTATCAGTATTATCTTAAAAATGTGTTGACACTAAATGACTAAAATCACATTCAGTTTGTTGAAAATTATCTAGTAGTCAAAGTAGTTACTCATAGTGGCCATGTTAGATTTGTGTTATTTCTATCTCAATGTCACTTCTGAGTGGAATGCTGTGCTCAGAGACCTAATAAGCCTGACTTGTTGGTGGTTGGGTTTACTGTGATCTGATCATACTCCATGTGGGATTCTAAAAAACTAGTAGTTCAAGCAAAAAATACAAAAAGTATTAGTTCCTGTGGTTCCTTTCAGAATGGAAGCATTTGCAGAATAGACGTGGCTCAAATCTGACATACTGGTATGAATAAACTAGGCGACTGTAAGGGGGTCAGTTGGATTGGCAAAATATGGCTGAACTTATGCTGAATATGGTCTACAGTGCAGATCCACATGTCCACAATAATTAAAACTGTAGGCCAAATGGTAAGGGATAAATTATGTAAATATAGTCATATCCACTTTCTTCCTTGTGTGACAAGAGATGTGGGTATTTCCTGGTGCTTGTCAAAAATGGTTATACTCCTTGCGATGTTCAGAAGCTGCCAAAACAGCTGGAGGAAATGGATCAGTCTCAGAAACAAGCATGAGCGTGATTGGGATAGAACGCTTAAATCAGATCCTATAACTCTTTACTCTCAAATGTTGACTTGCAGACTGAGTAGGACTCAGAATTTGTTTTGTGCTGGCCCAAATCTTTTGTTGTCAGTGTACTTTTATACAAACTCACCAGGAGCATAAGAGACGTGAGGCAGATTTTAATCATGATTTAAAGGGACTTTATGGTTATTGTTACTCTGGCCTTTAGTTAGAAAGGGATCATGCTATATATCGTCTGGTATTACACTTAAAATAATTAAACGTTTCTGTACACCGTGATTGGATTAATGAAATGATAAATGATTGGTTTTTTTGTTTGTTTGTTTGTTTGTTTCAGGACCTGAGGAGAAACCAGAGGCGCATTGCTGAACTCAACTCGACTATACGCAAATTAGAGGACCGCAACTCACTGCTGGTCGATGAGAGGAATGAACTGGTACAACCAAATGATTTAGTTAACTAAATGGAAAAGCATAATAGGTCTCCTTTAACATGACAGTTAAAAAATTATGCAAGAATATTTTCCACAGACATATTTATCTATTGTCGAATACAAAAACGCCCCACGCCAGAATTGTGGCACAGCGCCGGAGAACTTTAAGCCCTACACTCTGCCCCGCCCACTATAGAACCCTCAGACTAATCAAAACTGTTGTTACATGTCAACTATTGTTGTAGCAACAGTGCAAGATCAGTAATTGTGATTGGCTGTAAAAAGTGCTATCAAGCTCCAACCTTATTTGGCCCATTTTAGCTGACTTCACCCTATATGGATGGATGATATGGACAAAGTTAATATCATGATAAGTAATACCACATTTTATCTTATCTTGACATCACTATGCAACACGATGTATACTATATAATCATACAATATGTATGTTTGCCAAAGTATTTATAATCACAATGGAAATCTAAATTAATTTGGTCTGCCTCGTGTCAGCAAGGTTTTGGTACCATTAAAGCTTTGTTGTGTTCTACTTCAGTTCTTTTTGCTCCCAGAATGGATCAGCCTTTCAAGCTTTATGTGGACGCAAGCCACATTGGAGAAGCTGCCGTCCTCTTCCAAGCTGACAATATATTGAACGTTCAGTTCTCCTACCAACTATCTCTTCCTTCTGTCACTTATCTTCATCTTTCTGCCTTTCCATAAAAAGCTTTTTGTCTCTCACTGTCCACCTTCCTCAGTGATTTCAGTGACAATTTAATATATCCTTGTGTCCCTGCCTCCACACCAGCTAAAGCGAGTTCGAGAGTCGGAGAAGCATTGTAAGCCCCTGCTGGACAGGAACAAGCTGCTGAGTAAGAGGAATGATGATTTGACTATGACTATTCAGAAGCTGGAGGATAAACTCAAGAGCCTGGCCAAGGAGAACATTGAGATGGTAAGTACAAAGTCACATCAGCATCATATATACATTTGGACTTTTTTTTTTTTTACAAGAGGGACAGGTGGATGTTGTGATCTTAGAGGACATTTCTCTCTCTGTGTTGTGTGTCTGCAGAAGGAGAAGATCAGCTCCCATCCGAAAATGACGAAGCCTAAGTCTCTGAATGACCTGGACCAAGCCCATGATGACCAGGAAATAGACTTTCTCAAGCTTCAAGTCCTGGAGCAACAAAGCATGATTGACGAACTGACGAGAGTATGTTGTTTTGTCTACATACTGAGCATGCAAATTTTGGGGGTTTAATCCTTCCTGAACTCGTATTATAAAAAACATGCTTATCTCTATCAACATCTAATGATTCCTAACAGCCTCAGTGAAGAGTTTGTTTCAGTGCTGTGATTGATTTATTTTTCTTTTATTTAATTTGAAAATAGAAGAAATTAAAAGTTGTTTATCTTACTGTGGTGTGTTGTCTTTTTTCTCTCCATTTGTCTGTTTTTCCAGGACCGAGAAAAACTACTCAGAAAGAAACGGCATAAAAGAAGTTCCAGGCCAATAAAGGTAGAAATGATTTAATTTAAGTCAAAACTTTCACGAGTTGAAACTTGCATTCACATTGCTGTAGTAAATTATGCTGACAGTGTATTTGGCTGAATACAACAATGTAAAAGGGAAGGAAAAAGCTTTCAGGGACACCCAAGTGTGAGGACAGGACATTTTTAGATTTTTAAATCTTTCAACTTTCTTCTTTGCAGAGGCACATCGTAGTGGACACCTTCTTTGGGTATGATGAAGAGTCTATGGACTCTGAGACGTCCTCAGTGGCTTCGTTCCGGATGGATAGAACTCCTGCTACTCCTGACGAAGACCTGGATGTGGTGAGAACTTGCCGTGTATTTGTTAAGTCACCAAGAAAGTGTCACAGTGTCATAGATTTGCATTTATCCTGAATTTATTCAGTTGTAGACCATTTTTCTTTCAAGTCCTTGACTTTTAGCATCGCTATCAAATCCATTCAGTGGCATCTGACTAGTGATATACTGTGAGCCCAATTCAGCCATAATAGACTTTGACCTCTCACCTTTGTGTGTGTCAAACAAGGCTATATCCAATGAGGAGTCAGAGTTGCGTTTCCGTCAGCTGACCAGGGAGTATCATGCCTTACAGCGAGCCTATGCCCTGCTGCAGGAACAGAAAGGAGGCATTCTGGATGCTGAGATGGAAGCAAAGGTACGTACACAGGGAGAAAATCACAGTTTTGCTTATTGGTTCCTGTCTAATCTATTTGTGCACCCAAATATATTTTTGTCACTTTTTGTCCTAATAAAGATGCAATTGGAAATGATCGTTACAAACAAGTAAATTGAGTCGATGGTTTTCTTTAATTTCTTCAAAATGCCATATTTGTGTTTAACCACCACTTGTACTTAATGAAGTTGCTAAAGGCTTTGAAACTGTGTTGTTACCATCACAAACACATTTAAAATTGCCTCATCAGCGAGCCATCTTGATCACTCAGTTTATCAATCCAGTGAAAGCAAATGTATAAAAAGTCTTTTAATAATCATGGTTTATGTTGAACACAGATTGAAGTGAGGTTGTAGTAAATTCATGGTTGTAGCATATGGCTGCCACAAGGCTGTGGGGACAGTTACAACAGATAACAGAAGTCTCTAGACTGAAACACACATCCTAACACATGATTTTAAAAACAACATTGTAATTTATTCTGTTATGAAAGACTGGTCAGTTCTGTACAGTGATGGTACTTATGATGTTAGTTACATTTGAACGAGGTGATTTTCAACTTTACTTCTCACTACAACATAGAGGATGTAGGGGAGTAGAATTTTATATAAAAAACCTTACCAAGGGTCAGTACAATAGGTTTTACTGATGAGCTGACATTTGTCTTTGACTCCACCTGTGCATTAAAAGTACATGTCCAAAGCCACATTCAAGCCAAGCCAGTTGTGGTTCTTCAGTTTTCCTGTAAGAGTTAGGGCACTCTGGGATAGTGGAAGAGAAAGAGCCACAACACAGCCCAGACACAATGAAGCTGCATCCAACAGACATTTCAATCCAATGTGCCTGAACTTTAATCAGTACATCGGTCTAAAACGATGAATTAATGCCCCCCACTTATTGTGTCGAACAGATCTATTGTTACAGTGATAAAGGAATTAAGCTGACATGCTTTCACTACACAGACAGTGTAGACAAGATGTAGGCACAGCTTCTCTAACCGTTGTAAGCCTGAGGAATGATTGTTAGACACAAATTGAGTGTCTTCTTTAATCTAATAATGGTAATTAGTTTATGTCTACATTTAATGAGAAATTTCAAATTTAAAAGAATCTTGTATGTACACTTGAACTACCGGCTTGAGAAACAGTGCTCTAGTGGCTAATGAATGTCTGTTTCGCTCATGTTTCAGGCTCAGGAGCAACTCCAAGCAGACGTTCTCAGGTATAAAGCCAAAATAGAGGACTTGGAGAAGGAACTGACTCTGAAGGGACAGGTAGGATAAACAAGCAAGCGCATGAATGGAGGCAGATAAATGGTATCTTTTACTTTCTTTGAATAGCTTTGATGTGATACATCAACTGCCTCTGCCCTCTATCAGGACTCCAGATGGGTGGAGGAGAAGCAGCTCTTCTTACGAAGGAATCAGGAGCTACTGGATAAGGTTGAACTCAACTTTAAGTTTGTTTTTGCTGATAGTCAAACAGCTACATGATTTCTAAAGATGTTTGTGATTGTGTAAATTGCACGGTTAAAAACTATTTTAACATGTCCTGTCTCCTTGTTAATTCTGATTCTCTCTGATGCCCAGGTGGAAAAGATGGACTCAGAGTGCAGTCGGCTGCAGCAGGAGCTGCAAGACTCCAAAGACCAGAATGAACTGTTAGAGTTTAGGATACTGGAGCTAGAGGTGAGTCACAATGAGTTTCCTACCAAGCCGTTGTTAAACTAGCATGATAAAATACAATTTCCTGTAACATCCCTGAGAGTTCAAAAACTTCCTAAATGCAACCTTAACCCTAACCTAATAAATGAGTATTATGTCAGTTCCAAAAACATTTTACTATCCAGAGAACACATCCTGAGATCATTAGATCACAGGGATCCTATTAAATTCCAAAACCAATTTTACTCTTTCCAAAAATCCTGTCATCGTATTAATCCCACAAATAACAATTTTATGTTTAAAGCGAAATCTCCTATGAACATTTTTTTAAATTTGCAGTCTAAACGGGGGTTTTCATGGAATTGTTTTTGTCTGTTGGGAAAAAAACAAGATCTTGTCTGAAATTAATCAAACCAAATGTATATTCTGTAACAAATCACATCTTGGCAACTCTATAGTGGGAAAAAAACTGCTGGTGTGGGTTTGTCTAGAACTACTTTCTATCTACAGGGATCTCATTTCCTCATTTCCTGGAGGCAGTGTCACAGAGATTTTGTATATTTATCAAAAAATAAAGGCATATAAGCTTCTTCTTCAAATGAAGGATAGAAAAATTAAACTAAAAAGCTAAGGAGCACGATCAGGGTGGAAATGTCCCATGTTGTGGAATGACTCCAACTTCCTTGATTTTGCATAAGCATTTCACATGCTAGATTCCCAATTAAGTACAGTTTTCTCCTCCTGTTGAAATGGCCTGTCAAGTTAACCATTCAGCCATGTAAACATGCAGCCCACCAGTCTGTCAGTCAGGCTGATAACTAGCTGACAGTGGTCTTTGTGTTCTGGCTGTGCTGCTCCACAGTTAACTCACCGCAGCTTATGAGGGCTGCACTATGATGGCAGATCGCCCAGATGTGCTCAGTAAATACTGTTGAAATGAACTAATACAACGTCACAGGGATTTAGCCTTAATTTTAATCAAACACTTTTACCATAGCCTTTTGCCTTCTTTAAATGCCAGCATTCTCATGGCTGAACAAAGAAAAGAGCACCACCTACTGGAAATTAAACATCATCACCAACACAAACACGAGAGAACTGATGATTATGAAGCATACTGCTTAAATGAAATTCAGTGGCTCTAGTTTGATGGCAGAAGTCTCCACCTTCACCATGAATTGCTTTGAGTATCTAAGATAAAGTGTAATATAAATGTAATCCATTATTATTATAAGTCTTAAAGATTATTGACACAAAGCAGCAGCGCTAGTATGGCAGGAGCTAACATGAAAAAAATAAGAAGAGCAGCCTGGCTTGTTCATCTATTGGCTACTCAAAGCCCAACATAAAGTTATTTTTGTAACCCACAAGAATGCCTCACAACCTCTAAAACGATCAATAAAAGTGAAAATTCTGTTTCATCCAGGTCTAATACAGAGTCAAGAGTTTCATTTATTGCAATATAATGAAATGTATATTTCTCTTGTCATAGGAGCGTGAGAGGAAGTCCCCTCCATTCAACCACCTGAGAATGCATCCCTTCTCTGATGGAGTCAGTGCACTGCAGATTTACTGTATGAAGGAGGGGGTCAAGGTACGCCAAGAGAAGAGCTCCTCTGCTTTATCTTAGTTATTAGTAATAGTCAACATAGTGATCACCAGTTTCTCAGTATTTTTTGTTACAGATCCCACAATTCTTATGACTGCAGCTAACTGAAAACTGTTCCATGCTTTTTTATTCACTGTGTTAAATAAGCAAATAACAAAATACTATTTAATATAATAACATTTTATAGTGGAAAACTCTTGAATAAAAGCAAAAAGGAAAGGTGAATGCCATATTATTTGTATTTACAGGATGTGTGCATACCAGATCTCATCAAACTTCTAGATATCCTGGGAGACAACGGGGTAATTCATATATAATTTAACATAGGTTTGCTAAATCAGGCACATTATTAATACAAGTATGTTTCCCCCCCTTTTATATAGAACTTAAGAAATGAGGAGCAAGTGGCCATTATACAGGCCAGCACCGTTTTGTCACTAGCAGAAAAGGTAAGTTTGGAAACTATATCATGGTTCTTTTGATAACGCCAAAGTATCAACACACATCTCCAGTACATAGTTTGTGCTGGCCGAGTCATGTTTGGCTGTTTGTTGCCCTCTAGTGGATTCAGCAGATTGAGGGGACAGAGGCAGCGTTGCACCAGAAGATGGTGGACCTTGAGGTAGAGATGGTGAGTCACAACAATCCAGTACAGGAAAATATATGTTATTTAACATGAGTTAAGGTCCATTAAAGCTACCAGTAATACTTATTATTTAAGCCTGTTATGGTGTTTTAAATCTGTTCACAGCAATAATGTAGTCAGTTTTTTTTTTAAATCTTCCATGTTGATTTTTCACAACTGTTCTTGTTAAGCTAATGGAGTTTAGCTATATAAGTAATATTTTGTCTGATATAGCCTTCATCTTGTGGGATGAATACATGTTCCCCGTTCCAAAAGTGTCTTCTCTTCAGCCAGCGATAAACACTTTCTTTTGCTCTCCGTGGCTTTCACATGACTGTCTGTCTTAAACAGCCCAGCATCAGGTCTTATTAAGTGGCACTTCATGTAAATCAGATGAACTGTGGCTGGCTTATTTACTAATTATGCAGACTTAGTAAATTATCCTTAAACTAAAAACTTTTATTGACAGAAACATTTTCCTCTGTTTTCCTCCCTAAATGCTGTCTCTGACCTGCATATTCTGTACAGGAGATGTTCTGTAAACAGAAAGGATATCTAGAAGAGGAGCTGGACTACAGAAAACAAGCCCTGGACCAGGCCTACATGGTAAGTGTGTGTTTGTGTGTTGTGTATGTATGTATGTATTACTTTGCAGGGCTCTTCACAGTCAGACTGTTGGAACTCAGTTCATCATCTGGGGACAAATTTTCAGATCCCCACAAGGTTTACAATTTATTTTGGTTAGCTTAAGGGTCAGGGTTATGCATGTAGTAGTTATGGTTAGGGTTAAGCCTGCAGGCACATTGAAAGTAATAAAAGTTCTTTTTTTCTTTTCCCAACAGCAAATCCAGGAGTTGGAAGCAACTTTATACAACGCCCTGCAGCAGGACAAGGTTCTTCATGTCAAAACATATTACAGCCTTACTGTTATGAAAACTGAAGTAAATTTCACCTTGTAATGTGTCACCCCCTTGTAAAATATCAGCACTGATTTCTAGATACGTGAGATTTATCAAATAAATTTCAGTTTAGAAAATGCCAAGAAATGTATCACAAAAAACTATTATTAATTTGCTTTTGACATGCGTCCTGGTGATCATGCACATCCCACTTATCTGGAACATCTACACGAAGTCTACTGTCTCTGATGTCTGTCTTCTTCCTCCAGGTGATAAAGTACGGAGAGCCTCTGGATGAGCTTCAGAAGGACGAGCTGCGGACGGCGGTGGAGAAGCTGAGGAGGCAGATGCTAAGGAAAAGTCGAGAGTACGACTGCCAGATCCTCCAGGAGAGGATGGAACTGCTGCACCAGGCGCACCAGGTCCGTCTATCTCTGTGATTTATATGTAAAATAGAGCTTAGTGTGGATGAAATCTGTCTTGGCCGGAGAGAATTGTCCTTACCTTGACTTCTCTGAATATTTGCAGAGAATTCGTGACCTTGAAGACAAAACAGAAATTCAGAGGCGGCAGATTAAAGACCTGGAGGAAAAGGTAGGCCACGTTTGATGTCTTTCTGAAATCATTTTACAATAATTAAAGATCAGTAGCTGAAGCACATGATAAGTTCATAAGTTTAAAGGTATTTGCTTACAGGTAGCCAAGATCAGGAGATTTTTCAGCATAAAACCATTGGAATCAATAATAAATGGATTTTGTGTGTGTAGAAGAAATGTTGTGGACTGTTTCTTTACACATAATGTATATGAAACTACTCTTGTGAAAACTCAAAGTACATGCTTACATAGGTAATATTAACAAGAATGATTTCATGGATACTGTTATAGTTTCCCTTTACAGTGAGCCTCTGTTTCTGTCTCTGCTGCTACTAACAAATAGTGAGTGTTCCTCTAATTCTCTCACTTTCTTTGTCTCTTCTTCATCTCTTTCTTTCTTTCTTTCTTTCTTTCTTTCTTTCTTTCTTTCTCCAGTTCTTGTTTCTGTTCTTGTTCTTTTCTCTTGCCTTTATCCTTTGGCCTTGAAGTCTTTGGCGCGTCCTGTAGCAGAGGTGAGTCCTAAGGGCTTTGAGTAGAAAGTTCTAACTAATGCCATCTCTCATCTGCACCTCGGTCAAATACTCTTATTCTTTCAAAAGCAGCACCTGCACAGCTGCCAAAAGTCAAGCGCTCCACCAAGCTGCATTTCTGTAGCATTATGAAGACTTCCTGGAATGGGCTTTTGACCTTCAAAATAAAAGCAGGAAATGCATTACTATTTTGAAAAATTGTCACTACTAGGCGGTTCATTGCTTTTCAGAAGCAAAACGTATTTAACCCTGGTCTGGTCACTCTCACTCCTCCACATTTACTTCATCTTGCCTTCACTTCATTATTAAAAAATTATAATTCTTCTTTCTCTTTGCACTCTCAACATCTTCCCACTCTGGCATTTCTGCTTACATTCATGTGTTTGTCCATATTCAAGAGCATATAATTTTTACTTATTGAACGGTTCCCACGTAACAGAGATCAACATCTCACCCTCTCGTGTATTTGTTTGTTGTCAGCTGTGGGGTTTTGACTCATGTTTCTATATGTGTTTTTAAAATGATTTTCAAAACAGTCTTTGGGGTTGTCACAGAGGAAAAAGCTTCTTTTTTTTTCTCTCAGCAATTACATTTAATCCTGCAATTATAGGTTTGTCAGCCACTTGGGGGCAGAGCAACAAGCTGTAAAAACAGCACTGACATTTTATCACCTAATAAAGTTTTTATAGCTAATGTGTTAGCAAACAGTTGCCTATTTACTCATCCAACAACATTGGTATTTATTAGGAGTCATGTTTCAAGTCCAGTATTCACTCACCTTTGAGCTCTGTTTTGGTCTCCAACAACTCTTGAGAAAAGTATCTTGCTGCTAATGCTCCGCTACATTCACTTTGTCTGCTGGGTGGTGCGGAGCAGGTACCATACAGTGGGTTTATGTGAGCTTTTTCGCTGAAAAAGAGCATCCTGCTTCGGCTGGAAATGATGCTGATGACAGCACTGAGAGTGAATCAAAAAAGTAAAGTTGTGTGCCATAAAACCAAAACAATGAACTGAAAGACGCTAACATGCTCACTAGAGATGAGGGGAAGTGCAGTCCAGTGATGATTCTCTGTGAGACATAAGGGCCACTCAGGGTTACACAAACAGAAAAACAGAGAAATGAAAAAACTGCCAGTAAATAGAATTAAGCCATGTCAATACTTGGGAGGAATATAAGACTATTAAGTATGAAAACAGTATAGATTACTTACGCATACGTATATTGCTGTATATTGTACCAATTTGCTTATATTATCTTCAGTTATTTTAAAAAGTCTTATTTGCTGACTGTAATAAACAATTTTCTAAATGCTAAAAAAAGATATTGATTTCTAAATGTGATAAAATGTGTATTGTATGTTAAATTGACTTTGACACATGGTACATTTGACTCTTCTAATTTTTTGTGACTCCTCTCTCTCTCTGTCTCGCAGGTGGAGTGTCAGCTTGGAGATCTTGTTTGTGACTGCAGTGTTATTTATTTTCTGGACAAGTGTGGAACAATGCGTGTAGCAGTGGCTGCTAGTGTCATAACATCAGTGACTGCTGTCAGTATAGGTGGATGTGTCGTGTGTTGGCCGTGAACGTTCACACTTGATTCCTTTGTGTTTTTAATGGGGGATGGGGTTCTCAGGATGCTGTCCAGGATTACGTTTTTTTTAGAGCGGTGTTGGACAGTAAAATCTCTCCAAACTGCTGGGAGTACTATAACAGACTGCAAGAACGACACACAATTTGAGAGACACACACACACACACAAACTACATACATACAGTTTACTGACACGCGTGCATGCAGATGCAAACACATACACACACACACACACTCACATGCTTTGACAAATCCAAACCAAAGCCTGGGAAATGTTCTCTCTGCCATGCAGGGTAATAATATGTCATCCACCACAATTTAGCCACAGTGGGAATATAAACAGACAGAAAAACCTATAGACAACGAGGCGAACACACCCACCAGACCACAACTTGTCTTCTTTTTCTCTTTTTTCCTTTCCTTTCCAAACCTGAAAGGACGTTCATCATGAACGCAACCTCTTGGTGAACAGAAGCGAGCCAACTCAGGGCCCATGAGTGCAGAGGCCGTTTCAGGTCAGATTAGAACAAGGAACACCCGGGACATGGTGTGTCACCGACTGGCCTGCCCTCGCTGTTCCCAGAATGGTGCTTACACATACCTAAAAATGGGACAGAACTAACACTGCAGAGACTGGTGTGTACAGACACTAAAGGGGGATACAGGACACTCAGGATGACACGTCTTCACCGGACACACATAACAGACTTCAGTGAAGAAAAAAAGAGAAAGGGGGGGGGATGCCACTCTCTGATCCAGCTCTATGCAAACTGGATCTCCACAAAAAAAAAAAAACCCTATGGATTGTCAAAACGCTCCTTAATTTGTCTTAAAAACCAGCAGACTGTAAGAGCTTTACTCTCTGGTTATCTTTTTTTCTCATTTTCTTTTTTACAACTCCCACCACTCAGATACTGTGTCCCAAGATTTCCACTGAGAAACAACATCCCTATTCTGTAATGTAATATATACATTTGTTGATATGTACATGTGACTGAATTATTTCATGTAGTCTCCCCTTTTATTTCTGTGAATATTTGCACTTTTAATTTACTCTCTGAAGCAGCTTGAACAGTTGATGTACTTGGCAGTTTATAAATGGCTCCAAAGGGTAAAAATTGCTCTGTTTTATTGTGGTGACGGCTGCAAAGAAGAATTTTATTTCCTTAAAAATTATAACTGAAACTCGTTGGAATATGAATGTGGAATAATGGAATATTTGCCTCCCCTTTCCTTTGTCCGCCCTCTCTCTCTCTCTCTCTCTCTCTCTCTCTCTCACACACACACACACAGTATGCTGTATTTATTATTCTTCTGTCTAAAATGTGATGCTCTGGCTGACCAGCAGGGGGTGCTGGTTTCACCTGAGCGACTTTTAATTCGCCCTTTAAAGCAACATGGTCTTTTAACAAACTTGTAAATATTTTCAGAATACCTTGCAAAATATCTTTATCAGCTCTGGATGGATGATTGGTCTGTTTAAATTTAAATGTACTTGAAATGGACAAATGCTAAATTCCTCAGTTGAATTATATTATGGCTGAAAAGACTGAACTCACACATTTGTCCCAAGACTACTGCAGGTTCTCTTTCTGCCCCCCACCCCACCCCCTTTTTTTAAACTAGCCAAAACGTGTTTGAATCTAACAACCTTCTTTTACTAAACACTACACTAGGCATCCACTTCCCTAAAATGAAACAGGAGAAAGTGAATGCAACACTGCACCTGCTCCGCTTCTCTCCTGTCAGGTGAACTCTGCCTAGTCCCTGCAATATTTACAGTGCTTGTTCCCTGTGTACCTGAGCTAGCGTATCTGCCGTCATACCACCACTGTGGCTCCATTCACAGGTCTAGGGTATCTAGGCATCTCGTTACATAGTGGACAGTAGCTATGACCCACTCCATTCACTTTACCAAGGGGAATGACTGAGACTATTTTTGTGCAAACTCAGCTAACTAGCAGTTGCCTTAAATGCACTTTCCCCCTTTTTTTCCACTGTTATTTTTTCAGGCAGTTGTTATTATCATGTAATGTAATGTATATTTTTTTTGTTTTTATTTCACAGAAGATTTTTTTTAATCTTTACCCCGTCTGTCTTCCAGCGAGAAATTAACCCCTCCTCCTACTTTCGTCTAGATTATTAAATAAACCTAAAAAATTGAGCAATGCTGTAAAAAATAAAAAAATTCATGGCCTTTGACCTTAAAGGATAACTTGTCTTCTTTTCACATCTTTATTGCAGGTCTGCTTAGTCAGTGTTCTATGCTGAACATGAGCATTTGTAAACTTCTGGATATTTTTCCTTCATTGTTGCTTTTCTTCTAAACTTTCTACATCCTAACTCCAAAAGTAAATTCACGCAATTTTCACTTCCCCATGTCAATATATTTGAGTCTTCTCAGCATTTCAGCAAGAATAATGGTCGCTAAAAGATTTCTCAAATTTCTTTATTTGTACACAATTTACTCTTTAAATAATTATATTTAAAAATGCTCTATTTTAAAAATGAAGAAACAAATTTTTAACATCATGTTTAAAATGTTTAAGATTTTGTTGATCTTGTTATTATCTGTGTCTTATTTGGTGTCCAGTTTTTTAAGTGTCTCAGTATATTACATTTTTTTCCATGAATAATTTTGCGTTTGGATTAATCGTAGTCCTATTGACAAAACAGTCTCACTACAAGGTCCATTTAGTAGCTTTTCTAGCTTTCAATCACAAAATTAACTTTCAGTCTCATCATTTATCATTTTTCTTTTTAGTGGTGTTTTTGTTAACAGGATTTCATTTTACAATATACACCATTTTATTGTTGTGTGTCCTGGGGCTGCCGGTGTCTGTTAGTAGCTGTCAGCAGTTGTCCCGTCTAATGGAGTTCTGCTTTGCTCAGGTCAGGAAGAGGGAAACAGGCTTTAAGCTGTGTCTGGTGTTGGTTATTCTTCCGTCTGATTTGTGCTGCACATGTTTCACTCAATGGACGTAAATAGTAGTGGTAGCCACTGTGCATCCTCTACTGTTACAGGTCAATAGTATCGTAAATGTCATAATTTTTCACAAGTTATCAGGTTTTTCATATATTCATTCATAAAAGGAGCTCAAACATAGTGCTAAGTGTTATGGAACGGTTTTAAGACTTGTGGTATGTTACGAGAATTATGAAACTATCCCATAATGAAGCAGTGAAGGCTTCGGTTGTCCACATTTTTTTATAGTGATGCGGAACACAGAGTAGAGTCAGTCCAGGATAACAGTCTGTCTTTTCACTTTAGTCTTGAATGTCCTTGCCAAGCTAGAAGAGAACAGGGGTGGAGCCAGGTTTTGTGTTGTAGACCAGCCCTGCCAAAGGATGTCTGTTATAAAAGCACTTCTATCTTTCCTCCTCTCCCAACCCATACAGAGATCACACTCAGAGATTATTATTATTGTGTTGACTGAATTACTGCCTTCTAAAATAATGTTTTAAATGAAAAAACATCACATGAAAAGAGTTAGTGTTGCATTTTTGACACATAACTCTTGATGACATATTTGTTGTGTGCAAATGGAAACGGCCTCCCCTACAGAAAATCTACTATAGTTGCTCTTCCAGCACAGATCTTCGTTTGACACAACTCAGAAAAGGGGGGATAGTTTAAAACTCATATTTGAATTATGACTCATTCTGGGTGACATGAAAACCCCTGTGCCAATGTGTGTTAGACAACGTGCCTCACTGTAAGGGATACAAGATTGAAATGTCTCACAGTACATCCTTGGAGGCTGTTTAATCTTATTTCAGCAGCAGCTGGTTAGCAGCCAAACCATCCCAGGCGGATGCAGCTGCCCAATCTGCTCTGTTCAGCTGCTTAGCAACACTGACTTCATGGTTCATACTCCTATTAAACATGTGAGACTGGTCAGGGAAGGATTTAAACATTTAGCAAAATTGCCAATTTACAATCCACAGTGTTAAAGTCCTTTAAAGGAAAAAAACTGAGTGACTTACTACAATCTAAATCTGTTAACAGTTTGGAATTACATCTGCATTGTAAGATACATTCAAGGATGGTTTTGAATGTAAGCCTTTGTCTATGCTTTCTCCTGATCATCCTGTGCATGTTGCCAAAGATTCACTGCTGCTTGTGGCTGTACTACTGCTCCATGCTGCGAATAATGAAGGAAAAGTGTGTAGTCTGTGTTTCTGAGTTTCTAAAGATATACAATAACAAATGAGTGTCATACAGAGGCCAGAAAAAAATAAAGTTCAACGGAAGATTAGCTAACCAGAGCCACCAAATATAGGTGTGAAGGTGTGTACTTGGATCCTATAATTCCACTGGCAGGTTCGGTGAGTTGGTACATAGACAAGTACAAGTGTCCTGTGAAAAAAAACATATTAATGGTTCTTACACACAAGAAAACGTACTCTGTACATGTTACCAAGTCTCGGGAACTACATTTTTTGCCAGAAAAACACAAATTCCTTGGACAGACATACTGTACTCGACCCATAACACAAGTTGTTGGTTTAGGACATAGTCATATATTGTCACTCATTTTATTTAATTTCTTGAATAAAGTTGAGCCCATGCAAAACCCACTTGGAACTTGTGCCTTATCTTTTACAATTCAAATTAACTCCTATTGACTCGCCTGTGGAACAGTGGCCCACTTACCCACTTCTTTAAAAGGTCTCACTCGCCGTAAGGCCTCTTGTGCCAAATCAATGAAGAGCACTGAGCGTGAATTTGCCAAACTCAGTCCCATCATGCCTGAGTGAGCCTGCAGTTAAGCCGGTGGCAATAAGAGAGCTATTGTCTTATGCGGGACATTCATTTTACTAGCTACCTTATATCCATTTTTAATATGAAGATGGAGGATAGTCTCCTGCTTTGCTCCAGCATTGCTGCTGTCATTGCTTTAAAAGCCTCATTACGTCAGGGCAATATCCACTTTGAAGCTTCTTGACAAACTGCCAAACACAGCTTCATGCTTGTCACAGGATGCATGTCATTCAAAAGGTGCAATCCCAAAACCCACCATCTACTCTAAATAAATTTGAAATAATTTGTTTGTGATCAGAGAGCTTTACTTTGACAGCGAGCTATTGAAATAGTCACCCAAATGATAAAAAACAACTGACTGAATGTTTTGTTATTATGGTTTGCAGCTATCATGACATCGCCGACTTTGAAAGCCAGACAGTGTGAGCTGATGGCTCCACTGCCTCCCAGTCAGTCTGCTCTGTCCAGACCACAGTGAAACAGGCTACAGTTTAAGACAAACATCTGCACTAGCCTTTGAGCGCTGTCCTTGTTCTTTCACACATTATTTAATTCTTTTCAAGTCATCTGAACTGGTTGGTGTCAGTGTGTAAATGTGTGGCAAGCCAAAACACAAAGCCACTGCATGGGTGAAAATCTAAAGAATGCCGTCAGCTTCCATTTGTTTTGTCCGCCTTCTATCAGCATTATGTGCTTTCTAAACTCAAGTACCGCACTGCAGGAAAGCAGGACAGGACCAACAGCCCTAAAACACAGAGACTGAGTAAGATAACATATAATTACATACACAGGGCTTGATGCTTTAATCACATTCATGTGAGGGGAAATTTCTGCTGGCCTGACAAGTTTTTGCGCTAGATGCCAACAGAGCCACAGGAACTGCGACAGTGGTGTATTCAGCAAGGAATGTGTGGAAATAGAGCTACTTATCATATTTTTACTCAGTTTGAGTCCCCTGAAAAATCCTTAAGAATCCTTTCAGAATACAGTGCTTGATAGTTCTTTTATTCCCCTCTACCATGCATTTAAATCTCAAAGGCTTTAATCTGAGTAAAAATATCTGTAAAATGGGCGATGTCAGCCACTATAAGACAAAATAAAATCATATTTATTCCTAGCATTAATTTCCTTCATACTGCAGCCAGACTTTTTGCCCGGTAGATGTTCTTCTCTGGCTTACAAACTTACAAATATGTTCTTAAAACTCTGATCATTGGGCTCAGTCGCTTGAAAGTTTAAGTTTGGTTGCCATGTATGAATTTGTTTCTTCTGCAGGAGCATACTAGGGAAATGCTGAATGCAGGTTTGACTGCCAAACCCCATGAAGTGACCCTCTGCCTGGCTTCATTTCAGTGATGACAACCTGTTAGATGAGACCTGAGGATGTGCCCTGTTTGATGTCACTGTAGCCTACAGTGTGACTGACCTTGAGGCTCTTTCTCTCATCTCTGTGGATTCTTTTTCTTTCTATCACACACACACACACACACACACACACAGACACACTTCAGTGGGATCTGGAGGGCAGTTGCTTGTTATTTCTTATCTATCTAGGCTCACAGTAAAACCAAAACACCATTATACTCCACAAGTTACATGACTGCTATTATTCTTCCAACTTTTAATCCATATCAACTTGACAATGTACTTGAAGCCTAACTAATCTTACTTTATAACTGGAGGATAAGGCAAAGTAGGCGAGTTCAGTAAAGTTCATGGTAAAAATGGAGAATTAAGAGATTAAATATCTAAATACAGACATCTGCATACAGATACAGATCCATATATCTTATATACTGGTAAGTCACATATCTAAATATGTTTAATTGGTTTATACAGTGGCAAAATTCCATATTTCTCCTCTTGTTCTTACCTTTATCTGGAAAAAAAGGTATAGGCCTTTTGTAGGTTCGGGAGAACAAAAGAAAAGGAAGAAGCCTACCCCACTCAAACTTGTGAATCACACCGATATATGGACGTTACATAATTGCAAATTTCAGTTATTGGAGTGACGGTGTTTGCTTCCTTTTGTTGCCCTCTCGACTCAGCAGTCTTTCAGGCTGAGACCTGCCGCCTGAAAGCTGCTTGTCTCCCGCGCTGCTGACACGGCCCTGTCTCATTTGTGCTGGCGTAAGTAATCACCCCGGGTGCTGTCGCCGTCGAAGGCCCAGACAAGCACATCAGCTTTAGCCTACTTTGAGTGGAGGTGTTTCCGCCAGGCCAAGAGGTTTGAAGCGAGAGCGCAGGTGTATAGCTAGATTATCAAACGTCTTAAGTGGTGCTGAAAGGACAGCGACAAAGTGGACAGCTCCGTCCGCACTTTTACCTGCTGTTACCTACTGAGTGCACACCTGTGCACTTCGTTAATTTCGATATTAGGCTGCAGACTATTTCACTGCTTCACGGTGGCGTTTTAAGGGTGAATAGGCCTACCAATAGTTTAACTCTTATATCCAGCTTAACAAACGGCATCCGAAATGAGAGGTAGGCATTTGTCTCGGCATTCGCAAAAGTTTTGCAGTAGGCTACATAGTAGATGATCTTAAACCAAATAACACATGCCCATATGAAAGGGTCCCTTGGTCACTCTGCCCTCTACTGCAGTTGCGTTTGATTTAAAGTACAAACTGTCTACCCAACAGTCTGTATGGACCCAAAGTCCACAATGTATTTAAATCAACTAATTTTATATGAGAGAAACCATAATACGCTACCTGTGCGTCAGGCACCGTTCCACCTCTGGCTTTAACTCAACTCCTGCCTGTCTGTCTGCTCCTGCTTCCTCACAGCAAGACTCGCACACGCACACGCACATACACAAGCAGGCACACACCACTTCAGCACCAGTTTAACTGTCTTTCTCGGTCGCTTGTGCAGGGCTCCACCATGGCAGAGCGCAGGGGAAACTGGGAAAAGGCAGAGGACGACCTGCCAGTTTATCTCGCCCGACCCGGCACGGCCGACCAGGTGCCCCGTCAGAAATACGGCGGCTTGTTTTGCAACGTCGAGGGCGCATTTGAGAGTAAAACCATAGACTTTGATGCCCTGAGCGTCGGACAGAGGGGCTCCCGCACCCCGAGGACCGCCAAACGAGAGACCGGTCAGGAGGCGAGGAGCCCGGCGTGTGACAGCAGGAGCTCCCCTGGTGTGGAAAGTCCCGCAGCAAACAAGCAAAGCGGGAAAGACTCACCCCGGGTTGAGATCAGAACCTGCGGCGGTAAAGAAGTGTTGCAAAACCTGGGAGATGAAAAGGTAAGAAGACTGTAACTTTTGCATGAATGGCAGCAGACTGATGCAGCATGTGTGAATGACAGGACTGGTTTCTACAGTATGTGTCACTGTTGTGCCTATTAGTTTTACTCTTTTCTCTTCTGGTTACCTGTCTTTGTTTTTTTAAAGAGTGATATTGAATGATGCTTCAATGGTGAACAAAACGTTCTAGTTAGTATTAGAAAATAATATGACATTTAATGAAAGATGAAGAGGGACAGTACAGGCTTACAGCCTTTTGCAAAAATTGCAAATAATAAGCACAATTAAGTGAGTCACAAATGCCACATTGACAATGATGCTGTCAAGCTGTGGGCCACACCTAAATAAAATAAAAAATCTGTCCTCCACCTATTCCAAGCCCACAATAAAAGTATTCACCTGAGAGATTGTACGTCTGCCAAAATGGCTGGGAAATTAGACAGACTTACCATCCACAGCCAACATTTATTAAATCATTTGTTTGGCTAGTATAATTCCTAAACCCTTGAAGGATACTGCAGGGAAAGTCAGCCAATGGAAGACAATAAAATGGGTGGGAAAAGGCCACAGAGAAAGACTGGAAAGCCTCAAGGCTGGGCAAATGAAAATGCATGTCTGAGCTCCTGCAGACATTACATCTGCCTTAGTGAAACCACAGAGCTGGCTACCATGATGCTAAATATTATACTGAAACAAAATGCAACAAGTGTTGCCCACACATTTAGCAATATATTGACCTGCTATTTTTGTGTGACAACTGTAGGTCCATTAAAGCTACAAACTAAAATGCAAGCCACTGACATAGCTAAAAAAAAAAGGTGCTGACAGAGATATCATAGCAGTGTGTCAACTACATCCTGGTTTACATTTTTGTTTGTATGTGATGTTATTTCACATAGGTTGGGCATGTAATAACCATAAAATGCAATATATAACATTTCCCTTTCTTCAAAACCTACTGAACATGTACAGTAAAAAACAAGAACAAGAAAATGAATATATTAATCATGTGCATTTTAGTGGCATATATTTGTAATAAAAGCAGAACAGCTTTGAATCACCTAGTGCATCTGGCTAGGTTAAAACAAATAAGTTGCAGGAATGTTGTTCTGACAGAGGCCTGAACATAAGAAACAATAGTGATTTCAGTGAAGCAGCAATGGTACAGCCCTCAGGTGGTCTTAGAGTCATGCTTTACATCAAATGATTAAAAAATGAATCCAATCTGAAACCAAAATCAAATTCTTTTAACGCCACACAAAGCTTCCACTTTAGTAGATACACCTAATTACAGTAAACATACTGTAATAGAGCAGACCTGCTATAAATTCCATCTTTATGAAGGTTCTATTATTATTCTGTTTTTGTTGAGACTGTGTCAGAGATGTGTTAATTCAACTCTGGAGTCACTTTGGAGGCTGTAGTTTGAGGTTCTTGTGTGGTTGATTGCATAAAACCAGAAAGTATGTAAAATGTTTTGTTTTCCTGGATTTGGAGTGTTGCTAACATGGTGGTTACTGAGGTGTTTTCAGGTGGAAGCTGTGGGGTTGTGGGTGGTTGGAATAGTTGCAGTGGTGTTCTTAGTGGGTGTTTGGAAAAGCTGCTAAGTGATTTTGCTTGGTTGCTATCATCCAGGAGTTGAATATTATGGTGGCTGTGGCAGTTTAGAAGGAACTGCATGGTTTGTGGGGCTTTTAGGAGTCACACATCATTAGTAGTTATTAGAGGCCCATTACCTAAACCAATACCAAATGTGGTAGGTTAACATTTTATGACAAAGCAAATTTCTGGAAAACTATATGCCAGATAGGCCTTTTTCAAAGCAGATATTTTCAATTGAATAGGAAAAGCAGAGGTGTTGCTAATAACTTTGAAATTGTCTCTGTTAAAGTGTCCCTGTAAGTCATGGCAGTGTGACAGTGAGGCAGCATGCGCAATACCAGCACCCTGAAACCAAAGGAGATAAATGGAATTCAACCATCATTAATGTATTTTTGAGTGAAAAAGGCCTATTGTTGCTAAACAGCATAGGAGTTCTCAGTTAGCAACATGTTTTATTGATGTCATATGGGTATGTCGCACTTTGAAGAGAGATTAAAGGAGAGGCTGGGTTTTAAGCCTGCAGTGAGGAACTTTTGTCTCCCCTTCTTGCAGTAAGAGTAAAACACAATCACTTATGACGCGTGCTTATGATGTATGCCTTCAGGTGAGCTCGCCCCAAGCCTTGTGTTACAAAAATACTGAGAAACTTCCACAGTCCTAAGACAATAATCCATTATTTAGGTAGATTAAATGTAATTGCTACATAGCTTAGTCCTAATATTTCACAAATACTAACCTATCCAAAAGCAGTAATGCGACATTGTGTCTGTTGTCAGTCCCTTCCATACTCTCAGCGCTCTCCAATGAGGAAAAGCTACACCAATGGTTATCCATGTTTGTGGATCGCTTTCTTTTTTTTGACTGTAATTCTTCCTCTGAACTCTGAGTTTCTTTTTTACCTGGACCATCAGAAACCTTTCTTGGACGCATTTGAGTTTTTTAGCCGCAGACTCTGCCACACTCCAATAGTTGCATGACTGCAAACTATACAATCATAAAAAACAAAATAAATAATAAACTCTAAATTCTAAATTAATTATGTTCTCTACAATGGAACTTTTTTTTTTTGTAGCAATGGCGGATTGTGGAGCTGTTTGCATGACTCTTTGTTGCTCCCATTTTCAGTTCTGGTAAGCTAGTCATTACTGGTTGATGTACAACACATCATTACCGGTGCGCCAGCGTGGGATTGTCACCACAGACAGCAGATTTAAAAACTCCATATATCGCGAACACAGAGAGATTTCAGTGGAGGTGATAGGCTTAATCACCATTGTGTGAAAATGTTTTGCGAAGGCTGAAAGTAAAGGTAGTTAATTTATATTTAAAAGTCCCACACTCCTGCTTTATTGTTTCATCACTATGGAATGAAACAGAGCAAAGAGAAGCAAATGTTAACTCTCTGTCCCCCTCCAAAAACCAAATTCAGTAATTAGAGCATCAATGACATACGTAAAAAACAAAAATCAATTATCCTCAAGTCTGTCTTTTACAGTAGTCTTGCAAAATGTTTTTTTTAATACCTTCTTGTTTTTTTCTCCAAAAATATATGAAAAATATATAAAAAAATTCAGTAAAGTTAAAAAATGTGTAAAAGCTTTGAAGTTGAAAGTATGATGGAGCCGCCAAAATTCATACAATATCACTTCTCATCATGTCTGATTCCAAGAGTGTGGGCAAAAACAGGTGTATGGAAGAAAATGTGCTGAGAATATTTGTATGTGATTCCAAGCAGGCACACTGCATATTTACAACATTCTGTATTACTTTACACTTGCTTTGAGCAAGAAAGGAGTCTTCGAATGTCAGACTGAGATCACTCTCTGGGCACCAAAAATGATGATTCATGTCTCCTTTGTCTGTCTCTCTCTCTCTCTCTCTGGCTCTTGCAGAAACACACACACACACACACGCACACACACACACACACCACACACACACACACACACACACACACACACACACACACACACACACACAAAGTCATTGCAGGGCTGGCCACATATTGGCACAGACATACTCATATAAAGAATGAATGGAGCAAATAGATTTTTATAGGGAGCAGGAAAGAGTTAGGCATTATGGAGTGATCTGATGTAACACAATAGTAGTAAGTCATAGAGGCATAGAATCTAATAAAATGTAATTGTTTGCTTAAGTGCATCAACATATCATCAGCATGACTTCAATTTTGGTTGGAAATCAGCAGCAGCGATTGTGTTTACTGTAATCATGTTTAGAATGACACTAGGCAACATGGTGTATATTGCTTTATAATTAACTCCTTATGAAGAAGTGTCTTATATAATAGAACATTTTCTTGATTGTTTTCACTATGCACTTTAATTAAGAGATAGTCTGTAATGTTTTTGGAGAAACACCTAATCAGTACTGATGATATGAGTTTTTATGATTTTGGCATTTAGAATTTTTATTTAGAATTTTGCTTGATCTATGTCTAATCACATAAAACAAGACTGTGTCCCAACACTGATTCATTGGAGACTCAGCAGCACGCAGTAGTTACATCCCTGTTGTTATGGGGACTGATTGTACCCACAAAGCTCTGTTTATATCTATATTTTGTCTATAGTGTATTAAAATATCTATTTTTGGCTTGTCCTTAATGGTTTGTCCTTATCATTTACACCCCACTGATTCCTGTGCTGCTATTGATTCACAGCCTGACAGCAGACAGTTTGGGACTTGGCTGGTGCACGCACCCTGACTAACCTATTTGAATCCTCACGTCATCCTAATAATATATTTACTTCCACTGTCCTGAAATCTAAATGTAATCTGTTTCTGACCTTTAACATCCTTTATGCCACAGTCCATCATGGTATAAAATTGTGTTTCTCCTTTAAACATGTAACAGTGGACATCTTTAGTGTGGCAGGCAGCCAATTTCCCCCCATGTGGCATGATGTGGAATTGCAGTATTGCCCCTCCTGAGGGACCAGATGATTCAGCAGAAATCATAAGAGAGTTTAGGCTGTGTGGGCTTTTTGCTTACTTTGGAAACTGTTTGAAGACATCAGACTGACAACAGACTCGGGACATGCTTATTCTTCTGACATTAGTACATTCTGCATGCCAGTCATTCTTAACCAGCGTATCATGCAAAATAATGACAAGTGAAAACGCTTCCTGTTTTGATGTCTGACAATTGAGCGTCACATTTTCCACTTCATTTTCAAGTGAAACAGGTGTTACAGTAAACAGATTTCAATTCATTCAGAATGTAATTGACATTATAATGCTGAAACTGTTTTATTGTTATGGTTCATGCATGGTTGTTTTATGATTACGGTAAAATAATTTAGATAGTCAAAAAGCTTGTGCTGATGTTTTGGTCATAGTAAACAGCAATGATCATAATTATAGGTTTTATTGCTTTCCTCCTGTCTGGTGATCTAATCAGCTGCTGTAACAGCAACAATGGGGAGTGGTTTGCCAGATGTCCAGGGGAGCTAGTTCAGGGAGGACCCCCCTCTCTTTGTTATCCTGCAGGGTGGTAGTCAGACTGGGAGGAGCACTTTATACACTTACACACACACACACACACACACACACACACACACTCAGTAAACAAACATTCATACACATTGACACGTTTAAGCCTGTCCACATGCACTTATCCATTGTACCTATGCAACCCACCTATGCATGTGAGCCACACATTATTTTGAATGCTGCAGTGGGTAAAATATTTTCTTATAATCTTGATTCACAGAAAGACACCAAGAGCATCACTGCACAGTAATTAAAGGGGTACTCCATCAAATTTACATATAGTGTTCCGTTTACTAGTCATCAGGAGTACACAGCCAGTTGCGTTGTGTCTTCTGTGGCTCTGCAGGGTTATCTCAGTTTGGGCTTGGAGACTTTAAGTTTATAACTATACACTATGTGTGCTATAAGACTGTGTTACATTATGGAGTGTGAAGTTTGTGTATAATGAGTTGCATTCTGGAAAATATAGGATCCAGTATTTTTAAAAGTTGACTCACACTAGGGACTGAGGATATCTCATCCTCTGCTGGTTTGATACGGACCATCTTGTTTTCATCTTTCTAGTCCCCAAACATTTTGGAAACGCATTACTAAATTGCTGGAGTACCGCAGAAATTTCTCACAAATTTATCCCATTACCCAAATGGAATTTGTGTGCTGGTGTTTATGTTGCCCTTTTCCACCAGAGGAAGCCATAAATACATTTCCTAAGCATGACGTTTAACATTTTCTCTTAAAAAACGGCAGTGAGAAAAAGCTGCTCTCACCATTAGATCTTTTACCTTCCTAAATTCTCTGGTATCCTTTGGTATGAAGAGATCACTCATTAGCCAGTAAACATGACCATGCTAATCTGTATATTTTAGTGATGTAATTTAACATGATTTCTGGCTATTAAAAGTGGACGTTTGTCAGTTCTCTTTCCATTTGGGGCCACAAAGGTGCTAAATCTGCTGGTGGAGCTTTGTTGACCTGAGTCTTTTTCTGCATCCTTGATCTGTCCGAGTCCTGTCTGTCTGTCATTGTCAGCTGGTTAATGTGGTCTGCAGAGGTAGCAGTGTGTTGTTGATGCCTTCTCCAAAGCCTGGAAATGCTGAGGTAATGCCTTACTGACTCAATGCCATGAAAGAACACGTTAGCATGCAGACGCTGTGTCCTCCTGTTTGTAGCCAAAGGCAGAGAGAAAACAATCAGTGGCTATTGATTTATGTGAAAAAATATATCAATTTTTAGAGTGTTTCTCCTCCCTATATGTAGAATTTGTGTAGAGAAACATTTAAAAGATATTTGGAAATATATAGTAAATGTGATGTATAACTTTTATTACTTCATGAGAAATCATGTCCACTTGAATATTTTAACATGGTTATCTAAACATTGTATGCACATGTATGCAACCACACATAATGCATTAACATAAATACTATAGATATAACCAAAGTTTAAATGATTTCATTATGTTAACTTATAAATAAACTGTATATGAACTGAAAATCTCACCATAAACACCTTGTAAATGCCTACAGAGATGTGATATTCAGTATGTTAGTCACAATGTTAATGATTTATGAATATTGCTTACACTTACTACAAATAAACAAAAAAGAGAGATGAGATGCCGTCATTGTTCTCATAAAACCTTTTAAAATTACACTCTAAATCTTCTATGTTGTAAACCTAAATCTTTCTTGAAAACTATTAAATATGTGTACTGAATGGGATGGGAGAGTTCTCCAGTTGATGGTAGTAGTATATAGTATACACACACACACACACACACAAACATACACACACACACACACACACACACACACACAGCCTCAGTCATGTGCCTCCTCATTATGAGTGCATTAGTGCTGAGGAGGGGAGTGGTGGAGGAAATGACTGGTGGAGTGAAGGGGGATTCACTTTAGGTCCAAACAAAAGAGACACATGGCTGGGTGGGGACATGCAAAGAGAGGGAGATTGTGTGTGTGTGTCCTGGTGAGTAGACATGTGGGGTGTGTAATGTCATGGGCAGGCTCAGTGACAGCTGCTACACCATTTTGCCCCTCCTCTATTCAGAAAAACAAAACATCAAAATCTTTAGATAATAATTGCTAAAGATTTTATTTTTTTATTTAGTGTTATCTGAACAGATTTGCTTGTGTTTTTGAAGTAAGACACCTGAACATATTAAATTTCAAATATGAATGTGTTTTTTTGTTTGGTCATATACTATCCTTCCTTGTAATTGACAATTTTAAAAGTAATTCAGTGTACGCCTGTATGGTGAATAAAATAAATGAATCAATCATTTCAGTAGGTAGCTAATGTTGTTAATTAGGATGGCAATAATGAGGATAATGATGGGGATTTCTACATAGCAGGGATTAGTGAGTAATGTTTTTGCTTCTTCCTTTTGGCCTTATAGTGACACACAATCTCTTCACACAATCAAACAATCTTTGCTGGCAATCTACTCTGATCAACTAAAACCCTTAGTGACTTTGGCAGTGATACACACAGATACAGAATAGACCACAGACCAGCTGGATCAGATTTATTAGCTATTTTTGAAGCAGGAAAACTCTCTGATAGGTCAATAATGACTAATGTTGGATTAATGCTGTAGCCAATAGCCTATGTGCAAGAAAAATGTGCGACAGCCCAGTAATGCAGACAACTGGATGCTGACTTGAGGCCGTTCACCAGCTGCTCTGATGCGCCCTCCGGTGGAAAGATTGTGACACCGCTTCTTTCCAATTGAGCCTATTGAGGGAGGGGCCGGGTGACTGAACCACAGACGCTCCTATAGCACTCAGCGAGGCACTTTACATCGCACTGACAGAGGAGCGACCATTCCCTGAAGCTCCCATCCAGGCTGCAGCATCCGTAAAGAGGGAATATCGTTTTTGAAAGCTTGCTTTTGAAGGTGGAATCGAGCGAAACATGTCTTACCAAGGAAAAAAGAACATCCCGAAGATCACAGTGAGTAGCACAGTTATTTTCTGCTCCATCGGCTGTGGGAACTTTGATGCGTGCTGTTGCAAATCACCAGTGTCTTGCGTTGCCGTTTCGCATCGCCGCGGCGATCAGGAACATTTGCGGCCAATAATTTCTTTCCGTTGTCAGACTTGACTGCAGGGAGCCGCTGGAAAAAATACGCACCATGAAATTGCATGACCGGCTGCCATAGTGACGGTTAGGCAGGAGGATGAGGCGTTTTCTTAAAGGTGTCCTGCATCTTCTTTGTTAAGGGGATCCATGCGTGTGGCGAGCCGGCTCGCCCATTAGAAAAGAAAAATCACTGTAATGTTTCTGCAGGGACTTCTGCTGTCTGCAGTGCATAGCTGTGAGTTTATGGTGATTTTTAAATGTAGTTTGGTATCATATTATTATAATATTGCTTAATGTGCTTTATGCTATGCACTTACATTTAGCAAAAGAATTACTGTGTTTTTATATGAGCAATTAAAATCACATTTTAGCCATTCTGATAAGAATGCCCTTTCTCTCTTATGGGGATCATTTCGGGCCTGACTGATCCATGATATGGGAGGCTATTGAATAGGCCAAGTGATGATAGTCTCTGTTTCAATGAGTTTCTCTTGCCATTTTCATGCATGTAATGTTTTAGTGACATACTTCAAAGTATCCTAATGATCCTACAATCCTAATTATATTGTCCTGTGGCCATTAGTTGGCAAACAATTGAACAAAAGCGAGTGGTGTAAAAATGAATTGCAATTCTTGGACATCAGCTCATTATTTACACAAGGGGCCTTATGTATTTTAATGTTACGAATGAAATGTATGCCCTGCTGATTACGGACATGG
This sequence comes from Micropterus salmoides, assembly GCF_014851395.1. NCBI lineage: Eukaryota > Metazoa > Chordata > Actinopteri > Centrarchiformes > Centrarchidae > Micropterus > Micropterus salmoides. The sequence goes on from NW_024044681.1 coordinate 16,620,447, forward strand.
GTTCATGTTGCAGGTTGGTGCCGAGGGGAGTGAGAGGGAGAGGAGGAAAAGGAGCGGTGGGGGAAATACACGCCCATTTGTGATCAGCCGCGATAAGCCAGCCTTGTAATGGGGCGCTTGCATCAGGAGAAGGAGAAAGATTCAGACTCAGTCAGTCAGGGCATCTAGGATGGAGGTTGAATTCAGGGCAGGTTGGTGTTACACAGCCAGCCAGCTGGGTGCTGGTGGGTGTTACAACTGCAGAGAAACCTCTCCCACTCCCTCTCCTCTGTGTGTGTGTGCGTGTGTGTGTGTGTGTATGTGAGTCTGAAATGCCTGCCTTCCAGTTTTCATTGTTGCAGCTCAGGCTGCAGTCAGGGGTGTGTTGCTCGGCAGTGGAGACACAGCCTTTGTCTCGTCTCCTCAGCTGATATTACACCGAAGGGGTGATTTTGGGGGAGACGGGGGTAGCTCTAGCCTGTAGGGTTTTTGTATTCAGAATCTGTACTCTGAGCACAGCCTCTTGATGTATTTACTCTTTAAGTATGGTATGTCTCTGTAAAATGCTAAAGTGGGCCAGAATCTTCCATGGCATGTTTCACACAGCCATTATAAGGATGGACATTTTAATTTTATCAACCCCCTACAGGGAGGTTCAGTTTTTTTTCTTTAGCTTTCTTGTATTGTAGAATTTTGGGTTGTTAAACCTGCAGAAGGCATGATATTTATGTCAAAACACCCACATACACAGACAAAATCTGTAAGTGATGCTGCAACACAGAGTTTTAGACTCACCAAGATAAGATCTGTCTCCTCTCTTTGTAGTTTGATACTGAGGCAAGAAATCACGCACTGGAAGAATTTGTAAAATGAATGAGTTGTGTGCTGTCTGATGGCCTCAACATGCTATCTTGGTAGTGAAGTTAAAATGTTCAGTTGGGAGATTGTTGTAATTGGCAAAGGTAAGCTCCACCCAGTTCTAACCAATGTGTTAACTAGACATTCATTTGACATTCAGCTGCTACCACAGTACAAAGTATCTCATTGATGTCCTTGACCAAGAGCAGAGATAAGGTGGTTTCACATCACTTCAGTTCACAGGGGACTAATTAATTGGCTTTCAAACATGATGTGATGAAGCACAGTTTTAATACTGCTTTACTATTTTCATCAGTCTTTGCTATCAACATACCATGTTGTAGCACTTTTTTCCCCCCAGCAGATTGACGTTATAATCCTTAAAGTGTAATTCCTTGTTGATTTGGCGACACCTGTGGTTACCATTGGTAATGGCAATAAAACAGGATGTGTTATTCCGTTAGAAATAATACCTGGATCAAACACTGGGGTAAGAACAGCAGCCACATTTTTTTTAGCAAGTGCTCCAAAACGACATCTGTTTACGTCCAAGTGACAGCGCCCTGTAGCGTCTATAGTAATTATGATGGGTCACGTGACATTATTATGGAGCGCCAACGTCCACATAGGGAGGAGGTCACGGTGGATGGATGGCTGTTGGTGAAAAAAGGCAGGCCATAATAGTATAAAAAGTGGGGTATTAAGTAGGGGGTGGGAATCTCTAGGCATCTCATGATTCGATTTGATTAGATGTTTTTTTCTATACAAGATTTTATTTTTTCCTCACCGTCTGACCACTTGGTCCTTTTAAAACAAAGCAACTGTAACAATCCGTACGGGTTTGATTGTCCTCCCCCAAGAAAACGTTGTTTTCCAGTAAAAAAAAAAAAAAAGCTTCAAGACTAACTTGCACTAAAGTCCACTGTGTAGGAGCTATAACCATTAGATCTGGGAAAAGTAATCTAGTTAGTTTATTTATTTAGAAAATCGTCTAAGAAATTATTTTTTCCCCTACCACTAGCATTAAGTATTAAAACTGATCAGAAACTTAAATGTGAAATCAGAAGAAATAATAAGTCCCCAATAATGTTGGTAGTGTTTTTTAAAAGGTGGTTCAAAAGTAGTAGCTTGCTCCACAGAGGACAGCAGCGGTCATTTTCCTTTAACTTTGTAAAGTTCCACACTCACTTTATTTACCAAATAAACCAGCCATACCAGAGTCGATAAACAACTCACCAGTAAGTGCTGATGCCATAAAATAATTTTATGGACATACTTCCACACAACAACCTTATACCTGCTTATAACCCTCCTCCCGTCCCAGACTTTCTTCTGTATTTCTATGCCTATTCATTCTATTCCAGCTGTAAGCTGTCCTTACGTCTTCTTTCCGCCAGAGTGGCTCTGTCAGATTTCTAGGTGTGGTTCTTCCCTTCCCTCATACCCGCTCACAGCACCCTCAGTGTTGTTCCAGGCTGGTACATGTCATCAGTAATCCCCTCCAGCTGGAACAAGCATCTGTGGGCATGAAACACGGCCGGCAGACGGCAACTCTGCCCGGGACATGAAACCCGTTCCCCCTTGTTGATGCACCACAAAACAGGGCTCCGCCACACCAGAGTGCGCCATCACCCCGCAGTCTGCAGCAAAGTGGGCTTGAATTCAAACAAAATACCCCGTGGCCACCCAGACGTTGCCATGCGACTCACCATGGCGACCAACATACAGTTGTGATGGCAGGAAAATACAACCACTGTTTGGTTTCTCGGGTGGGGATGTGATTTGACACACACTTAGAGTCAGTCACACACAAACAGACTTCTTAACTGAGAGAGTTTATACTTTTTTAACCTGTCTGGCTAGATCAGATACATATGAGTTTTTTTGTTGCCATGGTTACACCAGTGCAGCCTATGACAAAATCAACATTGCAGACAAGCAGGATTTCTCTATGACCGTGGCTGGCAGGAGCAGCTGCAATTAATATAGATTGATAAGTCTCATTGTTTTCACTTTTCCAGAATGTGAAAAAAAATCCCTGCAGTTTTTGGGTAAAGAGTAAATATTTTTGCTTGCTAGGCAACGGGGCTGAAGCACAGGCACTAGTGCACATTCAGGATGGCTTCCCTCTTCCACTGGTCCCTGCCTGCCTCCCCTCTGCTCTTTCCACCCACACAAAAGTCTCCTCTAATGTCCTCTGCCCCTTTGGCTTGTTTTTTTTTTTAGCCATGGAGTTTTCCAGGACGATTCCCACTTATTAAGCACAAAAGGAGAGGCTATTATTAATTTGCATCCCAGTTTATGAATACTTCTCCCTCCAGTCTGGTGGAAGTGGAAAAATGTTGTCAGTCCATATCAGCGTAGTAGTACAAGAACAACATCCTGCCGTCTATTTTTGATTACTACTGGCTTGTGTAAAAGAAAATGACAGTTTCCTGTGCAGCGAGAGGTGCTTTATTTCTGGTGCTTTGTTTTTTTAGAGTTGAATGACAATATTTTTTTCCAGCAGAACTTTACTCTACTTTGTTGCCAGAAATGTAATAGATGAGTTTGTCAGCACTAGAGGGAAGATGCTGTTGAGGAAGAAACAAAAGGGATTAATTCCTTTTTTTCAGTGACCTAAAACATTAAAATGCTTCAGAAGAGTAAAGCAGATGTAAGCACACAGTTTTCTAAGCCATGCAGATTTCTAGTATTTTATATTATTAACAGGCATTTGTATATATTTGTTTGATTTAAGCAACTTGGAACAGGCGTTTTATAAGCATATGTGATTGACCTCAGTTGTGATTTCTGCATGATGCTTGTGTTAAAGCTAATCCCAGTTGTGGGTAGAGTACTGAAAATACAGTTACTCCCATAAAATAAGTACAAGTTAATTTGTGTTTTAATATTGTTTAGTTTGTGCAGGCCAGAGATCCTCACAAGTCATTTTATGCTGCAAGTCCAAGCCAAGTCTCAAGTCTCTTTTTGAATAATAAGTCTTACCACCTGCTATGCATCAAGTTGGAAATTGTCACTGACCATGCAACTTGTTATTTCTAAGGAATGCACTTTGCATTGCATGTTGATTATATCTAATTTAACTATTTCTGTTTAATACAATTATTTAACTTGTTTAATCTACATTAAGGTATTGAAAACTTTATTTTATCATACTTTTGAGCTGCCTTGCCTAATATTGTTGCCTGAATCTGCTGTTATCTTGAAATGGACGTGTAGCCAACTAAACCACTTGGGCGCTGCATATGATTTGCCTTTTCCAATAACTTAGGTACAAAATATACAATATGATTTATTCATAAAGCATCTATGAACATAATCTTTACAACATAAATAAGACAAATAAAAAATAAACCTACTTTTTTGTCCTTTGTGTTACTTGTGACGTGTTACAAGCTACAACCCTGGCTAATCCCCCTCCAACTGCCCTAAATTGTTGACTCTCAAACAGCTGAAGGAATCCTGCACTACTTACAGTAGTAAAACACCAAATCCTCTACTGTTTAGCCAGCGACAAAGTGTTGAGAGTAGGTCACAGTCACGCACGCACACATATAAACAATTACCCATACGGAAGTGGAGATGAATAAGAAACATTTGTGATGGTTGGAGCAGTATAAATCCCAACAGTCGTTTGTTTACATTGTTTCTCCCAAACACACAAAAATTAGTATTTATTATCCTTAAAACGATAGAAAAAGCACATCATTGACCTTTAAGCTGTCTCACTGCTACATTTCTATTTATGTTTCCATCATTTAGGGTTTAGATCCTCATCATGTCATCTTTTCTTAGTCAGATATTTTATATAGATGTATTTGACTCTACAACTTTACAGGTTGTGTTGTTTTGGCCCTTAAATTTGTACTGCACAGTTTTGTTTTGTTTTTTATTGGCTAGTAACAGCTTGGCGACTAGACACTGACTGCACAGTTCAGCGGTAAAATTTGTGCTCCACTTTCTGTTCTGAACACAACTATATTGTTCATTATTTCCTGTGGCTGCTATGTACAGCTCATCAAGTGAGATTATGCTCTAACAGTGACACGATTGCCTAACGAGGACATGGTCAGTGACCCTAGAAGGTCAGAGCAAATTAGGATCAACATCATCATCGATGTCTTGTAAATATTCTAACCCAAGTGGACTAATCCATTTTTTTCTCTTTCTATTTTAAGATAGTTTTCATCTTTGTGGTCTAATATACTTTAATTATGTTACTATTTTTTCTAAAACCAACATGTCTCAAACTACTCTCTGAAAAAACCCGGTTGGACATGAGATGACAAAATTCAATCATGTTGTTAACATGACATTAACAGAAAATATGCTTTGAATGAAACTAATTGTTGCAAAGACTTCCTTTTGTTGTATTTTCTTGTACGCGTAGGTAGGATGCATGGAATTGAAGAATGCAACACAGCATACAAGCTATCTAAATGAATCTCTTTAGAAAGCGACAGACATGTAGGTTCCACAGTCTTATTGTACCTCTACATGCTCTGTGGCTCTTCTTCACAGCTGTAGCTGCTTATTCTGGGAAACCCAGAAAATCACTTTATTTGGTCAATGTCTGGTCAATGGGTTTGTCCCAGTTTGAGAGTTGCCTCTTCCAGTCCAAAACCGAATGATCTCTGAATGGAGCATGGTATTTTTCACAACTCCTAGTGTACAGGTAGTGTAGGGCAGACCGGTACAAAAAACAAGTATTTTTCACATGATAGATTACTTCAAAATACAAGATGCATTGTTATCACAAGTTCCATGAAAATCCAACCAGCGGTATAAGTTGGATCTTTATGTAATTCTGATCAGTGGCATCTGAAATACTGTCTTGAGCATGCAGACTAGCTGGCTTCCTAACTTTAGCATTTGCCTTCAGATAAGAGGTGTCCCTGTGAAGCAGAATCTCATTGCGTCCTATGTATTAAACCCAACAAAAAGAGAAATCCTTTTGTTTGTTGTTGTTGTTTGTACGTCCAGTGTACAATTGGTGGGGTGACCTCGCAGTCTCAGTTTTGTTCAGAGCATTGAATGTGGGGAACAGTAACCAAGAAAATGTTTTAAAACAAGGTAGGGAATATGAGTTGAAATCAGTATCCATCAAGGATTCACAGGGAAGTGTGGCAACAATCAACTGAAATCAATATCCATTATGGTGCAAACAGCTGCGCTGGAGAAGGCAGTAGCATGTCTTAGGTAACAAGGCTTTCCTTTATTATATAGTTTTCACTCTTGTTGCTCATCAAGACTTGTTCGATCAAAGTCCACCATCTTGAAACACTAGTGGGCATCCAGTCCCATCTCAGATTCAAGATGCTGTCATGTGAATACCACAACAACCACTGAATGCCATTAAATTGTCCTTGCCACAGTAAGGGCTGCAACAAATACTCAAACAGCATTATGACTGCGGTATCTGTTCATTATGTGGATGGTGCTGTCTCGTTAATGTTGTAACAAATGGTTAGGTTTATTCCCATAACCACGTAATAGCACAAATGGTTATACTGTCTCAAGAGTTTCTGTTACGCAAGGAAGAAAATTGTTATATTTTGAAATTGTAAAAACTTAGTGAAAGTTAAAGGAGGACTTCCTGGTGGCATGATTGGCTGGGGTGTATACCCACGATATGCCCACTTATAGTAAAGGACATTTTGCCCCGTGTCAGATCCCTCTTCTTATAGACTAAGGCAGAAATGCTGAGAAATTATTTTTGGAAAAAATGAAATAAATTCTGAAACACACTGACTTCACAACTGTGGCAACACTAGGAAACAGCATGCCGTCACTTGCTATATTTTCTATGAAACGTCAGGAGTGAAACATATTGCTGTTTGTGGTTGAATGACATGAGCACTGGCAAATGTGGCAGCCTATTTGTCATAGATTCCAAGAAAAAACCGCAATGAATGCTAGGTCGGCATTTAGATTTATGAAGTGAGACTAAGAAGTGTTGATTAAAAAACTCCTGTCTCAGATTATGTGTCTTTGACAAAGCTTGACAGTTTGGTTACCCATACTGCCTTGCCAAACAGTACTACCACTTAGATTTAAGTAATGTGTTCATGAAATTATTTGACAGTTTGGTCATGCTTGTTGCCATTCAGAATATCTGTACAGTTACATTTTTGAATGATGATTTAAGTTGTTGACTTTAAGCATTTTAACATCTAGTTTTCCACTTACTGGACATATGTCAAGTCTAGTTCATTAAGTATTTCATTGGCAGATGCACTTACTGGGGAATACTGAACTCAGCAGACTGACAGTTGCTGTGTTGTAATGGAAATGGAAAGCTATTGATTGTCAAATGATTGTGGTATCTTGCATGCTGTTATAGGCCAGAAGGGAGAGTGGGCAGAAACTGACAAAGGGGAATATGAGTGTGTGTGCGTGTGTGTTAGAGACAGAGAGAGAGACTGCTAAAACTCTTCCGTAAGGCACCCATGCACAAGGGCACACCCCTCACTGCAGTATTATAAATCAGATAAAAAAATCTTTACTCGTCTGATGCAGTTGATAAGAGTAGGTCTGTATTGAACTCTAGTATTACTGTATGAGGGCTGCAGCTAATGTTTTTTTCACGACTGGTTATTTTTTCCCCATCCAGTCTATAAAATGACAACCTATTTTAAAAAGTTCTCTGACCAACTGATATGATACAAAACAGAACAAAATGACAATTCCTTAAATCCAAGAAGATGGAAACAATGAATGATGGCCATTTTTGCTTGATCAATGAATTCAACAATGCATCAAATACCAAAATTGTTGTCAATTTTTTTATTTTTTTGCTTGTTGATTGACCAATGGACTTATTAGCTACTGTAATTGTGTAGTCATTTATTCTAAGTATTGTCAAAGCTAGTGGTTAATTGATTCGTGATGTTGTGATGAAGCTAGGTTTCTGATTTTAAGGTGCTGATTTTGATTATATGTTGGTCTGAAGTGTATTTTTTTTTTTTTATCTGAATCAGACTTAGAATCACATTGCTGTACTTCCATGAAAGGTGAAATGAAGTTATGAGTATGCACTCTATATTCAAGTTCAAAATTAGATTAGTCTCAGAGCTAATGATTGACAGTTCTATGGCAGCATGCTCTACAGTATGATCTATGCTGGCGCTATGTTCCAGCCAGTGATTACTGTGTGTTGTAATGTGTTGCTTCAGGGTGTGGTTGCTTGGGAAGGCTCTGGGCTCTGTTTCACACTACTCCATCACCATCTACATCACATACACACAAATACACAGTAATACAAACATTGTGTGTGTTTATGAGCTCAGCAGATATTAAGCTTGTATCATTTGAGCCACATACTTATGTTGTGTTTTTTCCTTTTTTCTGACTTGTTAAGGAGTGGCTGCAGTTCATTACAGTGATGAAACACTGGGTTCACAGCCAGGGGTGTAAATGCCTGCACACATGTACTGATGGGAAAATATGAAAGTCAGTCTGTTTTAGCCGGGTAAGGACTTGAGTCCTGCTATTTTATAGAGTGTGATATTACTAAGTATTTGAAGTAAGTGTCTTCTTTACCTATACAGAAGATAGATAATGTTCATGATGAAGTGTAACTAATAGTTATTTTTATCATCGATTAACTGATCTGTCATTTAATGTATAACATTGCATTCTTGTCCCCAGAACAGCCAAAACATTCAACCTAAAATGCCAAACAGAGAATTGCAGCAAATCTTTCCATTGAGAAGCTGGTATCAGAGATGCTTACAAGTCCAAGATAAGTCTCAAGTCTTTGGTCACAAGTCCAAGTCAATCTGTCTAACATCATCTTCTATATACCACCCGGCCTTTTTAGAACACGGCATAGCTATGTATATCTAAGGAATACAAAGCATGTACAGTATTATCTATTAACATACAGCATCAGCAGGTTGGTTTATGATCACATTAAAGAGGCTACATGCAATATAAAGATAATAGAGAATGAAAGCTTTCCTTTAAAGTTAATAACTGTATTTTGCCTCGGAACATATACATACTACAGTATCGACCAAGTATCGTTTAAAAAATGGATAGGCCTATAGACTAACGTTACTCAGGGTAACAGGAAAATATTGCTAACATTATGAATGCAATAATAAAGCAAAACATGTATGCTAACATTTCGTTAATATTAATGCACCAAATCTTTTTGGATAGTGCCAAATCTCGAGTCCGAGTACAGTCTCAAGTCTTCTGAGGATGAGTCTCAAGCTAAGTCTCAAGTCATTTAAATACAACTGGAGTCAAAGTCTCAAACTCAAGTCCCCATCTCTGGCTGGTTTCATCAAAAGGTTAGCATTTGTGCTTAATAATTTACTTAATGATGAATTCATTACCATAATTGATGAATAAAATGTATTTTCGGTCAGATACACTTGGGAAGTGACAATTTATGGTTACAATTAGTGAGAAAAAAGGCTCTGCCCTGAAGAATCTGAGCACACAGGGATTTGCTGGGAGAATGATCCCCAAAGCTTAGCTTGTAAGGAGGAGTTTGAGGTGGCGGAAGTAGCTGCAGCAGCCACTTATTTTGGCAGAAAACTCAACCGAAAATGCACAAGTCAGTTTAGTATTTTATAAGACAAAAAAAGCAGTAAGTCTTCTCACTTGAGAAGACGAAACCAGCTAATTTTGAGAGTTTTTGCTTGAAAAATTATTTGAACAATGCATCCATTATTCAAATAATACTGTCAGCCTATCTTCGTGTTGCTTGTCAATTAACCACCAGCTTACATGAACAGTTTGCCTACAGATCACCCAACCATCAACCCATCTACCGACTAACAACTCCTCTCTATCCTGTTCAACACCCAGTTGTTCACCGAACTAGCTATCTCACAAGTCAGCAAAAGCAGCCGCCCAGTCTCCCCTCCTCTTTCGTCTGTCTCCCTGCAGTCAACCCGTCACCATGACAACGGTCTGCTAGAGTCAGTGTGTGGTGCAGCAGCAGCAGCAGATTTTATGTCTGACTATGTGGCGTCACGGCAACGCCCAGATCAGACCATATTACAAGATGTGAGGTTGAGCGGTTCCTCAGATGCGACAAGGCTTTGTAGGTTTATTTGTGTGTGCATCACATTCAGTGATAAGGATTGATATTGGCGATTGCATTTGGTCTGTTGGATAAATGGATCATACTGAGAAAATAACATCCACACTGTCAGTATTGTTGCATAACAAAATCTGGATAAACATGGCTAAGATGTTAATCCATGATCAGTCCTTAAAAGCAGCTTCAGTTCTGCTTCCAACAGCAAACTGTCATCCTCCAAAATGTTATCACCATGGCAGGTCATCTTACTGCAGGGAAATACAAGTTACAGTGAAAGCTGCTCTCTCTATCTTTATGAACAACTTTCTAGTTGCTGATTTTGTGAAGCTCGTGTCTGACCAAACTGGCACTCCCATATTTATCCAGTCAGATTTGTACCGGATACCATGATGGTGGTGACAATCATTGCTTTGTGCACCAGTAATCTTATTTTGGCCCCTGTATTACCGGGGTTCGAACCCGGTCGTCCCAACCACTGCACCACCGTGCCGCCCTTATTTGTATTGTATTCAAAATTTAAATATTTGTATATATTTTCTATGTGTATGTGTAGCATGAAAAGGCTACAACTTACGTTTTATTGTAAAACCCTGTCTTGTAAAATGTCAAATAAATTACCTTGATTCCTTGATTAACAAGGATAAATAAAAAATTGAAAATATCATCAGTTGCTTGCGCGGGAGGATTGGGGGGTACAGTGAGTGCTGGGCGGGCAGACCCACAGGGTAGTCCATAGCCAAACTGCATGTGGTGTGTTTGCATGGGACAAGACTGACAAACATGACCCGTCTCTTCCTTGGCACGAATGAATGAAACATTGTTCATCTCCTCTGGGTGGAAAAAGGACATCATTTAACAACGGGGAAATAGAAAAACATTGTCCAGCAGAAGTGATCCTCCAATTAAGCTTTACTTCACAGTGTTTAAAGCCAAGCTACATCTTTGTCAGAAGAAATTTGTTTTGAATTATAACATTGCTATTTTACTCTCTTACCATCCCTTTCTCTACAGAGTGACCGGCTTCTGATCAAAGGCGGGAGGATTGTGAATGATGACCAGTCCTTCCATGCCGATATCTACATGGAGGATGGCGTTATTAAGTAAGTCCTCCGCTGTCCTACTTTCTGCTCTGCTTTTATTCACTCCCATTTGCTTTCATCCCTCTACTCCTACTCAGGCTCATCATACTTTTGCTGTATTTAAGTGGAGTTGTTTGTTATCTCATCAGTTCCCATTAAAATATTTTTGAGAGAAATACAATTCTTATTCTTCTATGTGCAAAAGGTTAAGTATCTTGATCATTCCATCAGATGGGTTGGCCAGGTGAATTAGTGTAAATGTTAAAGGGAAATTCCGCTTCTTTATTATCATCATCATAACACTATCGTCACATTAAACTCCCAACCATTGTTGTAGAGACGTGGGTCATCTGCATGAATGACATCAATCGGGGCAAGAAGCACAAGCCCACAGGTTTCCAAAAACTTCACTGTAACAAGGATAATCTTCTTCTGCCTGACCAAAAGCAAATGCAAAAAGTAGTCCCCTGGAAATCTGTAGTGTATATACTACATGTTTCATGTTATAATAGAGGTGGCACTGGTTAGTAAAATGCTGTCATAACTAATAGTCGCAATGTTCCTTTATGAGTAGATTCATTATTAATGTGTTTGATAAGGATTAGAATTTAATTTGTATAAGAAGAGGAGGTGATGGAGATGTTTTGACCTTGAGACAAGTGACACTAGTAGGTACAATTGGTTGCATCACCCTCAGAGAAACAGGGAAACTTTAAGGCATGTGCAAAAATTACTATTACTGTCTAAATGACCCCAAACTAAACATAGCAGTCTAGTGGACTCTGCCTCCAGAATGTGTGATAGTCCCTGTTTCTAGGGTTTATGTTGGTGGTGGTTGGGTCAAAGACAAAGTAGGGTGAAAACAGACAGTTTTAGTCCTTAGTCCTTATTTCGTGAGCTAGCATGAGCATGTCTCTGCCCTACCAGACAAGGCGAGGAAAGTTAGGTTGAATTCCCCTTAGTAGTGTCTCCCTGAATCAGTCTGTCCTCTCTGTCACTCTCTTTCCCCCTGTTCTGTTTCCACTTGATTTTCCAGTTATAGGCCCTTTGTCCCCCCTGGCCCTTAGTGAGGCAGCTCAGAGAGAGGCACCCATAGAAAGCCTGGTGTTGCATAATAAACACACAGATGCCTGCTGGACCATTGGGCTGCTGGCAAACTCACAGAGACACTGGTTTCTGCCCGCCAGTCTGTCTGTCTGGTCTCCTCTATGAAGTCTGAACAACAGGGGTGAAATGTTGATGTGTTGACATGGTGACAATGTGTTGCTTCAAGCATGGCTTTCTTTTTTGTGGGGGGTCAATTTAATCAGTCAGTGTTTTTATATGATTTTTTCATCCTACCAATATCAAGTTGTGACACCTTTACATATTTAGGGTCGACGGAGAAATCAGCCACCTCCGGCACATCAGTGTTCAGGAACTTCTCATTGGAATCACTTGTTATATTAATTTTCTTGAAACAATATCAGTGTAATTTGAATGCAGTGACATTGATCCCTGAATCAGATTCAATTCATTGTCATCGCGTAGCACAAGTCTGTACTAACATCAGTTGTTGTGGCAACATCTGATCACACAATAATAACTGCATCAACTGCCCTCGACAGGCAGATCGGCGATAACTGATCGTGCCTGGTGGGGTGAAGACCATCGAGGCCAACGGAAAGATGGTGATCCCTGGTGGCATTGACATCCACACCCACTTCCAGATGCCGTACCGTGGAACCACAACCGTAGACGACTTCGCACAGGGATCAAAGGCTGCTCTTGCTGGGGGCACGACCATGATCGGTAAGGACTGTAGGAAAGGTCGTCCACACTGTAAAGTTTCGTTTCAGACAGAGACCAAAGCTAAAAAGAGGGGGAAAAGGAGGGCCGACACCCCACCATAGGAAAAGAGAAGGGATGGGCTGTTTTTGGGCAGCTCTCCAAAAAAAAGCACCATACAAAAGACCATACATAGAGTGTGAGGGGGTTGGGTTGAGAAAGGGGGCATGGAGCGAAACACTCTTCCCATGGAAATACAACACGAGTGTCTCGTCTTTGCATGTTATGGGTTTATTTGTCTGCTTCTGCTGACAGACCAGATGCTATCGCAGCCAACAGCTGGTAGATACCACAGTCTCATTAATACCATTAACTTCTTTTGAGGTGGCTGCTTGTCTGCCACGGTGGCTCGATGTTTAAACGGATACATTCACTAACAGACGTGCTACTGTAGTAATCTCTATTCATGGGCTCCATTCATAGAGGGATTATATTCTAGTGGGTGAGAGAGAAAGTGAAAACATGTACTGTAGTTAGTATCTGCCTGTGTGTATGGCATACTGTATATGTCTGTCTCAACTAGCAGATGATGTTGTGCCTGCGCGATGATGAACAAAAGAGTAGTTCAGATGGCCAACATATAAACAGTGATTTATTTTTTTTGTGAATGCCGTTTCCAGCTCTATCCTATTAACATGCAAAGACCAGATAAGCAGATTGGGTCATCTTTAATGAGATAAAGAAGCCTGTCAGGTGGTGAGCCAGCAGGGGATCTTATTGTATTACAGCTGAATGAGATGGAGCGGGATATTTTGTGCACAGTGATACTGCTGTGTACAATGAGGATTTACTGTCCATGAATTATTTAAGTGAAAACAGACACAAAAGATATTCACAAAAGGAATATTCACCTTGCAGGCACAAAGGCAAACATGTACTATCTATCTATGTATTTTGTCATGTTTGTATTTTAATGTGCTTGAGAATACTTATTTTCTTAGTGAATATTTTTTTAAGTTTACGTGAAGAATTGCTTTGTGTCAGCTAATGGAGACCAGAGTTTATTGCGCATCTAAGTTCTATATCACATATATTGCTATATATTAATTATATATTGAAATAAATGTTTCAGCAGGGAGGTGTGCCTTTATGGGACTATTTGAACTGAAATTGTTGCCAAATCTTACTGGCAATATTATGTTTATACACTTTATTAAGTGTATACAAGACACTTAATGTTGTAACACAAGAACTCCCATATGTTATGTGCCATTGCAGTCACCAAAAGCACCTTACTGCATACTGAACTACTTTTAGAATGGGATGATCCCATCAGTAAAAATCCACTGCCTGTGTGTGCCTCTAACCTAAAAGATTGATCATGGTGGTTACATAAAAAATATCCGCATTTGAAGTGGCCCCTAAATGAATCAAGGACACCCACATCCAGACAAAGATGTTCAAAATGTAATGTGACATCTGACAAGGTTGATCCCCACTGGCTGAGCACTGTAGGAACTCAGACAGACAGCTGATTATGCAAGATAGACTATACAGGGAGAAAGCAGAAACACCAACAGACAAATCCTGACATCACCCTGTCATCATCTCTCTATGTATGACTGTCCCACCCCACTCACTCCTTTGTCCATCTATCCATTTGATTTAACTTACCAATCTTTCCCCTCCCCTCTCCTCCTTTCCTCGTCCTCTCATTCCTTCATTCGTCTGTCCTCTCCTCCCCTCTACCATCCATCTCCACCAGTGGACCATGTGATCCCAGAGCCCGGTAGTAGCCTGATGGAGGCCTATGACCAGTGGAGGCAGTGGGCCGATGAAAAGGCCTGCTGCGACTACTCCTTCCACGTAGATATCACCCACTGGAACGACAGCATAAAGCAGGAGGTGGATAACCTCATCAAGGAGAAAGGTAGGCTGTAATGGCTCAACATAACATCTACCTACGGAAGTGATTGTGGGTAGTTTTCAAAGTTGCCACTTCTAATTGGAGAATGCATGAAAATAAATCTGGGAAGCTAAATACAACAAAATGCTTCCCTTTTTTTTATTGTTGTTCAGAAGTTGCTACTGTAGTTTCAGCAGTTAAAAATAAGTATTTTTTCAGAATTACAGATGATGATAACCTCTAGCAGTAAAAAAAATCACTACTAATTTGAATATAGTTTAACTATTGCAAAATGTAACTAAATGATATGTTTTAGAGAGAGACAAATACAAACTGTGTAACTGATGAATAAAAGACATTTTACAGTATTTTGGCAGGCAAATAAGCAACGCCATTAAAAAATCAGATAACATTACAAGATTGGACTCCTGTCCAACCTTTAAAATGACTGGCCACATTATGCTTATTAGTTCATTTTTATATCCACCTTTGACCTTTTTAGGGGGGTTCAAGTACCATTGTTCACATGCTTTCTTCTTTAAGTGGTTTTCCTTTGTTACAGGTGTGAACTCATTCCAGGTCTACATGGCTTACAAGGATTACTACCAAATGAGCAACAGTGAGGTACAATAACTTTAACTTAGTGCTCACTGTAAAGATCAAGTCCACATTTTTTCAACTCTAAGTTAAAACAATCCAGACAGACATATGTACATCGCAATAGTTTTTGCATACTGTAATTCTTTTTTCTCACTATACTGGCAGTGAAGAAATGGGGGACAAAATCCACACTTCTCCCTTTGTGAAGAAATGCATACGCTAATATGAGACTTCTGCAGACTGACATAGACAAATCAAGTTGGTGACTTCCAAAAGTCCTTTTAGTACAAAATTCCCTTCCACTGTAGCTCAGCAAGACAGCTGTGTCAGTGTAACACTTGATTTAGCTATTTCAGATTACTGAAGCCCCAATATTAACTTTGCAGGAAATGAGGACTGTGGCTTTCGTTCCCCATCACTTACACTGGAATTGCGTTAGGAAGGGATCTTTTCGCGGCTTGTATGAACATGGGGTGGTATTATCTTGGTTTCACCTAGTGTGTAATTTAAATATCATTATCTTATTTAAGCAATCCAATATGAACAATTGCTGTCAATATAATCCATCACTGCTGACTTGCTGAGAAACTGAATAGTCAAAGAGCATGAAAACATGGCAGTGGCTTGGCTCTATGCAGTGACAGTGTCTAAAAAAGTGAGTAAAATATGACATTTTGGTTGGAATATAATATTATACCATAATACTCAACATTCATCATTGACATACCCTATCCGTATGTAACATGCAGCCTGTAAAGTACAGTGTGAGTTTAAACTGCAAGTCCAGACAGTGTGAGGCACAATTGTTCACCTTTCTCATGCAGCCATAGATAATTTGATCGGTCAGAGGAGCGCATGAGGCAACTGAAATAGTCCAGCTAGAAACACTGATGTCATGCAGCTCACTAAGGAACTGTGGCACAGCAACATAACAACAACTGAAGCTCATCCCACATGAGTTTAACCATTTCTGGAGACCACACACAATAATTGCAGTGTGTCGTGGTAGACATCATGTAAATTGTGGGCCTCTTTTAAATTGTGGCTTCAGGGTGACCCCTAGGATAAAAAGGAGTGTCTGATTCTTGTGTAAACAGCCAGGCAGGATTTTAAATATAAGTGCAGTGCCACTGTAATTTCACTGTTTCTGTGTCTTTCTCCTCCAGCTCTATGATGTCTTTACCTTCTTGGCAGAGAGGGGAGGCATCGCTCAGGTCCATGCTGAAAATGGCGAGATCATCGCTGAGGTAAAAACAAAGATAAATAAACTGACAGACACAGCTCTTGAACAGTTTTTCTTTTTCCCATTTCCCCTGCCTCATGTTCTTTACTGCCTCTCTTTAATCACTTGTCTCATGTCCAACTCTGTGATCTGCTTTAGTTTAGTGGGATTTATTTCAGTTTAGTTCAGCTTTCTAGTCGAGCCTTATCGCAGTGCATCTCCACTTCCTACAGACTAAACACACTGTCTCTGCTGTATTGTGGGCAAATGAAAGTGAATGGACCCTAATAGTTGGTGTATTGAGAGGGTTGGTATTAGTCAGAGCTCCAGACCATGCCTGGATTCTGTCACTGTGTGTGTATGTGTGTGCGTAAGTGTGTGTGTTGGATCTGATTTATCTCAAATCCCAGCTCTCCTATCAAGTCTTTAACTAGGACTTTCAATGAGTCAGATTTCCATCAGCTTTAAGACCAAAAATGTCTGAACCCCTAGATTATTATTGTCCTGACTTTACTGCTCCAGAGATATATGGACCTTGTTTAGACCAGTGTGTGATGAATCCTCTTAGTGCAGTTTCAGAGGACATGTTGTAACCAAGTGACAACCACCAAGGATACATACCAAACCGTGTGTCTAAAGCTGCAGTTCCTCTTATGACCACTAGATGCTCGCTTGAGGATAACGATGACTTTAACTAAAGTGTCCTGAAAGTTACGTAAGTTATGTAAATTTAATTACAAAATAAATGTAACTGTAATCCCTCACAGTCACTTGGAAAAAATGTGTAATTAAATTAGTTACTTATGAAAATGTTCACGATTACATTTGGGGTCACATCTGAATATCTTCTGTAAAAAGCTAGGCTAGATGTTACTTTGCATGTTTTTCATGTGCACAATTGCTTCCTTGGCCATTTCCAGCCACAGACGTTTAGTAAAGTTGGATTCTATTGTGATGCTTTTGATTGGTTCTCACTTTTGAATCTGCACGCTACCCTTCTGCCCATTAAAATGCCAATTCAAGCTCTTTTGAAAATGGTTAACAGTTGTAATCGGTAACCTATTACATTTCCAAAGTAACTTTCCCAACGCTATTTGAAACCGCTGTTGCTTACCATAAGGAGAGGTCTCTGTTTGGTCCAGCGAGCCTCTTCGAGTTGATTTTGGGGAGGTGAAATATTCTCCAACACAGCAATGTTGTCCAGAATCGCAAATTAGCTTTTTCTAGTAACACAGCTGGGATCACTCTAATCTGTAGACACATCTAGTCTGTCATCAACAGGTCCCACTCCTAGCAGTGATGTTTTCTTCCTCAGACAGCTATGGGGAGCAGTAACCACAGGAACAGCTCCAGTTTCTTGAGTTACGAGTCCTTTTGGTCTCGTCTGTGTATATCTGATTGATATGGTTGGCCATCAGCATGATATGACTCACGTTCGTCCTCATAATAGTCCACTGGATAACCAGCCATTGCACTTAGTTTTCTTAAATTTCCTTAGAAGACTGCCATGGGGCTATCTCGTTCCCTATAAGAGTAGGTTGCACACTGGTTAAACACATTAAGGTTTCTGCAGTTCTATTATTTATTTCATCCTGCCAACCCAGTAGATCTGTAGTCCTGGTTTTGTTGCTAAATTGTGTAGCCCCAGTCTCTGTGGCTGAGTGTGTAAGCACATGTGGCCATAGCATGCTAACCTGTTAACAAAATCCATGTTACCTGTTGGTCATGGGTCCAGATAGCCAAACAGGAAGTGATTTATAGTAGAGGGAACTCTGACTGTGCCACTTTTGAGTAGGTTACAGAAGGTGTTTTCCATTGTTTCAGGGAATTATCTTTAACCTACAACCTATATTGTATTGTACTGTCGTTTGTTTTGTCTTTTTCTTTTTTTTGTATGTCGTTTTTTTTTTCCATAACCTTACCAAAACCAGTTGGAACTGATTTTTGGTGGTATGTACAACATAAAAGCGCAGGCAGAATTTTTGGGAGTCAGTTCTTCATGTATATAAAGACCCTCAACAGCTCGTGGATTCCCACAGTCCTCTGTGTGTGGCCTGACCTAGATGACAAAACCGTCTCAAATCCTTTACAGGCAGAAAGAAACAGAAACAGAATATCATTTTGGAGCGTGACCAAAACCTTACATCATCCTAAGCACTCACACCGCTGAAGACCAAAAAGTAATCCTGCATTTGAACTTAGCAGCCAACAGTATACTTTTTTTTGTTCAACAGGAGCAGGCCCGCATGCTGCAGATGGGTATCACTGGGCCAGAGGGACACGTGTTGAGCAGGCCAGAAGAGGTACACTTATTACATGATTTTAAGCATGTATGAACATTTTAAATAGCTGAATTAGCCAAGTACAGTTTTTTTAAATACATAGTCTTAGTTATAATTTAGATACAGTGTGTTTTCATGCCTTTTTATGTATTTTCCTCCTTCAGTGAATGTTTTGCTGTGTTAGTATGTCCAAGATTTTAGTTATTACTTTATTTAATCAGGACACTGTCTTGGTAAACCCGGGAGCGAGAGAAAAATCACAGCAAATTCGCCTTATAAGAGAAGAAAAAGAATGATAAACAAACAAGCATGGATGTTAAAATTGTAAGACAAATTTTTTCATAGATTTTAGATGGTACGTAGAACACATGAAGTCAGAGGAATGCAATCACCTTATTACACACTTAGTTTATTCAACTATTTATTATAGTTTTTGCTTAATACTTCTGTTTTGACCACCAATAGTGCATTGATTATTGACAAATGTAGATTGACAATGAGGCTACCTCTCATCGACTCTGTATTGTCAATAAAAAGTGCAACATGTGTCAGCATTGTCAAGGTAAGATGATAATGTCGCAAAGTGCTGTCCCATTCCTGTTCACAGTATTTTGAGCCCTTACAGCCTCTTACACTCAATCACTTACCAGGAGATGTCAGAAAAGTCTGTGAGGGATCAGGGTTTAGGGGGGACATTGGGATTGGGCCACGATGACGTTCTTGGACTGGTCGTCACACATTGTTCTTGTTACACACATGTGGTTTCAGACACATTAGAGGCGAGGTGAAAATTCTCAGATTCCCCCAATTATTGTTGCTAATGTTTCTTCAGACAAACAGCAAAACGAAAGCCATGCAACTCAGCAACTTTTCTGCCTTTAGCTTAACTGGGACTTTCCACTCTGCCGTGCAGTGGAGTGAAGTTGTCCCATCAATCTCATAGTGATGTGCAGTTAAGTGGAGTCTTGAAGAATTACAAGCTTGTTAAGATAATTTGATTGAGCAGAGGCCAAGTTGGATTAGTGTTTTATCAATGTCTGGTGTCTTGTTTGGTTTTAATTTATTGGTTATTGGACCCAGGTTGAGCTTACTAGGACTAGAACACAATAATCTGCTAAAGTGTTTGCGTCACCTTGCAAACTACGAACCACACGGTCGTCACATCTGGATTTGTGCTTGGCTTTCTATTGCCAACTTTTTTTACCATTTCATATTGAATGCCATTTGTTGTTCTTGCTGACTTTTACAAGTATAGAAATGGAAATTTTAGGATGCCAGGTGCTGTCCAACCTGAATCAGGTGGCCTCCAATATATGTCCAGAGATGTTTGCTTTTAATGCATATTATGGATTATACTGTGCATATTTCTTCCATATTTGTTAATATTATAAGTCTTCCAATTATGAAAATGGGTAAATGAGCGTGAGATGCTCTTTTCTGACATCATTGTATTTTCTTTTAACTACCCTAACTCAATGTATCTGTATAAACCTCACCAAATTATGATGTTGAAATTACAAGCTTCCACTTGTCATTTTCTCTAAAAAAGCTTAAAAAATACATAATTTGCTGTGGTTAAGATACTTGAAGTTTATTTGAGAACATCCTAATGGGAAAAACATTTCCAAGTCAACCATAATGTCCTGTCCCTTCTGTAGCTGGAGGCGGAGGCAGTGTTTCGTGCCATCACCATCGCCAGCCAAACCAACTGTCCTCTCTATGTGACCCGAGTCATGAGCAAGAGTGCTGCTGACATCATCTCACAGGCCCGGAAAAAAGGTAAAGAGCAGCATGTTGCCTTCACTGCACAATGCAGGATATTTAAAACTACATGTTTATGTCCAAGGCTCATTAAAAACATTAAGTGATTGTCTGAAATTAGATTATCTTAGATTCTATATTGTCCTTTTCAGGAAATTTGTTTAGACCATTTACACATATATAGCCTCACATATAAACAACATGAACATAACTAACAACATATATCAGCACATTTTATACACAAATTGACACCAAACCAAAAATACTTTTTACTTAGCAAGTACTTAGTTGAGGAGTGCTATGGCACAGGGGATAAAACTCCTGCTACAGCGAGCCCGTTTCCAGGCTAGGGATCTGTATCTACGTTCTTATGGTAGCAGAGCGAAGAATGTGTTGGGAGGATGACTGATGTCGTGGACTATTATGTGTGCTTTCCGAAAAAAATGGCTTTCCTATTGAGGTCAGAGAGGTTGGGGGTGGGTAGACAAATATTGAGGAGATAAAGAATGACAGTGTTGTCAGAATACTTGATATATGTGGTAACAAATTAGGGGTTGGTGCAGTTATTGGTGTATAGGGTGAACAGAAAAGGACACAACCTTGTAGGACTGCGGTGTTGGTGATGATGTTGGAGGACGTCACAGAATCCACTCTGACTGTTTATGGTCTGTTGCTGAGGTAGCTGTGTACCCAGTGAATGAGAACTGAGGGAACGTAGAGATGGTGGAGTTATTTTATTTATAGGTTTTATTTTATAGGAAAGAAATTTCTCTCCCACCATGTGAATAACAGTATCCCAAACATTAGATTGCACAATAAGAAACTGGAAAATGGATTTAAAGGAGCACTTATCTTTGCCAGAAAAGCTTAGTTCAGATTGTGTATATTGCTAGAGATTTATCTAATTATTCAGTTTCATCTCTGGGCATTGACCGCCTAATGTTGTGGAGATTGTGATGCTTAAGCACATTGTGTATTAGAGTAGAGTAGTAGTAGAGTAAAGGCTATCTTTGCATCATCATAGTATGACAAATAGTCTTTAATATATATATATAAATTACTATACAATATATTACTCAGTAATGATTATGGTCATTCCATTGTCTAATATTGTTTACAACATTTACATATATTTCTTGTTTAGCTTAAATCTTGGTACTAACATCAGTACAGACAAACAAGAAATTTTCTAAATATTTCTTTGGTTTTTTACTTCTGTGTGATTTCTGAGACATTACTGATTGTCACATATACCGTTTTTGAGAATGGAATGGGAAAAACAAGAGAGGGCTGAAAAGAAGATGTGTGTTTTGATGTCTGTGGTGGAAGGCCACATGAGGTTTGAACAGGCTGACCTCAGAAGGCAGTCGTGCACATTTTAGGTGCCTTAACTGTCACCTTTGTTTGGATCTATTCCCAAACTTTTACATTTAAACCAGGACAGACATTAAACAGTAGGTCTGAGAGCAAAGGGCCATGAAGCAAACCTAGAAAAGCTCACAACAACCTCAAAGGACAGTCTTATTCCATTCCATAATACCTGGTCTCCTTTCCTGAGCTGATTTGTGTCTGCACCACCTAACTCACTCCGATCTTCCAAACCCTAATATAAGAAAATGACAGAATGATCCACAATATGCTTGCTAAACACTATTTTGACTTATGTCTTAATGTCTTCGTGATTTTGTTGTTGTTTTGTAAATACTTCAGTTAGCCACCTGTGGTAGAGAATAAATTTTACCATGAACAAACACACTCCAATTACCAATGCTTTTAGTGAAATTAATTGCTGACAAATTAATCAGGCCTGATCGATGCAAATTGTGATTTTGAAATCGGCACAAATCGCTAAAACAAATCAATTTTAAACACTGTGCATTTGAACAGTCATACCGCCATTTGTTTCCCAGGGAATGTTGTGTTTGGGGAGCCAATCACGGCCAGCCTGGGGACTGATGGGACGCATTACTGGAGCAAGAATTGGGCCAAGGCTGCTTCTTTTGTAACATCACCTCCTCTCAGCCCTGATCCCACCACTCCAGACTATCTGAACACACTGTTGTCCAGGTACGTATCACAGCACCTCCCTCTGGTTAGGTTGTTGACTTGTTTGTCATCTTGTGCCTGGCTAAGATGTGATCCAAATAATTTTTATTAAGTATTTCACACAATATTATGTCAGGTGATACTACTATAGTGTACATTTTAATGGTGTAGTCACTCCTACAGTATTCTTAAATCCCTATTCAAACCACACACCACCACACGCTGGTTCAGTTTGCATGGGCACAAACTGAAAAGTTTTTGAAAGTTCTATAGACACAGATGAATACCAAGGATCAATTACTAATAAGCTCCATGGTTACTGTGTGTTGTGTTATAATAAAGCATGACTGATTTAACTACAATGCTTTGCTGAAACTTTTGCCTTTACTCTGCAACCCTTCCGTCATCAGAAGGCATTCTCCCTTGGTCTGGCCAAGAAAGGCAAATATGCGCTTCCACACACAGGCACTTAGCCTAATAAACATCACAGAATAGAACTTTTGTTAAAAAATGTATCATCTTGACAGAGTGCAGGAGCTAATATTTGACTTTGGCACTGTTTATGTGTCCTTTTATGACCTGTTCTCTATACATAGGTGTGCAAAGATTACATTTGACTGAAAATAATGAGAAAGCTGCATTTAGTTAGCTAAATTAATGCATGAAACAGAAATTGCATTCTTCATCTAGTAAGTGAGTTAGAGTGTCATATGGAAGCAGTAAAACATCAGTAAAAGTTTGTAGTGGAGGAACAAACTCTGGCGGCGGCACATATTTAAATCACTAACAGTCCTTGTTCTGTTGTGCATCTCCTTCTAAAGTAAATAAACATCTTTCCCTGTGACTGAAGTACTTTACTTAAGTGTGCTGTGCCGGTCTAATAATATCTTATCTTATTTTTGTTTCTTTGTGTGTGTTGTCCCAGTGGAGACCTGAGTGTTACTGGCAGTGCTCACTGCACCTTCAGTGTGTCCCAGAAGGCCATTGGCAAGGATGACTTCACTCAGATCCCAGAGGGTGTCAACGGTGTGGAGGAGAGGATGACCCTCATTTGGGATAAAGCTGTGGTGAGGATTACTAGTGTTTTAATTTTCTTGCTCCATTTTTAAACTTCAGAAGAAGGAAAAGAACAAAAAGCAAACAGATAATGAGGGGTCAAGGTTTATTTTAGACTTTCTAGGAAAAATCATAATATCTAAGCCTCAGCTTTGTCTCTGTTCTGTGATGCTCAGTTTGAGCTGTCAAATCCACATCTCATCTTTGCAGTTTCTACAAAAAATAATAATAATAATAAGGATCCTCTAATAAGATTCGTTGTTGTCTCTCTGCTTTTATCTGGCTTTCCAAATTTTTCCCGACATTGCTCAGACTAAGCTATTATTGTCTCTCCCTCCCTCCTCTCTCCGTCCTCGTTCCAGCTTTATCTCACTGCCCTGTTGTCACTGTCTCTGCCTTGCTTCATCTTTTCCTTTTCTATCTCCACATCTGTCCTTTCCTTCACCCTTGGATACAGCACACTGCCCTCATTTTTCCCCTTCGTTCTCGCTTCTTATCACTGCATCAGTGTACTGCTAACAGACACAGGGCATGTAGCTTTAGACAGCTGTGGAGTGCTGTGCTGCCTGCAAAAAAGGCTTTTCAAAAGTTAAACTGAATGTATTTCCTTAGGGAAGTTACTTAACGCTCAAGCCAAACTTGGACTGAATGCAGCCTTTTGAGATGCTGGTAGGCGTATTTTTTTTTTATTTTGTACAGAGCCAAGGTAGCAATTTCCCCCCAGTTTCCAGTCTTTATGCTAAGCTAACCTAATCGCCTCCTGATGAAAGCACCACACATAAGGCACAGACATGAAAAGGGTTTGGATTGATTAGAAGATCCATACCCCTTTCATGTCTGTGCATTACTTTAACTCTTGGCAAGAGAGAAAAGATAAAGACATTCCTTTAATATTTTGCTCATAGTATGTGATGTCAGGATATTTGTAATTGACCATTTTATCAGTGGGATTAAGAAAAACACATCACAAGACAGCAACATAAATCTTTACAGCTAAGTAAGATGCATCATCTGAAGCTGTTCTTAAATTTAAGTGTTGAATGTCTTGTAAATATAATCCAGCTGGAGCTACATAAATCAAATGCTTACTGTTCCCCGTTTCCCTCCCAGACTACAGGTAAAATGGATGAGAACATGTTTGTGGCAGTCACCAGCACCAACGCAGCTAAGATCCTGAACCTGTACCCTCGTAAGGGTCGGATCGCCGTGGGCTCTGATGCTGACCTGTCATCTGGGACACAGACTCCATCCGCACCATCACTGCCAAGACACACAATTCGGTATGTACAGTGTGCACTAGTCAGCTCACAATTATGGAATTGTCTTCTCACCCTAGATCTGGAAATCACCTTTACAAAAAGCTCAGCATTTAAACTTCTTAGTCGATCTTACATGGCTAGAGTGGATTAATGCAGAGGGAAACACACCAGCATTGTGGGGACTTTTAATTTGTTTTGCTAGTGGCATAAATCCATAATGTTCCTTGTGCAGAAATGTGATAAATATAAGAGCTGAGGTGAAAAAAACATTATAAGAGAAAAAACGGGAGATATTTAAAAATGGTGTCAAAAGGGGTCTGATTTCTAGGAAAGAATAAAGCAGAATAGGAGATATGAGCCGCTTTTCTACATCTGTGTGTGTGTTTGTGAGATAGAGGGAAAAAGAGAGCGAGCGGGTTAGGAAGAGAGAGCACATTTTTGAGCAGCTTCCAGGGAGCTCTCAGTTCCTCTGAACGGAAATGAAGTCTCAGTGGATGTTCACTACTAATATGACTCACACTGTGAGCCCCACTAAATGCAAAAACCCTCAGCAATGACCAAAGTAATGATTTGGATAAATATGGATTATTAAATACATGGGTTTATCCAAATGCAACAAAAATTCTGTAAGTGATGCAAACATTTTCCAAAAAGCCCTGTACAGCTCTAATCAACAAGTAATCTATGTGCTGTATAATCAAGAGGTATTTCCTTCCTCTATATCACATTCACTTCTATCATCCAAAATATTTTCATGATTGGACAACCATAGTGGGTTTAAAGAATGTAATTCATTGCACAAGATTATGTAACAGTAAATACTATTTCAAATACTTTCTGAAACCCCAGAGATTTGGGACATCTGCAGACATTGCTTGTAAGAAAACGACTCATCTCAAACAGCTTTGGTTTAAAAGACATTTGATTTTATGGGAAACATCTCACTCAACATGCAATCTGAATCAAAACTGTTAGTTTACTAACTAACTCAGATTGTGCTTAAAACTGTGATGACCTGGTGGCATAGGGGTTCAAGGTGCTGACCATGAATCGTAGCTGGAAGACTTTGCAATTTTCATATATTGATATTTAGAAAAAAAAGAATAACCTAGTTGCAATTTAACAACAGACAAAATTGTCAGGATCAGCTGTGTGCTCAGGCAGATAACAGGTTGTAGGACCCAGAAGCAGACTCTAAAGCAGTAGGGTGAGTTTAAAGGTAAGCACACTACAATGAGTGGCAAAGTCCAAACAAACCAGGGTAATCCAAAGAACAGGCAGGAGTAATCCAAATGTAGGGAAACAAACAAACTGGCAGGATTGCAGGTACACACAACAAACCAGTGAGACACATCAGGTAATCAGGACAATGGGTAGCAGAATTAGACACTGACACCAAACATAGACGATTTCACAATAAAACAGGAAGTAAAGCGTGCGACAACAGACCAGGACAAAAGTAACAGAATACAATGCATGACAAAATCTAAACAAGAACACAGATGCAGGGAGTTAATCAACAACTAACAAAATAAAACATATTTATGGACAAAAGGACAAGAATACAGAGACAGAGAAGAAAAACATAGACACATGAGGGTGGATTAATCAAAATACAATCAGAGAACACATACAAAACCATAACGCAAGATAGTGCCTACTAGTGCTTTGAAAATCTAGACCATTAGTCTGGAAAATGTATTCAATAAAATTCTTGAATTACACTTAATGACATTCTCAGCTATTTACAATTGTCATGTGTACAGAATTAAACAAGTGAAACTAAATTAGAAACATGTGAAACTGTGTTATCCCATTGCAGATGTTTTTTATCCTCACTCTGAGGGTCCAAGACAAGGGCCTTAGACTGACACACACACACACACACACACACACACATTTTACATAAACACTGCATGTACAGTACACCTGGCATTACATTAGAGAGACATTAGAGGATCCAGCACAGGCCACTCGGCAGCAGAGGAAGTGTCCGCACAGGAAATGAAGGCTTTACTAGCCTAGCACAAATCCTGCTTATACAAAAAATAAACGAGTGAGGGAAGAATGCCTTTACTAATAGTGTATGTTGGTTGGGCTTAGGAATGCTGAAGTGAAGTTAGTAAGCCTAATATAGGCCTAATGGTGGTTGTTTAGCAGGAGAGAAAGAATATTGCTCTGTCTCCAGAGGTAGGAGTGGAAAGAGACAGAGGGAACTGGACTAATTATATGCCTTCTCCAAATGTGGAGTAGATCCGCTGAGGATCCATGGGTTCTTACATAATGATGTCACCCTTTCATTTCCTGCTAGTCATCCTTCCAGATAAAATAACAGAAGAGAGCAGAAGACCAGAGCACGGCAGCTCTGAGTTCCAATAAATCTACCTTAATGGATGGTTTGATGCCAGGCCAAACAGGAGCGGCCCTGTTTACCAGCACGCTTTGTTAGGAAATGTCTTCCCCTGTAGAGCAAATATGACTTACACTTTGCTGTGTCGTAGTTTGTTATCAGTAAGCCCACATCTGGTCTGAATTGCTTGTTGTTTTCAGCCAAAAAATACATAGATATATGTAGGGATTTTCTGACACATAGACAAGAACAGGCAGCAACACACACACTCAGCTTAGTCATGACATCATGTTTGGCATGCAGCAGGTCTTAGTTATGTCCTGTTCTGGCCTGAATTTGGACGGCAGTAGAAAACAGGGCCGTGTGCAGAGGAAATGAGCAACAATGGAGTGAAGGGGAAGGGGCCATCACAGATCACAAGTATGTCAAGAAAAGAAAGTTGGCACAAGGGAAATTGGAGGAGGATGAAAAGTGCACAAGATTGACAAAATGCAAGCGATGACATAAATCAAGCAAGAATGGGTGAGGGAGGGAAAGGCATAGAAAGAGGGATAAAGAAATGAAGGAGTCAGACAACTGGAAAGAGTCATGTGAAGAGAGTAAGAGGAAGGGAAAGAGAGTGAATCCAGCTGGATGATGGCAGCTGTTTGTACATGCCAAACAGACAAGTGTAAGAAACAAGGTGATGAATCATAAAGAATGGAGGAAAGAGAGTATGGGAGTAAGAGAGAAGAGAGGAGAAGAAGAGTTTATGTCTCCACTTCTCGTCTGCTCATCCATCCTCCCACAGCTGCCCCTGTTGTTGTCGTCCTTGTCTCCTCCATCCCTTAATCAGTCCTTCAAGGGAAGGCTCAAGATGTTTTATTTGTTTTGTTTTTTCTCAAAATTAAATTTGATTGATCGAATTTAATTTGATTTAACTTTTAAAGTCAAAATAGCAATAAAGTCCCGTGATGAATCAAGTGAAAACTCCCCTCTGTTAATTCTTATTATCAGTGGAGGTATTTGTACAAACGTTTGCTTCAGTGTTGCTTTAATATACATATCTATCTTTTCTTAGAGTTCTGTAACTGCTCATAATTTGTAGTCTGAATTTGTTCCCTTTGGTTCCTTTTCCTGTTAACTTTGAACAGTGTACCAATCTTAAAAACGTATGAGTTATTAGATGAATTGGAGTTCAAATGTCAGGCTTGTTTGACTGGAGAGGAAGCTCTATTGAGGGCATAACGTGTTATGATGTTTTTCTTTTTTATTGTGTGTTTGTATGTGTATGTTTTTGTGAGACCATATATTCTATATTAATGTGAATATGGTGTATATTTAAACAACAGATGTTATTACTGTAAATGTATCTGCTTTTGTAGTTTTCACATGATGATTTTACATTTTTCTATAACTGTACATTTTTACATTCTGTACATATTTTGCATAATTTATAATTAGTAATAGTGGGTACTGCTATGTTATTATTATATTATTTGACTCCACATTTTTACCATGCTTTTGTTAATTTCTACTGTTGTGTTGCATTTCCCCTTGCTAAATTCCATTACTTTTGCTGCTGCTGCACAACAGTCAACTTTCTTCAAACTGATAATTGTATATTTGTGCTTTAGGTTGCAGAGTACAATATCTTTGAGGGCATGGAGCTGCGTGGAGCCCCACTAGTGGTGATTTGCCAGGGGAAGATTATTCTGGAAGACGGGAACCTGCATGTCACTTCCGGTGTGGGTCGCTTCATTCCCTGCACTCCCTTCCCTGACTTTGCCTACAAGCGTGTTAAAGCCAGGAAGCAGGTAAATACAGGTTTTACTTCTGTCCAGCCTGCTATTTACGCTGCTATTTTTCATATGTAACGGCATGTCCTTTTTGCAAGATTGTAGAGTATGAAGCTACACTTAGAATTTTAAATTTTGAATTGCTGAATAAATAAAAACAAAAAGAATCCACACAGAGGAGAAGGTTTATGCAAAAAGCCGTCATAGTATGTAAGTGATCTCTGGTGAACGCAGTGCCAAAAACACAATCCCTGCGTAGCACCAAAGATGCCTAAATAAAGGGAGGGAGAATATTTGTTGTTTTAGATAATCACACGTACAAAGTGACACACACAATGCAGTGAGAGAAGATTAGGAGGAAGGTAGGAGTCAAGGTCTTTCGGATTGTAAGCGTGGATGTTACTTAGGGAGTTTGGACTAAAAATAAATTGCAATGGCAGGGAGAAAAGAGGATGGGGAGGATGGATGCAGTGAAGTAGGATGTGGGTATATACAGTAAGTCTGACATCAAACTCCAAGGTTCAGCCACAGGGCTCTGGCTGCGCTTTTACACTTTAGTGTAAAAGGTTCATGCAGTGAGGGTGGTCGAGGCTTTGTCATCATGGTTTCAAAAAGGGAATGGTGAATTTGGATTAGGGATAACTTTCCAGTGAGACCTACCACATACAGTAAAGGGGTTACAAACGTCTATGTAGGAATGCTGCTTCTGTCACAGGAAAGGCCACAAATGAGCCAAAAGGTTTGGAAAGAGTCTGTAACACAAACCTTACACACTCAGTCCCAGCAAATGCTAGCAGAATAAATATTCAAACTGTAATCACAGTATAAAATCTATAGCTTCACATTACAGATCAGTTAGAAATAAAGAAAAGTCTTGTGTCACACATTCATCAAAAGAATTATATTAACTGTCAAATATAATAATAGTGTTGTGCGTTATGTGGTACACAAATCTACATTAGCAAAACCTGTTAAATAGATTTAGTTGTTTGTAGTCACACACAAAAGCAATGTAATTTTAAAAAAGAAACTAATGGAAAACTGGATAAATAATAACATAAATAAAATTGTTACGTGAAGTGTGATGTTACAGGAATTGAAATAGAGAATCACACCTTAGAAATTAATTAACAATAAGATATAAAATATATTACACTGCATTCACATAATCAGGAATATGTGTGCACATTTTTATTGCACTCATATTCCTCTACAGCATAAATGCCTCTTTTAGAGAATATACTGGTAGCGCCCACCAACACAGAGAGCTACTGTAGGTTCACTGTTCAGTAGCTGTACCTCATCAGAAAAAAAGAATAAAAAAGGACATTCCTATCTCCTCCACAGCATAGCGTTAACCCAATTTAACAATTTGATAACACTTTAAACTCAAAGCAGACCCTGCTGTCTGCTCTCTTACGTATGGGCCAGACATCTCATTGTTCAACCATTTCCTAATTTGCAGCTGGCTGGTGATGAGAAAATGGAACTGTAGTAACCGTGCGCTGTTTATCTTGGTAGCAGTCACTGTTATGCTTTCTTCATTCACAGATGTCTCTTTTTAACTCTTGACAGAGCTTCCAAGATTCCACTGAGTCACGCCACTGACAGACAGACAGACAGACAGACAGACAATGGCTTGTTCACTGCTAGCCTAAAGTTTCAACTTGCTTTGAAAACGAATAAATACTGTGTGTTGTGTTCTACTCCGGCCTGTAAAAGGGTTTGCTTACTTTTGTATGTCTTTGTGTGTGGATGTGTAAATCTGAAACTGGTTCCCGGCAGAAAAGGGGCTCTCTGAAAACAGTTGCACAAACAACTATATAATGCTAAAACAGGTGTGGACTTGGTTACGTTAAATCTTTTTTGATACTAAACCATAATGTCTTGTTTTGTACTTACCCATCCTTTCTTCCTCTACCTCTTCTTATGGTCTTATTGTTTGTCCTGTAGCTGGCGGTCTTGAGGGCTGTTCCCAGGGGAATGTACGACGGCCCGGTGTCTGAATTCTCCATGTCCCGTGGTGGTACCCCCTCGGCCTCTGCACGTACATCTCCCACCAAACAGCCTGTCAGAAACCTGCACCAGTCCGGATTTAGTCTAGCAGGTAACCCTGCACCATGCGGTGAGCCCAGCTTCTTTATACAACCCCCACCCATCTACCACCCAGTCCTTCCTTTCATCTGTTTTGGGTCTGTATTGATTTAAACTGTGTGTAGAAACATGAAAGCAGCATGCATGTGCGTCACTCAATCCACCATCAAGCCCCCCTATTATCTCAACTCAGCTACTACAGTACTTCATACTGTGCAGAACATCCATCATGTGATTTTTGGCATGTTGATGCTCTTAATGAGTGACGCATTCACAGTCCATGACGAAACGCCTCATGTCTGTAGAGTAACCTAATAATCTCTCATTATGTTTTCATACTCACATAAGGTGCACAGTATGGCATGCATTCGTCTGCAGTATATCACGCTTCTTTGGAAAAAGGTTTATATGCTGTTTATATGACAGTCTGTTTACGCATGTCATTAAGTTGGCTCCCTAAGCTCCTTTGAGTTTTAATGAGCCACACTGCAGACAGCATTAACTTAGATTTATGTACAAAATCTGTTAAAATTGTCCGGTTTTCTGTTTTTGCTTTAGTGTGGTTTGACATGAAGTCAGCTTTACCCCAAATTATAACCATAACCCATACTCATCTATGATGTGGACAAAATATATATTAGATGAATTAGTATTCAAGCTAGGAGCCCTTGTGTGTATTTCTGTTTTATGCTCATTGTGCTAAGCAACATTATATCTTCTATTATCCTGCATTCCTGCATGTATTTTATAGTATTTGTTTTATTTCAAGCATGCACACAAATATGAATGTATATGAAACATGTATTTTGAGTATTAAACTTATCTTATTACTTTAATCTCCCTAACTCAGTTAGATCAGTCATTCTCTTTATTGACTCATCTGAAAAAAATGCACCTTAAATCCCTTTCTCCTGATGACCTGCTTTCAGTATCTCACACCTTTGAATTAAATAAGTTTGATTACTCCTTAGGACACTGTGACCTCTAACTGCAGCCTCTTACCAATGTAGTGATGTTACATGTCAGAAATTATTTTTTTCTAGCGTTGCACTTCTTGTAAGCCACGCTGGCTAGGAATTTTGGCTCAAGGCCTAAAACGTACGTAGTGTACAAGATTTCCCTCTTGGCATCTGGACATGGTCTACTAAGAAGGCCTATCTAATGTGAGAGATCACAACACTATGTATTCACATTCAACATCTGTTCCATTATGGAGAGCTGCTGAGTGACAGTCTGATTGTGTCCATATGTAAGGTCAAGTATCGGATTAGCTTAGATTTAGAAAACAAATGTGAGAAATTGTTTTTGTCAGGCTACCAAACTGTGAAACTTTGTACAAATGGTAATATCACATAGTCAGTGTTTCCACTATGGTGATGTGTTTAATAATCAAACAGAGCAACCATTGCTCTTATTCTAGCCAGTCATTCTGTCCTCCCTGACAGACTAAATGTGTCCATGTAAATGAATGAGAGCAACCCCTCTTAACCTGGACGGAACACAGCTGTACTCACATGGTACTGGCTGTCTTCGTGAATGCATGTAGTATTTTTATAACTCATTTTGATTAGAGAAGTCCACAGAATGGTGTTTAACCTTTGGCTGTGACGAGCAACCTGTCTTTACAAGCGTAGCTGTTGTGTGATACCTCATGCATGAAAAAAGAAGGTGACCTCTGCTGGAAAGAATTTCCACATTTGAGTACATGAATTTTCGAGGGGAGTGAGGCTGCTCCTGGTTTCCGAGGCTTTGTGATGGTTATGTGTGCTTCAGAATGTGTGTGTTTGTCTTGTATGTGTGCGTACTCTCAGAATGAATCAGTCTCCTATCTATTTTAGTTTTTCCAGGGCCACCACCTGCAGAGTTAATTTTCTTGTCTGGCAGGAGATGGGAAAGATTGTTTGCTTAGATGCAGTGTATCATAATCTGACATCACTCTATTTTCCATGTATATACTTGCTGATAATTTGCAGCAGACGCCCTGGCTCATCTTTGAAACTCTGCGCTTTATGTCAAACTAGCTTCTTTTGTTAATGTTTCAGCAGCACTCATACAGCACATGGTCTGTTGAAATGTGCTCTCCTCTGTCATCTCAGTGACTCATACCATATATCAAAGACAATAATAATGTACCTTTAGTGCCTGGAGACTAATAATGCGGGTGTATTAAATCATCCTGTTACAGTTGTCATTACTGATTTTCTTTGTGTTCTTTTTTCCTAGAATGGGTCGAACCGTAGTCTTTTAAATTCTGTATTTGTCCTGGTTTTCAGTAAGGCCTTCTTTCTCCCAACTGCCTCATGTACACTTTTCCTGTTTACATTACATTATATTTAGCTGACACTTTTATCCAAAGCGACTTACAATTGCTATATATGTCAAAGGTTGCACGCCTCTGGAGCAACTAGTGGTTAAGTGTCTTTCTTAGGGACACATTGGTGGGTCTCTCACACCAAAGGCATGCATCTTATCCACTGCACCATCACCACCCCACCACCATTAAACTTTTATCTTTCTCTCCTTTTCTCTCTGTTCAGCTCCCCCCACCCCAGATGACATCCCAATCAGGCCTGCTGGCCGGCGTATTGTAGTGCCCCCTGGTGGTCGTTCCAACATCACATCACTCAGTTAAACAGCAGGACAACAAGGGGACGCATTCAGAAAACGACAGCAGACAGAGTGCAGGATCCCCGGAGGGAGGGTAAAGGGGAGGGTAAAGGGGAGGGTAAAGGGGAGGGGTGGGGGGGGAAGGAGGAGATGCAGAGGACCATGATTAGTTAAAGTTAAAAGAGCAAAACACCGAATCCTCATGCCTTACCTGTCACAATGCTACCTTGCTCAGATGAGAACAGTATCCCTTTTCCTGGGGATTTTGGACTAGACTGTTGTACTGAAGTGCTTTGGAATTGCTACTAAAGAATAAGACCCGCCCTAGCCTCACTTCTTTTCAGTATAGAATACACCACAAATACGGTGAGAACATGTGCACTTGGTGCTTTGGTAATAGGAAAATACACCAGTAAAACTGCACACCATCACATTAAAGAAAGAAAACAAACTGTGTTCTCAAAGGAAAATGGATACCAGTCTTTCTCAGAATGATGCTATGGTTCTTTCATCCTGTTTGGCTTTCAATGTCACCCCATTTTCAGTAGCCTGCTTTCTCCATAGTCAGCTAAACGTAACAGTAGATCTCACATTAGCCATGTATTACCATGCAGTACCGTTGATTAGCTCTAGGTGGCATTGTATATATGATAGATGTAATGTAGCTTTGTGAATGATGTTGTTGCATCCTGTTTGGGTTTACTGGACCAAGTAACAGGTATTTATCAAATCTTAGAGCAGGAGTGCTGTTTGACATGGAGCTGCATGGGCCACATTGACAGGGGTGACGTGATCCATGATCCTTCTGCGCCCCTTCTCTGAGGTGCTTGATGAATACCATCCCCATGATGTATTGATTGCATAATTATTGATGTTTAAAAAAGGATGATGAAGACACATCTGCTTAAGAAAAGAATGTGTGAAGACAAAAGAATAGAAAAAAATAAACATTGGAAATGGTTTTACTATGCCAGTTTTTATTTCCTGTTCTCCGTTATGGCTCTATTATAAAGAACATTGTAAGAATCCGTCCTTTGCATTTGCTCCTACCTTATTGCCTGTTCCTGTCACCCTGAAATCATCTTGAGAAGGAAGATGGAGGAAAAAAGATATAAAAACCTGTTCACCAGTAGTACGAATAACTCACTTGTCCCTTGTAGTTCAACCGTAACTTGTAATGAAGAGCTTTGCAATTGAGGGCAAATGGAAAAAAAGGACAAAAGCAGATGCAATGAAATTAATAAGTAACAAAAACCTGCTTTCAGATAACAGCACCTCACCTCTGGCTTTACTTTTTCATTGCTGACAAACGCGGCCCTCATTTTGTAGGAAAAGAGGAAGACCATCATTCCCTGTGGGTCCAATCAAGTTTACCTGAAACACTCTGGATCTGATTGTGTTGGGGGGGTGGGGGGGCTTAGAGATCTTTGTTGTGTGTCCGCTGTTTTCTGACAAGGCAGAGGATTGCGGTGCAGTAAGGGAAGCTTTTATTTTGTCTCTGTCCCACTTGGGGAGGGGGGGAGGAGATGGCGTTTTTTATTTGGCAGTGATGTGGCAGAATCTGAAGCAGGCACAAGTGGTGGTTATTTGTATTTATGTTAGTTTGACAACCTTTATGATTGTTTTTATGTTGTTTCTTTTTTTACTGTATCAAAACCCAGAGTTGGCAGGTCAAAAAAAGGTGTGTTGTGGAGGTATGATTTGTTTCCTGAATAAACACGAGTTGCAACTGACGACTGAGATCTCTTTTTATATGCACCAAAGAAAATGAAGGTGTGTCTATATATATATATATACATATAAATAATGATAAGAATGGCTGGATTTACCTTTTCAATTCAGGCATATTAACTTTAGCCTACATATGAAGTCTCTTCTATAATTTGTACAAAACACCATTACTCATTTCTCAGTAAATCTAAATTGAAACCCCAGCACCATATCTCTGTATCAACATCTTTTCTGGGATAGTTTTCACATTATTGGGCACTAGATCCCTCTGTTTATACAGTGTATGAACAGCTCATTTATTTAAACAGTGAGTCATGGCTGACTCCTGTGTTTATAACAAACACACTGAGGCAGAAAGGATCATTCTGATAATTTGGGTCGATGATCTAATTATCGCTGCTAGCAACAGAGACTCACTTACAAGCGTATAAGAAATGTTAAGTGAAAAATTCAAGATGAAGGATCTTGGGAGGCTCAAGCATTTCCTAGGCATTGATTTTAAACAAAGTGAAGGAGAAATAAAGATGAACCAAACAAAGTACATAACCAAGATACTGGAGAGGTTTGGTATGTCAGACTGTAAAACAAGGTCAACAACATGTGAACAAAAACAAACCTTTGATGGCGCTGGTGAACCTATTGATTCAAAGAGATATCGTGAAGTGATTGGCAGCTTGATATATGTGATGACATGTGCAAGACCTGATATAAGTTGGATTGTCAGCAAGCTATCACAATACCTATCAGAACCAAAAGAGCAACACTGGATAACAGCTAAACATGTGTTGAGGTACTTTAAGGGCACAATGTATCAAGAGTTGTGCTACAGAAAGAGGGAGGAAAAACTTAATCTTGTAGCATATAGCGATGCTGATTGGGCAACAGATCAAAGCGACAGACGGAGCATAACAGGGTATTGTTTAACTAGATGTGGACCTGTCATTTCATGGAGATCTAAGAAGCAACCAATGGTAGCTTTATCTACATGTGAAACAGAGTACATGGCGCTGGCTGCTACTACACAAGAAAGTTTGTACAGTTATGGAGCGAGATGGACAGTGAGTGCCAATATGCACCAGTAAAAATCTTTGAAGATAACCAGGGTGCAATTGCTCTATCAAAAAACCCAGTATGTCGTCAGAGACGTAAACATGTCGACATACGGTATTATTTCATTCAGTCTGCACTCAGTGATGGTATCATTGAATATTGTCCAACGACGAAGCCTGTAATGAAGTTCAGAAATGTGAAATTCCTGGATTATATGTTTGGACTATAGACTGCCAGACATTTGTGAAATGTATAACTGTGAACTAAGTGTGTACAGTTGATAAAGTTAGATTTACTACGACTTGTATAGTATAAGAGCGAGTGGGGGTGTTAACATATCGACTAATATGTTGTTTAAGTGTGTTCTTACACTGATACAGTCATGCCCTGTGAGGGATGTACAACTGCGCATGTGCAGAAATAAAAAGTGAGAGAGCTCCCCGTTCTGGTTGAAGCACCAATGATGAGTGTGTGTAGCCTACTTATTCCTCTGTTAAGTAAGCCGGTATTCCTACCCTAAAGATGACAGCACCAACACTGTCACTGACTGTTGAACACTTCAGACAGAGTTGATATGCATAACCCAGCACTGGATGAGGTTTGACTGAAACCCGCATCAGTCCCAGGATCTCTGAGACACTTGACCTCTTTTCAGAGGGGCAAGTTTCCCAAATGGAGTGACTCCGCCAGACATATCAGATGTCAGATATGTAGGCTAACAATTATAAAAAGCTAGTAAAAAAAAAAGAAAAAAGATCAAATTTGAGCAAATTAACCTCCTTAATGCACCTATTTTGATGCAATCCATCTTGCGACCAGCCACGGCAGCACTGAACAGCTATACGCTGCTCATAGTTTTCAGTCACGTGACATGCACGGTGACCTAGAGGGCAAAACAACAGAACAACACCGCGACTCCCCCCGTAGAGACGCAGCAAAAGCAACTTAAAAGAAAATAAAGATATGAACACAAACTGCAAGTGTTGGGCATATCCGATCCATATAAAGTTACAGCATCCGCTACCGCATTTCTACCGTTAAAAACCGCCAGGTCCCTGCCGCCGCTCGACTGCGGTAGGCTAATGTTTACTTTTACTTTCTGGGGAATCCCTCACCCAACACAACCCAGGCTTGTCTCCTTCTCGATTAGCAAATCTGAAAGCACAACAACCATCCAGCATTTTGGCAACGCAAAAAGTAGGCTAACAAACTCAAAGTAACAGTGTATCACTTGCTTCCTGCTTGGCAGGCAGCGGGAAAAAAAGGTATTTTTTTCCTCTGGAATGTGACATCACGTGAAAACTATGTGATACTGCTCATTTATAAAACGTGTAGCTCAAATCAAGCAATCTGATTGGTTCATAGTCTTGTCACAAACCAGCTGTTTGCCCGTGACAAAAATTCCATTGCACAGATCTGAATCACTCTGCGACAAACAGGGTTCAAGTTATATTATGAGCTTGTGGGGGTCTCACGCCCCATTTACACCTGGTATTAAAATGCGATCTGATACAGATCTGATAGGCTACAGATCGCATTTTACCAGCGGAGTTAAATAAATAAATAAATAATGAGAGAGAGAGAGAAATTGCTTAATACGCGATTCAACATTTCTCTCTCTCACATACACAGCAGTCCACTACTTGCCCCAGATGTCTGAGAAATTGCAACAAGTTTAAGTTTCAATAGCAATTTGCAATTCCGCCTTTTATGTTAGGTATAATATTAAAGATATTATTATTTTACGCATTGCCAGGATCGTCAATACCGCTGGTACCTTAGTGTTCCTGGCTGTTGTAACGACAGTCGTTATGGTCGTTAGGACTACACAAGGCCAAGACTGAACAACCATTGTTGGCATCCTCACCTGAGGCCAAGCCTTCACAGAACACATCAACTCTGTGGACAGCAATATCAAATTCACACTATATGTCCACAACAACAGTTTGGCCTTCTTGGACTGCGCTGTAGCCTACACATTGAAGAGGACAGGAGCCTGCAAATTGGTGTTTACAGAAAACCCACACACAGACAATACCTACTTTTCGATTCCCACCACCCACTGGAGCACAAGCTAGGGGTCACGAGAACACTGCACCACAGAGCAACATACCAACAAGCACCCAAGCCAGATAGAAGGAACAGAAACACCTGAAGGGGGCACTTCCAGCCTGTGGGTCCCGATGGACCTTTGTGAAAACAGCCACAAGATCCAGGAAGAACAAAACTACAGGGGATGAGGAAAAGGTAAAACGCAACAACATTGTGATTCCATACGTGTCTGGAGTATCAGAGAAACATAGGAGGATTTTCAACAAACACAACATCCCTGTGGTTTTTAAACCCAAGCACGCACTAAGAAAGATGCTGGTACACCCCAAAGACCGCACCCCCAAGCACAAGAAAAGCAATCTAGTGTATGCGGTCCAATGCAGTGAGGAATGCACAGACCTCTATATTGGGGAGACTAAACAACCACTACACAAACGCATGGCTCAACACAGAAGGGCCAACTCCTCAGGTCAAGACTCTGCAGTCTACTTACATCTGAAGGACAGAGGACACTCGTTTGAGGACCACCAGGTGCACATTTTAGACAGAGAAGATGGATGGTTTTAAAGAGGTGTCAAGGAAGCATCTACACTAGGGTTGAGAAGCCGTTGCTGTACAGAGGAGCGGGTCTACGCCACCACTTATCCCCCATTTACAATGCGGTCCTTTCATCACTTCCCAGGAAACTCAACAAACATCAACACTATTGGCCTCAGGTGAGGATGCCAACGATATGCGATCAGTCTTGGCCTCGGATAGTCCTAACGACCATAACGACTGTCGTTATAACAGCCAGGAACACTAAGGAACCAGCGTTATCGATGATCCTGGCACTGAGGTTACTGAGTTTCACTACCAGTCAGTCAGAACTGAAGAAGTCCTTTGGATGAGGGACTAAAAGTCTTCTAGCATCTTCAACCAAGTCCAGTTGCCTTTGACTTTAACCTTCTTTGGATAACTATGACCTGGATGACTGAGAATCTTCACAGACATTATTTTTTACGCACTGCTGGCCACCAGCACACAATATCAAGCATATTGTCATGTCAAGTTACCAAAGTTAATCTCCTGATGCTGGACAGTTTTTTGTGGCTGCACAACAAACGGCAACGTGCAAATAGATATAAATAAATTACTATTGCTTAATTATAGTCTACCTGTGAAAATTCTTCTCAACTGATGCTGACAATTTCACCTGTTAGACGATTGGTTCCTATTTTAAACATTTGTTCAATGAGCAACTTAATAAGCGCCAAATGACGAATCCATGATTGTGTCAGGAAAATGTGTTAAGCTAGTAGCTCTAGCTTAACAGTGATTGGAAATAATCAGCATCATTTACTGTTGCTACTGTACTTTCAACTTTACATATAAAGTGGCTCAGCATTTAAATGTGTGTTAATGCAAACATTTCCTGTTGCTGTTTAACAATTCTTCCCAAAGCTTCCCAGTGGCTTTTTAAGGCTTTTATTGTGAAGCATCTACATATATCCTACAGCTTACTGTACTCTGTAGCAACATTATCGCCTGCTAAATCCTTGGGGCATAAAAGTAGGTTTTCCTTAACATATGGACAATTTATCAGTATTGCATGGTAGAAGAACAACAGATGTTACAGTGAACTTACAAGACAAAGCTGTTAATGTGCCACGTACTTGCAGTTTGGATGAGCGTCATCTGCAGGCTGTTCCAGCATCACAGACTCTGATCATTATCATGGGAGGCTATGGTGTATCTAAACCGTGTACATTTTGCACACTGTTTCATTTAACAAAACCACATATTCATGACACTCTCACTGTGGAGTCTAACTACTAGGCTGAGTAAAGTGTCCACTCAGTCCCATTGTGTTCTCCAGTAGGGGGGTCACACATACTCACCTTCACTGTGAGGTCTACCAGTAAAAATGTAGCATGATCCCACGTGCATTGTTTAATGGTGAGTAAATGGTTTATGACATCATAGCAATAATTTAAGATGACAGAGATGACAAACGAAAAATGCACACTAGGTCTGGACAGAGAGATTAGTCAGCAACCTCAATATAAACCGGACTTGTGTGGGTGGTGGTTTCATATTGGTGTTGGTGCATCTGAGTGTAATGACAAAATATTTCTGGAGAGGATGCTTTACATTAGCTTTCACTAGCCACTAATTTCCTTTGTTAAATTAAAAGATGTTAAATGTGTGTGTGTGTACAGCAAGTAGATAATAGTGAATATTTTTAACATTTATATGATATACCAAGGTTTGCTGCTTTAATCTGTGGTCATTTCGCCCACATTGGGAAAGCATTTATCAAATGAAAATCCCCCTCATATCAGCCATTAGTGTAGAAAAGTGCTGCCTCAGCTCAGCCCACTGTGGAGGAGAGAAAGGACTGTGCCTTCTAGATGACCTAGACAAGTAGTGGACACAAATATTTAAACTGTTAATGTGTGTGGGCGAGAGAGAGAATAGGAAATGCATATGGTGCATGTCCGATGCTGAGGATTCATTATCAAGGAATGCCCTGAGACGCATTAAAAACGAGACAGAGTATTGTAACGCTTTGCTAAATTAGACCAGATTCATGTGAAAAACAATGGCCACTGAAGTTGGGGATGGGTAGGGCTGTCTTGGTAAAGTAATATTCCCTGCGGTGATGTATTGTGGCTCAACTGCTGTATTAGCGCCATTTTTGTTTTGTTTTTGCAAAGTACTTCATTTATGATAAATAAAGTCATTAGGTGCAATAATGTAATGTATAAATGAAATAGTGTATCTGTGGATCTCACCTCACTGCCCAGCGAGCCAGCTTTATGATCCGAGTAAGCTAGCTGCTGGGTGCTAGTCAAAGTTACACAACGTTGCTGAGCAAATTCATTTCTGCAGTTTAACCATGTCTTTTTTCACACATAGCTATATCGTTACCTTTAGGGCATGTCTATCAAGGAAACTGACATACACCAGCAACGGCAACACGCACACACACACTGTCCGGAGCAGAATGGGCTTCTGTCTCAGTGAGTGATTCGTTCATTTTCACGCATGCGTGAAGGATCTTGGAGTCTTATGTTCACTCGTCACACGGCAGCTGCATGGGCTCCGTCAGCACAGGAAGCAGAATTGATTAGTTCACGGCTCTCAACTGTGGGTCTGTTTGAGTCGTTCATTTGTCACGTGACAGCTCGTCTACAGGCCTGTGGTAAGCAAGCAGCACAGGAAACAGAATTGATTAGTTCACGACTCTCAACTGTGGGTCTCTAGGTCTGACTCGTTCATTTGTCACGTGACAGCTACTGTGGAGCAGGAATGAACGACTCATTCACCGCTCACATGGGTCCTTCTCAGTCTTTCGTTCAATCAGCAGGCTGAGTGACTGCCAGCGCCGGAGAATGAGAGGAAGGTCGGCTGTCAGGTAACAGTCACTGGACTGACATTATATAGCTATTTCGTTAATTATGTGACATTTTATAAAGCATAACATTATTACAGCGCAGTGATGTTGTGCTAAGTTATAGTTTTTACACAGCCGCACCGTAACTTTAGTCCTGCTAGTGTTTAACATTACAGCTAACAGCTGATGAGAGTTGTTCTGGGTCCGCTCCACTTCAGAGCCCTGTCAGGGTTCTACTTGGAGCCGAATTACCTCCAAGGTAGTCTCCTCTCCAAAACAAACAGACCCGGTCATTAAAACAATAAAACACAGCCACATAACAATGTTAGCGTTAGCCCTGTAAACAGCTAACAGCTGATCCAGGTCTGCCAGAGAACGCAAAGTAACTTTTCCTTTTTATTTATCAACAGAGCCGTGCTGTTGTTTCACAGCTCCTGACTGGTGAACAACCTGCAGTGTTTGAGAGCGATGTGCTCATGTGTGTTTCTCTGTCTGCAGAATCCGGACCTGATGTGGCCCATTCTGTGTCCAGAACTGCCAAACTGCTGCATTTATATAATGTGTTAATATTTCTTTGTTCCTCTGTCTGTGCTGGAGTTCTTTAAGAACTTGGTGGCTTGATCCAGATTATTATTAAATTGGTTGAATTTTAATAAAAGTGTGTTTATTCATATAGTGTATAAGCTTATTACTTCCATATATTTACTGCAAATCTGATATTAATATTTTACTCATGGATAGGGACGTTAGGCTACTGTATGAATGAGCACTTCAGAGATAATGATAGTAATTTATATACATAAGCCTTTACATGGCTGGTCTGGTTGTATACTCGGGAAAGATTGTGAAAATGGAAGGATTTAGCTGGAGTAGTGGTGATTAAAATATTGACAACATATTTCTGTGGTTTTTACATGGTTTGAATTTGGTTGTGGGCCCAGGGGGGTTTATATAATGATGATATACAGTAATCAAGAGGTGAATTTGTGCCCTCCGTGTTTGAGAACGGCGCTGTTAGGTTTTAGTAAGACTGAGGACCGGGGTGCAGATACAGAACACTCAAAGCCCGTCAAAGTAAAGAGTTTATTCACAAAGGACTAGTGCAAAATGGTAGTGGGTGAGATGTGAGCAGGGGCAGGCAGTCCTGGGCAGGGGCAATCCGCTCTCCTAGAGATCCTCCAAGCAGGGCAAATGACACCGGACTCGGCAACTAGAAAAAGGAGATAAACAAAAAACATTAATCTGGGTTCAGGCAGAGACACACTGGAAAAAGACTAAATGCTCAGGAAACAAGCTGGCCTGAAGTACTCAACCAAGTTATGGCTAGGAATAATCTGGCGACGAGTCTCAGGGAGCCCCACATCTTAAGACCAGGTGTAGATGAGGATTGGCAACAGGTGTGAAGCCTTGCCGGGCGACCAGCTCCCTGCCAAGGCAAAGACACACCCACACACGCCCACAGACCACCACAGGAAAAGAAAACAAAGGAAGCAACCTCCAACTGTCACAGGACCAACTGTGACAGGCGCTGTTTTTTAATCGCCCACTAGAGGGCTGCAGCGCCGCAATAACCAGCCTAGTTCAAATGAACGAAATTAATGAAATTACTCAAGAACAGATTAGTTCATTTTAATGAACGAGATTAGAATGAACGAGTCTGTCAAAAGACTCGAACTTGCCAGGTGACGTGAGGGCACAGTAGAAATAAAACATTCAGGATTTTTACTTCTGGTAAAATAATTAATGGCATAACAGCACCAATTACAGTAAAAGGTTTTCACCCAGTAGGTTTAGCTATGAACAATGTCAAACTATATTATAGGTAGCTCATACACCAGAAACACAGATACTTGGGGACCTTTAGCTATCATTGTTTATGTATACTAACATTGAAATGTCTTTCTCATAACTACAAACACACAGCTACATTTGTATAAGTAACATACAGTCAAACATCAACTGCAGACACAAGTTAATCACACAAACAGAATAGATACAAGTTAAAGATAACGTAAAGTTAGGTGTAAACATAGCATAACAATAAACCTATATGGTGAATAACTAAACCGGCGCAGTCTACACTTACATTGTCTTAACTAATGTTAGTGTCAGAAAACACAGCTCGCGCTGCTGTTTTCCAGCTCACCTACAGCTAGATATAATTCATCATTTCTACTCTGGCTCCTACACCAGTCTGCACTCGTAGCAACAGTTAGCTGAATGCTTAGTAGGTAGCTACCGTTAGCTGTATGCCTAGGTAGCTACGTTTGCTAGCGATGAAAGTAACAAATTACCATCAAAATGATAAAAGCCAGATTCCTGGTGTTCCTCAGTTGTCACTATTGTTGAAAAGCCACGCAGATATCACCCACCAGTCTGACTGCCTCGCTCGTCAGGTCTGAGCAAGCTGACCGGGTGCGTGCATGGGGGCAGCTCCTGTAGCAGCAGGGCTAGCAGCCATGGCAGCGAGGGAGAGTGA
This sequence comes from Micropterus salmoides, assembly GCF_014851395.1. Classification (NCBI taxonomy): domain Eukaryota; kingdom Metazoa; phylum Chordata; class Actinopteri; order Centrarchiformes; family Centrarchidae; genus Micropterus; species Micropterus salmoides. The sequence goes on from NW_024044681.1 coordinate 16,664,846, forward strand.
GTCAGCCAGCCAATCACTGCATTCGGTCCGAATTGTTGTGAACTCAACCAGACGCACTTCAAAGAAGGTCACATGTAAAAAAACAGTAACCAGCAAGTATACTGAGTACAGGGAATTAAGCTTTGTTACGTTTTATATAACCATTATAACCTTTTTCCATAGTGTTTAGCCTCGTTTTAATTGTCTTCATCCGAATGTTTAGAACTGAGTATTTTTCCAAATGTCGATATTGTGGAGAGAGAGATTAAAGGGAAATACGCGCAACGTATATTTCTTTATCCCAAAAAGTTAACACCTTAGGGACTTCCCTGAAATCCACTCCAAAATTGACGTCACCACTACCTAGTGAAGTCAATAAAAGGCCTTGCTGTCTTTTGTCTTCTCTTCTCTTCAAAAAAAAAAGCTTGTTCTTCTCTTCTAAAAACTCTCTTGAAACTAAACGTATACGCTCTCTTAACTCCCTTTACTTTTGAAATTCTGATTCTTTTTGTTTCGTACTTATATTTCCTTCAGACGAGCTGAGAAAGCTACGACCCTGAATTCCAATTTTCTTAGCGGGAGATTTGATTTTTGTTTGGAGCTGCCTGGGTGAAACCTTTCCCAGACCTGTTTAATCTCAGCAACATTAAATAGCCGATATTCCCGAGGCCTCACGAACCTACGGCGAATGTGTGAGTTTATTTGATTTTGTTGTTGCAACCTCATCCGATCGTTTTGAGCAACTTTGGACCAGAAACTCAGAAGCCTTCATTTATGGCCTTGAATGAATGAAACCACGGCTCTGACGACAGAACCCTGAGTGGGCTCCGCTATAGCGACGCCAAACGAACTGAGATCAGAGTAAAAGCCTGGGCTGACGGCCCGTTGCTCCAATCGCTTCCCACAAAGGACTCCGGAACAAATCCACCGGTTTCGAACTCAACTCGGAAACGCCACTGGGGTCGGGCCAGAACCAACTCCACGAGCCAACCGGCAGTCGAGCCTTGCTACGGGACCTGCGGCAACGGTAGGACAAAACAAACCACACTCTGTGACTCGTTGTTTGTTCTCTAGTTGGCTCCATCTACAGTTAATAAACCCCTAGATTAGTCAAACTAAATCTGCAACCTAATTTCGTCAGTCGTTCCCTCATACTCGTAGAATTCTCTCCCTCTACAATATAAACTGAAATTCAATCGAACCTTACATAGGCTACCCTGTTCATTACCTCCTGGTTGTCATATTGACTGTTGTCCCTGTAATATTACCACATTTACCCACTATTGTACTCTCTTTTGTTAGTTAATAAATTCACCTTGAGCACAGTGATGTTGTGTGTGTGTGTTATTAAGAATCTAGAGTCCCTATACATAGAACTCCCCCTCAGATTTGAGATTGACTGACTAGAGTTTACGATTTCAGAATAACTGAACCAGTAACAACTAAAGAATTACCAGAAATTCGTGTAATTCTCAGGCTATACTCAAGGACCGAAAGCCTTGGGCGGACAAGCAAATCTTTAGGTGGTGCTCCTAATTTCGAGGCATAAATTAATATTCCCGGAAATATTAATTTTCATAACTGTATTCAAATTTTACGTAGCCTAGATCTGCTACAGAGTGGAACGAGTGGCTGTGTTTACTGCAGCGCTGAGAGGACTACAGACAGCCGATTTTTATACTCTCTTTTTCAGTGCACCTAACTTTTTAATATGTATTGGTGTATATAGACAGTTTCAACAAATATGACAAAAAGTTGCCTACCCTGCCTTTAATCTCAGGAAATTTACATCCTTATCCTGGCCCTAACATTAACAGTCTTATGCAGCATTCAGACCAACCGCGAATTTTCGCCTCACGACGCTTTCCTCGCGTGAGTACATTCGCTGCAAGTGTTCACACACAACGCGAGAAGGCGATTTTAATGCGATAACGTGAATAAACACAACTCGCCTTTACTACAATTGTATGAACCCAAAGTAAACATTTTGCTGTGATTAAATAGCAATACACGGATAAACTGATGCCAAAATAACTACAACATGATGCAGATTTGTTAAACACATGAATCCATGCCCCGCCCCCTTTGCATCGCTATGCGCAGCCCGACAGGAAATCGTGGCTCTACGCGTCTTTGCATTGACTTTGTATGTAAACTCACCGCGCCGAACGCTCGCTTTGCTTTTGGTCTGAAAGCACCATTAGTACTCCTGAAGATTTTTTTAAAAAGTTTTATTCACTTAAATGTTTGTAGTTTATTACCAAAAATAGACTTGGTGAGAACATGGGCTATTCAAACAGATGCAGATGTCCTAGTAATTTCTGAAACCTGGCTTAAAAAATCTACCTTAGATAAGAACATTGTGATAGAGTTTTCCGTTGTGATCGTCTAAAGAAGGGGGGTGGTGTTGCAATTTATGTTAAGACTAAATTTAACACCAGGATCTTATTTTCTCAATCTACTGTTAAACAATTTGAGATCTTAGCATTAACCTTGAAATAGCCAAAGGTCAGCATATTAATATCACTGGCTGTTACAGACCCCCTTCTGCTGAGATTTAAATTGGGACTGGTTATCCTCTGTGTCAGATGATTTTAAAAATCACTGTAATGGTCTTACTCAGATAATAAATAGTCCCACTAGACATAATACCAAAAATCCTAACAAATCTACTCTTATTGACCTGTTTTTAACAAACAAACCTCATAAATATTCAGATGTAGGTGTGTTTGCTAATGATTTAAGTGATCACGGTGTCATTGCAGCAGTAAGAAATACAAAACTCCCTAAGATTAAACCTAGAATTATCTTTAAACGAAATTTGAAGCACTTCTGTGAGCAAGCATTTTTGCATGATTTGTCTTACTTTGACTGGGACAGAATTGCACTTATTGACAACGTGGAGCTAGCTTGGAAATATTTTTATGATGGTTTTATTGGAATTGTTGACAAGCATGCTCCCTTCCAAAGGTTAAGGGTAAAGGGACGTGATAACGCATGGTAACCCCCAGAGTTAGCTAATCTTCTTCAGCAGAGAAACCAAGTCTGGGCTAAAGCCAGGCAATCTGGCTGCGCAATCGCTGCACGTTTTTTTATTAAAAATCAGTTTTTTATCTAGCAGCTACCACAGAAAACTTCTGGAAAGCACTGAAATCGGTTGTCACTTTAAATTCTCATAATGAATTACCTCCATGTATTATCAATGACAAAGTCGTCATATCAGAAAAGTTTGTTTTAATAAGCACTTTGTGGAAGCTGGTTCCTTGTTTGAGCGTCAGCTCCTTCCAAGCAATGCAACCGTGACTGCTTACATTCTTCAGGACCGCTCCCGAAATCTGTGGTGAGTAAAGAGGCCTTTTGCCTAACGCCTTTCTCTGTCGCAGATGTGCAAACAGCTCTCATTGCCTTGGACCCAAGTAAATCTCCTGGTCCTGATAATCTAGAGCAGGGGTATTCAATTAGAATTCAAAGAGGTTATCATTCAGGGCCATAGCGTATAGTTGTATCAACATATATGTTTTTAGTCAACAACTGACAATATTTCAACAATATTCAGTTTTCAAATAAAACTGGAGGGATAATAAATATGAAATAATTAATTCTAAACTATGTAAAGTGCCAGATTTTTAGAAAAAAGTAAATAAAAAGTGTAGCTGAAGTGATGAAGTGCAGTCTTAACCAATTTTATAATTAAAACTTGACACATCTTAGCAAATGAACAGCTGTAATGCTTCCTTCTCTCTTTCATTCCCTTTTACATAGCCACTTCCCTACTTTCTCTTGTCCTGCCAGCTACGATTGGAGATCTATGAGATATTCTGTTTTTAAACTGCCCGTGGGAATCTGTACATTCTTGATTAAAAGCCATGTGAAATCTATTTTCTCTTCCGCCTCCTCTGTCCGTGTGCGTTTCCAAAACGTCTCCAGTGTATCTCACTCACGGACGTGGACTCGACTGTACAGATTTGATTGGCTGAGCAGTATCACATGAGATGATTAGAGCACATGCGATTGGTCTGTGAGTTTCCTGGGCCGCTAAACCAGTACAGTAAATGCTAGAAAAGCTGCGCGGGTTCAAATAGAAATGCTCCGTCACGAGGTAGTAAGTCACAATAATAAATCCGCTGTAGGTCAGCCTATTAGTGACCTCTGATCTAGAGCCTTATTTTTTGAGAATAGCTGCTGATTTTATTGCTAAACCAATTTCAATCATTTATAACCTCACCCTGGTCAACAATGAGATTCCAATAATTTGGAAATTGGCCTATGTACTCCGTCTTTTAAAGGGAGGTGATCCCTCGCTTTTGGATAATTATAGACCGATTTCCAAGTTGCCAGTTTTAGCTAAAGTTTTAGAATCATTGGTTGGTGATCAGCTAAAGGACTATTTGGTTTCCAACCATATTTTGTCTGACTCATAGTCTGGGTTTCGAAGGCAGCACAGTACTACTACTGCTGCAATGAAGGTCATTAATGAAATTTTTGAAGCAATGGACTGCAAGAACACCTGTGTATCTTTTTATAGATTTATTGAAAGCATTTGATACAGTGGACCTTTGCGTTTTACTGGAAAACCTACGCAATATTGGTTTTTCTGACCATACTGTTGACTGGTTTACCAACTATTTGGCAGACAGAACACAGTGTGTTTATTTTGACGATCTCAAATCTGCAACACTGAATGTATCAAGTGGTGTACCGCAAGGATCTGTCTTGGGTCCAGTTTTATTTACCATTTATATTAATAACTTGGGTCAAGACATCCCACAGGCTCATTTCCATTTTTATGCTGATGATACCATTATTTATTGTAAGGCTGCTACTTTACATCAAGCTTTTTCTTGTTTAAAATCTGCTTTAAACCTTGTTCAGGTTCAACTATATCAGCTAAAGCTAGTTTTGAATATTGAGAAAACTATGATTATGCTTTTTTAAAAATCCAAGAAGTCTCTGGACAGTCTTCCAGGTATTTTTACTATACATGGTGTGCAGATCAAACAAGTCCAATTGTACAAATATTTTGGTATATTAATTGATGATTAGCTCTCTTTTAAGTCGCACATTGATAAACTGGTACAAAAGCTCAAACTGAAAGTAGGACTTTATTTTAGAAACAAAGCCTGTTTTTCTTGGAAAACCAGGAAGAGATTGATTGCTGCAACCTTTCTCACTGCACTCGATTACGGTGACCTGCTCTATAGAAATGCGCCTGGCCGATGTTTGTCTTTGTTTGATACTGTCTACCATAGTGCTTTGAGGTTTGTGACTGAATGTAAAGCATTAACACATCATTGTACCTTGTACAAAATGACAAACTGGCCCTCATTATCAGTGAGGAGGCACATACATTGGCTCATGTTGCATTAAGTCTATGTTGCATAGACTTGCATAGACCCTCTTATCTTTGCACTTATATATCATGCAATATCAGTTCCTATAATTTGCGCTCCGGTAACTTGTATTTGTTATCTGTACCTACGGTCCGTACAGAGCTCGGTAAGAAGGCCTTTAGTTATGTTGCCCCATCCACCTGGAACACATTGCAGACTGATTTGCAGTTGCAAAATCTGATCCCTTTTGGTGAATTTAAACACAGCATGAAAGACTTGGAAGTAGACGCTATAAATTGTTGTCACTGCTTTTAAAATAACTAAATCCTATAAACTTACGGTATGTATAAATTGTACTTTTAAGTGGTCTAATGTTGTTTGTTTATGTATCATAAGGGTCTTGTTAATTGTTCTCTGTTGTTGTGCGTGTGCTCGTGTTTCATATTTGTAACTGCTTTGTCAATATGCTGCTATTTTGGCCAGGTCTCTCTTGTAAAAGAGGTTTTAAATCTCAATGAGAACATCTGGTTAAATAAAAAAAACGTTATCAACTGCACTGTAGTATAGCTAAAGTTCCACAAAAAGAAAAACAAAGAGTTATAGGCATCCAGCTTACTAAACTCATCAGCTTAACGTTCACACAGTTTCTCTTGACTGACCCTCAATATTACCTTAATTAGTTCAACATTGCCCTGCCTGCTAGCCACATTAACCGTGCAATATGCTAACGCCAAGTTAGCTAACCTACAAAATAAACATAAAACATAGCAAAACTTAACAGCTTCCAAGTTTCAAGACAGCTGACGGACAGCCCATGCCCCATAGTGATCCATGCAGTGCTTGAACCATTACGGCCCTCGTATAATTTGTCAATTTTTTTGAAGTATTGATTTATTCATTTAACACACAGTGAAGGGTAAAACAAGAAGGTATGAACATAACATAACATTTGTTGCGCTTGCTTGCCATTCCCTGCGGCTGCCTTGTCAATAGTGCGGTTTTTCAATATTGTGCATGTTAACCATAGTTGTTGTGCCTCTCTGTAGATTACTAAATGTACTACTAGTAAGTTGACATTGGGGGGCAGTATTACATTTAGGATAGTGGAGAGCAATCAACACCTACACACATGCAGCACACCTTTTGGCATGAATAACCTTTTCTCCATTTCCCCAACTATTCTTGATTTTGCTTTGGTTACTGGCGTCATTGTTTGTCTCATTTTACTTCATAATCCTTATTCAATAAAATATGGTAATTCAGGCAGACATACAATGAAATAAAGCACAAGGCAAAGTCAGATTGGTTCAGAAAAAGAAAGTCATTATTTAAGGCACACCTTAATAGTTTGCAACTCCATCACATATGAATACAATAAACACACAATGACAACTGAAGGACAACAAAACCTTAATAGGAATGAAATTCACAGGTGTGGAACAGTTCTGTTCCCAGACTAAACTTGTTTTTAGATAGACGTTTTGTTGAAAAATGGTTTTGCCTGGGTCAACTGATTATTTTACACATTTACTTTTTGGAGGGGTTTATCTGCCACATCTGTACCATCTGGTACTCCAATTATATATGAACAAATTCCGATAATCAGTCACAAATTTTATTTATTCTGGATTTACCCAGGATTAGTCCATCTGTTTAACTATCCCGCTATATTATACAACTTATACAGGAAACCACCTTTGGATATGTAAAATTACATCAATGACGACAACAACAACAACAACAATAACACAAAGGTAAGTCTAAAACTTTGTATCAGTTTTCAATAGAAAAGTGCCAACAGTGATGAATTGAATAGAGTGAAGTATGTTTTAAATATAATTACAAGTATCATAGACTTGAAAGGATTGAGTCATATTGCAGATAGATAAGCTCAAGGTCAATAGAGTGACTAAGCATCAGTAGAAATCACATGTACTGACTGATTCTGAAAAAGGTTTTTACTACCTGCACATATTGTTTAAGGGAACCAGCTGTGTGCCATATCTGTGGTATAAGGCATCCCTCTGCAAACGTCAGAGGCAGGTGTGGTTTCTTAGACATGGTTTTAACCACTTCTACAGTAAAGCTTACAGTATGAATCGGGGTAGTGCCTATTCTGGTGTTTATTTGTTTCCTTTTTTGCAGTTTTTTTACTCTGAACCTGAAAAAATGTGAAAGTCAATAGGTTTTTCCACTGTGTTATCCGGTTGGTGCTGAGTTACTGTTGAATACCATCTGCACAAGCATGTTGCAGAATGTATTCTTCTATGGGAGCAATTCATTGCAAATACAAATTTATCTTATCTGGTGGCACATTTGTAATTGGTTTTATCCAACACAAAAGAGGAAGAAAAAAAAAATTGACAAAAACAAATTTCAATGCAGACAGTAACTGAAAAAATTAATCTTATGTAGGACTCAGCTTAAACCTTGTCTATAAAAGGGGAATAAGTTTTCACTCACAGCTTTAGTTTTTCTTTGTCTCTCTGTGCATAAATGCTACAGTTGATGAAGAAGCATGTGCAAAGCAAGGTTCAGTGCAGAACATCTACCATCTACCTTTTCTACGTTTTCATAGCTATAAACCTTTATTTCAAGACCCATCTGGTCATTTGCAGATTGAGGCAAAGGTTAGTCTAAAATGTTTTAAAGGAGTTTAACACCAGTTTGACAGAAAAAAAACTTTCATCAGAAGGTCCACTTAACTTGGTGTATCCAAAGCTTTCAACCACATCTGGTAGCCTTAACTGAGCAACTCCGTATACATATTTCTGTATTCACTCCGTAACTTAAAGCATACACAAGTGAAGAAAACTTGCAGCTTGTTTTGACTATATCTGCAGGTGATCGAGTTGGGACATTGTACAAATTGGTGCAATCCTACCATCTTTGTTAGCTTGACTAGCTAAAGCTAAGCATAATGACCACTGCAACCATGTATCTGCTGCTATGATAAAGCGAGCCATTCACGCTGAAGCCTACAGTTCAGCTCTTTGTTTTATATCTTAGAGGAATCTGTGGTTGCTGTCTTTAAAGCAAAAGGCCTCGTTTTACCTTTTAAACCTCTCCATTTTAATGTTTTGTACTCTTAAGTGTCAAGCTCGAATCTCAAGTCATGTAGATCACATGGGACAAGACCATCTTCCTATGACGTTGTTTTTGAATATATGTTGCCAACCCAACTCCTTACGCCAATTCTTGTTAAGTCCATTTCCATGTGGCACTGGAGAACCATTGTTATATTTAAATAACTGTAATTAACCAGAAAAATGCCTCACTGAGATAAAAAATCTGAGTGTCCCGTCAAGACAGCAGCAGCATATACAACTTTCAGCTAAAGGTGACCACATCCAACTTTATTTCCTGCGACAGCTAAGTAGGTGCGGCATTGTCTCCTTTTTGGCAGGGGAGTGACTCCCTCTTCATTTCAGCACACTGCCCAGAGTAGAGGTTGAGCAGACCTTAGAGCACCAGAGTGATGTAAGGAAGCATGATATGAGTGTCACTCGGCTGAGAGTCAGTCTTCTCTGTGACGGTAAAGCGAAAAAGCCTGGCTGTGGCATGGCTGCTGCTCCAGGGTTCCATTTCACTACAGTTCTGGAGCACTTGATAATGTGGTTTCTGTGTGTGATCAGTGATGCATTCTGCATTTGTGTTCTTATCAATGTAGTGGTGCAGGAACATTGAAGACCGAATCTGAGTGCCTGTGCTGAACAATAGGTGTCTGAGTGTAAATTGCTGATCTACAAGCTGTGGGCAGGTGCAGGTGATAAGGGAGTAAGTAGGGATTTCGAGTCATGAGCCCTATCCTGATAAGTAGGCAGCCGGTTCAACATTGTTGTTCTGTCCATCTTCTATTGCCTTGTTCTTCTCACTCATGGACAGCTCAGAGGACTCTATATCCACCACTGCTTTCCTTGACCTGTTGAGTAAAGAACATCTCTTGTTAATATTGAATTAACAGTGACAGTGCAAGTTTTTGTTGTATCCATTGTCATTGTGCTTGTGTACTTTCTAGCCATGTGATGTGAAGTCTTTTGTCATTTTACCTTTGCCGTAGCTATGTGATGACCAAAGTTAGTAAGTAATGTCACTGACATTTCATCATTTTAGCATGATGTTGATCCTGTGATGGACAAAGTTAGTAGCTAATGTTACTAACGGGTAACTGGTCTTGACCATGCATCCATATGTGATGACTTGAGATATGAGAATGGGTTGGTTTTCTTAACCAAAGCTTTAACAGGGCAAAATGTAACTAATGGTACTGATACTGTATTATCTAACTCATGTTTTGCCCTGTGATGGTGAAGATGAGCTGCTAATATGTTAGCAACCAATGTTATTGGCTTTTTATAATTTTACCAAAAGCTTTGGCCAAAGATAGAGGCTGATGTAAGATATTTTACTATGTTACTATGTTACCTTAATGGCCTTGTGAAGGTCCTTTTACCAGTTTACCTTAACATTTGGCTTCTCTATACTGTGTATTGTTCAGCCATACTTTATAGTGCAAAAATAATAAGGTATAGCCTGATTTTTGTGTATGTCATGTATTCCTTGTTAAACAAATATTGCTTTGCAGTGTTTAGTTTTTTAATTTGGGCTTTTTGTCTCACTAGTGTGTTAGTTTGGCTGTCTTTCTTTATTTCCTCTGTATTGTTTCACAAACAGTTTGACCTACTCTTTGTGTGTTTAAGACCATACATTTTTTCACTCACAAATACACTATAATTCACATTTTATATTAAAATTTCTAACTTAAATTTTCATTGTTTCTTCTGAAGGTAGCTATGCTTAGTTTTTTGAAATTTCTAAAGCCCTAGAAAATCTGATCCTTAACATATTTATCCTTTTTCTATTGTCAAGTACAATCTTTCAGCAAAAGCCAGTGCAAGACTGGACAATCATGCAAGCCTTTTACTAGTTATTTTCCTCAAAATCCTAATCTTCTATGAGCTTAATATCTATTTGATATGCCTTTTGTTTATGCTCTAGGGAAGGATACGATTGTTAAATGATTTAGACAGGTTACAAGAAGCTGAAATTGATCATAATTTTCTGTATGCAAGTTAGTCTGTCAGTTTTGGATATACTTCCAGAAACATCTATTTTTCATACACAGTATCTAGTTAACATGGGGACTCTCTCTCTGCCAGTCGCTGTGTTTCTGCCTCAGTCACACACCCACATATATGGGCCAGTTCTTCTGCCACAAATAGCCACATTACTGTCCTTTCACACCATCCTGCATGCTTTCACCAGCCAACAAGGAAAACTTTTTTTCTCTTCAAATTAGGGCTACAATCTACAGAATATTTTTAACACACATACAGCCAGCCAAATGGTATTTGTTAAATATTGTGTGCCTTTTTACTTAAAAGAACATTAAATATTTAAAATTACATCTTTATTTTGAAAATCAAGCACTGTTTATCAAATGTTTTTAGTTTCACAACACTGACAGTTGTCATGTTTCCTCAGTGTTAACACTACAATGGCAATATTATGATGTGTAGTGTTGGTTGTAAAGAATGTGTAGTAGGGGTGGGTGAAATGGCCATAAAATAATATCACAATATTCCAATGTTAGGGATGTGGTTTTGTGTTCATGTGATCCTGTTTAAATCTGTTTCTGGTTCTGTGTTTCTCTGTGTAGCCTTGTTTGTTCATTCACATGTCCGAGTGTACTCTTTATCTGGTTTCATGGTTGTGGGTTCTGTTTCTATAAGACTTACTTGATCTTGTCATGTTTAGGGTTTTGGTAGCAATGTTAGTTATGTTTATCTGCATGTTTTTTACTTGCTCGAGTCCCTAGTCCTAGGTTTCAATGTTTTAGTGTAGTCCCGTCTCCTGTTTGGTCCGGTCTCAGTCCATGCCCTGATTTTGCCTTTCCATGTTTTGTGTTTTACTTTGGTAGATCTGCTCTAGTGTGTTCCCGTGTGCTTTACTTCCTGTTTTACTTTGTAGTATTCAGTACTCATGTGTCCTTGTCTAGATTTGCTTCCTCTTTGATTACCTGATGTGTTTCAGCTGTGCTTCCCTCCCCGCTCGTTTGCCTGTGTATATAAGCCCTCAGTTTTGTTTAGTCCCTGTTTGGTCCTTGTTGTTGTCTTTTGTTGAGCGTTCTGTCCTGTCCCTGTGTTTCTGGATTACCCTACCTTTGCTTACCTCAGTTTGGACTTGTACCAGTGAGAGCCTGTTTAATTTATTGTTGGTTTAAATAAACCACCTGCATTGCATCTTGCTTTTGTGTCTTGCGTTTGGGTCCTAACCTGCCTCTGCACTCAGCCAACCCTGATATTCAAGGTATTTTTGGAATATGAAATTATTGACAAAATGACAAAATATTTTTGGTTTTGGACTCACAATAGCTGTTGAGCTCTTGGCTCTCCTCTTACTCAACCAGGTGCTTCTGCTTGAAGTGGTGAAATAAGATTGTCTATACATTTACATATACCTGTGGTTTGTTGTAAAGCTGATCAATTGTAACCAAACCACTTCTACACTATTGAAGTTGCATCCCATTTTGAACTCCACTGTGGAGACTGCCAGTATTTGAAGATATTAAGACATTTATTTGGAATATTGCCATTATCAACATAGTAGTTTTAATTATATTAAAAATTATACCAATATATTGTGTGTAGGACAGGTAATGGAGGTTCCTTACTTTTCTCTGTTGAAGACAATGAAGTCTCTTTGGACATTATCCAGTCGCTGCTGCAACTGACCATTCTGGAGGAGAAACACACAACAACATCAACAACTCAGTGGTCACTGCTGGCAATTCTGAAAAAGCCAACAAGATTTGAGCCGATCATTAGTCATCACTGGTCGTGGACTTTAGAGGGAGAGTTCATACCTCACCTTCTCCCCTCTTCATTTATGGAGTAACTGTGGAGATGGTGTCCACCTTTAAATATCTGGGCCTGCACATCTCCAATGACCTTACATGGGCCACCAACACAGCCACCATTATTAAGAAGGCCCACCAATGCCTGTACTTTTTGAGGAGGCTGAAGTGGGCTGACCTCAATCCTGCTATCCTGACCTGTTTTTACCGGTGTGTCATGGAGAGCACACTGACATCCTCCATCACTGTCTGGTATGGAAACTGCTTTGTGGTTGACAGGAGGCGCTGCAACGAGTAGTTAAATCTGCTAAAAAAATAACAAGTAGCAGCATCCCTTCCCTAGATGACATCTATGTCAGCAGGTGCTGGAGCAGAGCATCAGGTATCATGAAGGACCCCATCCACCTGGCGCACAAACTGTTTACCACCCTCCCCTCTGGCAAAAGGTTGCACAGCCTAAAAGCAAGAACAAGAAGGCCAACGTGCAGCTTCTTTCCAGAGGCTGTGAAGCTTATGAACTCCCTGGCTTAGAGTTCACCCTGCCCTTTGCTCTCACATTGCTGCTACTGCACAAGGCACTTTAATGATGCCATATGGTTTTTAACTATGGTTTTAAATATGTGTTTATTATAGTTAATATTATTTCAATGTCCAAAGACATGCGGACTAGGTTAATTGGTGACCCTAAAATTGTCCTTAGGTGTGAATGTGAGTGTGAGTGGTTGTTTGTCTATGTGTGGCCCTGCGATGGAATGGTGACCTGTCCAGGGTGTTCCCCGCCTTTCGCCCGATGTCAGCTGGGATTGGCTCCACCCCCCCCCCCCCGCGACCCTGTACGCAGGATAAGCGGTTGACGATGGATGGATGGATGGATGAATGGATGGATATTTTAATTTGTTATTTATTCTGTAGGCTGGTGGACCTGGTAAACGAATTTTGTTCATGTTTTACATGTTTGAATGAGAACTGAGATGAGAACTGAACTGAACACTGTTCCCAGCTACAGAATCAGAATCGTTTACATTCAATGCAGATAAATCTGATTTGGTGTCACTGATCAGAGACAAAAACCACTGACAGTCTCATAGTACCTGCTGGCTGAAACACATGCAATGTATAGCTGCAAACTATTCAACAGACAGTAGACTGTAAGTACTACTTTCCTCATATCAGGTTCTTCACACTTCACAAGATGCCAGACAAGGAAACTGACCTAACTTTAGAGGACACTTATGGACACCCCACCTGCTCCATGTACTCATACATATTTTGCCCACTTAATCAAGTAAAAAACATCCGACTCTGTCATGACAGGCTGTCCTCGCACTGCTGTAGTGCCAAGACACGTAGACAGGTGCTTTCCCACTCTCCCAAGGAGGTGGCGAGGAGAGAGATCATAGACATCATCATTATGACACTGTGTGTGTGTCAGAGAGACACACTAGGAGAGGCATTAGCAAGAAAATGAACAAATGCAGAAGGGTGTGTTCCATTTGCTTGTGTGGATGAGAGTTTTTCAAGACCTACCAATATCACATCTACGTGTATACACCTTACCATAATGTAAATAAAATACAAAATTCCAAAAGTAACTACTAACTTGAAACTGTCCACTCCAAAATATCTTCACTTTGGAGGATTTCCTGAACACTCGCAAGTATGATTACATGCTGCTTCTCCGCACACCACTCCAGTGATTCCCGGTGACAGCCGGGGAGCAGCCAATGGAAGACCAAAAGCCTTGAACTACATGGCAGGGGAAGAGGAGAGGGAGGTTTTGTAGGAACATTTCAAAAGTGACGGAAAAGAACAGGAGGTGTAGAGTGTGCATTATATACTCATTGCGCATGAGTGCACGAGAGAGAGAGAAGAAACAAGAAGCAGGTCTATGGGCATATTCAGTAATTGCAAATGAAAAAAAAAGACAGTTTCTTTTCTTGTGGGTTTCTGATAACGGGGCTCTGTCACAGTAGTATCACAGAGCTCAAAAAAATAAAGGGAACACTAAAATAACACATCCTAGATCTGAATGAATGAAATAATCTCATTAAATACTCCTTTCTTTACATAGTTGAATGTGCTGACAAAAATCACAACAAAATCACACAAAAATTAGCAATGGAAATCAAATTTATCAACCCATGGAGGTCTGGATTTGGAGTCACACTCAAAATCAAAGTGGAAAACCATACTACAGGCCGATCCAACTTTGATGTAATGTCCTTAAAACAAGTCAAAATGAGGCTCAGTAGTGTGTGTGGCCCCCACGTGCCTGTATGACCTCCCTACAACGCCTGGGCATGCTCCTGATGAGGTGGCGGATGGTCTCCTGAGGGATCTCCTCCCAGACCTGGACTAAAGCATCCGCCAACTCCTGGACAGTCTGTGGTGCAACGTGGCGTTGGTGGATGGAGCGAGACATGATGTCCCAGATGTGCTCAATTGGATTCCGTCCATAGCATCAATGCCTTCCTCTTGCAGGAACTGCTGACACACTCCAGCCACATGAGGTATGGCATTGTCTTGCATTAGGAGGAACCCAGGGCCAACCGCACCAGCATATGGTCTCACAAGGGGTCTGAGGATCTCATCTCGGTACCTAATGGCAGTCAGGCTACCTCTGACGAGCACATGGAGGGCTGTGCAGCCCCCCAAACCATTACTGACCCACCGCCAAACCAGTCATGCTGGAGGATGTTGCAGGTAGCAGAACATTCTCCACGGCGTCTCCAGACTCTGTCACGTCTGTCACATGTGCTCAGTGTGAACCTGCTTTCATCTGTGAAGAGCACAAGCCGCCGGTGGCGAATTTGCCAGTCTTGGTGTTCTCTGGCAAATGGCAAACGTCCTGCACGGTGTTGGGCTGTAAGAACAACCCCCACCTGTGGACGTGGGGCCTCATACCACCCTCCTGGAGTCTGTTTCTGACCGTTTGAGCAGACACATGCACATTTGTGGCCTGCTGGAGGTCATTTTGCAGGGCTCTGGCAGTGCTCGTCCTGCTCCTCCTTGCACAAAGGCGGAGGTAGCGGTCCTGCTGCTGGGTTGATGCCCTCCTACGGCCTCCTCCATGTCTCCTGATGTACTGGCCTGTTAGCCCCTCCATGCTCTGGACACTACGCTGACAGACACAGCAAACCTTCTTGCCACAGCTCGCATTGATGTGCCATCCTGGATGAGCTGCACTACCTGAGCCACTTGTGTGGGTTGTAGACTCATGCTACCACTAGAGTGAAAGCACCGCCAGCATTCAAAAGTGACCAAAACATCAGCCAGGAAGCACAGGAACTGAGAAGTGGTCTGTGGTCACCACCTGCAGAACCACTCCTTTATTGGGGGTGTCTTGCTAATTGCCTATAATTTCCAACTGTTGTCTATTCCATTTGCACAACAATGTGAAATTGATTGTCAATCAGTGTTGCTTCCTAAGTGGACAGTTTCATTTCACAGGAGTGTGATTGACTTGGAGTTACATTGTGTTGTTTAAGTGTTCCCTTTATTTTTTTGAGCAGTGTACATAACCACCATGTGGGTGATGCAGACTACCTGAAGGACAAAGAAAGAAACAGGCAGACAGAGACAGAGGAGAAATACTGTGCCAAATGTGTCAAACATCAGTGATAGATGTGATCCATAAGAGATATGACAGATGAGACACAAGGTGTGATGTAGTGTATCACTGATGCTGTCATATTGACTTTTTCTTAGATCTAAAGGCACAGCAGAACCTGACAAATAAAAACCTTTTGTATAACCTTTTCCCATACCAAAATAAAAAACTCTGGTTTCTTCTGTTGCTCTTTTAATCTTAATCCAGGAATTTGTTTTTTGTTATTTACCATATAGCATTGGCATTGGTGATCAGTTGCAGGACAAAGTCAAGGAAGACAAGCTGCACTGCTGAATGCTTTCAATAGAGTTTTTTTCCAGTGCAGTCAGCTAAACTTAGATAGAGGTATTTATGCTATTGATTTAGAGGCATATTTTGAAAAATGCCTGACTCTTGCTCTTGACCTTTATCTTATGTCTTCTCCTCTGTTCCCTATCTGTTTTTAACTGGTATCTTGTCATACAGTTTTCTTTCCAAAGCATCTATGACCCAATTTAAACTTGTCAATTCAACTGTCCCAAATCTGGAAAAAATCCAGGTGCTTTCATTTACACGGCCAAAAAAACTGCCACCTCACCATGTCGGTTTAAGTAATCGGATTACAATCCGTCTAATCTTTCTTGGTTGTACTGTATTTACGCTTGGCTTTTTTGATACTGGATTGGTATCTAAGACGCATGAAGTGGCTATGAGTAAATACGGTCTTAAATCTGTTGAATACCACTTTGTTTTTTACATCTTTACTGTCTTAGCTTTTGCCATGCCATATCTTTAGGTCAAATTTGAGCATAAGTCAAGAGTAATGTCATATTCTTGGCACTGCATTTTGCCAAGGTTTTGTCACCTCACTTAACAATAAAATTGTATACTCTTGAAACTTTACACAAAGCTCCCTGAACTGCTGTATATATCCAAAATATAAGAATATGAACCTTAGGAAAATAACAAAACAGGAGAGTTTTAAGGTAGGAATAGGCAAATATGTCACAGAAAGGCATCTAGGTTTCTAAAAGAAAGATATTTTTCTTTGCACACTTGCTCTCTCCTTCACTGCATATGAAAAATCTATATGATTTGCATCTCCGTGCTATGCTTATTTGGGATCGGATATGAGGAAATACAGAAGGAAGCAAATAAAGAAAGATGGACATATGAAATATAGAATTAATGAAGGAAGGAAGTACATATGAAACTAAATAAGGGGGATAAGTAATGAAATCAGGAAAGAAGGAAATGCAGGAAGAAAAGAAGCACAGAAATAAGGATAAAAAGTAAGGAATTAAATAAGGAAAGATAGAAAGAATAAAGGGAGGGAAAATGAAGGTAAGATAGAAGGATAAAAGGAAAGAAAGATGCTTGCTGGAAATGGCATTCATGCACAATGGTAAAATAAGTAAATTCTTTAACTGTAGACACTTCACCACTTGTTTCTCTCTCTCTGTCTCTTCCTCTCTATCTTTATTTGATGCTTTTAAAAAGACAGTTCAGGAGCTAATTGTTCCAACTGCTGGATTAAACTCCATTTAATGAGACAAACCAACAGGGAGTGCTCTGCTGGATAAGAGCCTAACAGGGACATTTCTGAGCATCCTTATCTGTGCTTACTGTGTCTGCCTGGAGCTGGGGAAAGCTTTTGTTTGTAATGGGACTACTAATATGTTCTGCGGTTGAAGTAGGGATTATGTCACATTTAAACAATCTGTAATACATTAAACATTACCCCCAAAATTTAAAGGACCTTACCTTGAGCACAGTGGACAAAAAGCACAATATGCAAAATAATGGACCTTTTATGAGTGTGCATTAAATTACAATACAAATATAGAATAAATTTGTTAAATTTTGGATCATCGACTAGTTTAGAAAGTATAAAAAAAATGCTATGTTTTCTCACTCTGTATTGTTCTTAAATTTTACCAGAACCAAAGACATCAAACCTGTGCTGTGGATTTCAGAAGAACTGTTCATCATATGTGAAAAGTGTGAATTTGTTCTCCCCATGGGGAATAATAAAAAATGGTTAGCAGGAATACTCAAACCATAATTTGAATAGTCCAGAAATTTCTGATGTCAATAGTTTCAGCTAAGCCAGCTGTTGCTCAGTGTAAAAATCTACTTTAACTACAAATACTCCTGTAACAAAACCGAAGAAAAGTTCTCAGCACATTCCAATGTAAGAGCATGACTTGATGATTTCACATTCAGATATTGTAACTTTTCCTCAAAACCCTGCCCTCACACTCAAACAACCCCTGCTTTCACTTAGATTTGATCTGCTTCTTCTTGACCTTGTGAACGTGTCTGCAACGAGGTAGGGACAATTTGGTTAGTGGATTTTGACAGGGTTGTAATGAATGTTAAGTTACTGGAGTTGATGACAACTTGTTACGCAACACTTAAATTAAACCATGGAGTTCTCTCAAAAGATTAAGTGATTTAAACCAATGGTGAGTAAGAACAAGTAATAAATATAATATTATATATACAGGCTTGGGAAGTGACGGATTGCATGTAACAGCGTTACATAATAAGGATACAAATATACCAACTGTATTCCGTTACAGTACAGAAAAAACATTTGTAAAAACAGGGATTACTCATAGGGATTACTTCAATGGGAAGATTTTATTATTATTTAGTTTCTCTAAAAATACACTGAGCAAATAATGCATCATAACTTTTCTTGTTTGTAGTTGCGTATTTGATATTGAAGTAATCAGATTACATATAAAATATGTTGCTAGCTACTAGGCTACAGTGTACAATGCCACAATTGTTTTGTCTATGAACCTTAACAATGTCCTTCACCACAAAAGCAGGCTATATTTTGATGACAGGCTATGCAAATCAGACTGGATTATTTCATGATTTATTACTGTATTGTGTTACCATGATATAAAATGACATATACTGTAATATAAGATTTTGGCCACATCACCCAACCCCTATCCTGTAATACTTCTACTGTAGTCATACTCATAACTGTTCTAAACTGGTCTGAAATTCAGTTCTATACAGGCTACTATTTAAACATATTTGTGATAGTGATAAAATTTACTAACTAACTAAATTTTAGATTAAAAAAGCACCAATACTGTGTCACAAAATCCTCTACATTGTCAACACTCTTTTGAGTTTAGCTTTCAATAAGAAAGCTGTATTTCACTCTATTCTATCCTGACACACACAAACATACAACATATGCACAATACCCCTTCAGCACTTTGTCCATCTGTACTGTTTTTTGAATGTACCCTGGAGTACATTATCTAAATGAATTCTATAATACATTCAGTATACAATCAACTGGAATGACATCTCTGAATAGGAGAGAGAAGTGTGTGTGTGTGTGTGTGTACATATGATTGGAGTCTTCAATTTATATTGTTCTCACAGCACAAGTCCAATTTTCTGCTGTATATTATCTGTGATTTAATTGAGCTAATTTTATGCTGCATTATGAGCGTAGCAGCAACAGTGGGGAAGACACAGAGAGATAAAAGAGGAGCTAGAAAAATAGATGAGCAAGCGGACCAATACTGTATGGAGGGGGAAGTGAGAGCGACGTGTAGATGCAGCAGCATTGTGGAAGGTGTCTGAGGACAAGGGAGGAGAAATAAGGTTGGAGAGGAGAAGAGGAAAATGAGGGGAGAAGAGGAGGAATATGCAAAATGACTACAGAGCAGACCCAAGGTAAAGAGTAAGAAGCTAGCTGGGACAAGCATTAGGGCAACTAGCTTACTTCATTCAATATTGATCTGCTATGCTTAAGAAATGCTGCACAGACTGTCTCCCTCTCTTTTTCTGAAACACACACACACACAGCACTCACTTTCTACCTTAGTATCTCTTATGTGCATCTATCACAAGTGGCCCCACAGGCCCTTTGTAAATGGATATAGCAAAGCATTGCACAAACACAGACTGATGTTTATAGTCAGTAAAGCGAGTATCTTCCCAACAGACAGACCAGCTCATGTAGCTAAATATGACTACTGAAAAGAATAATATGCACATTAAACAAATCATTTAGAAAGAAAGGTGAAATGTTTCAGGATTGAATTTAACAGTATATATTTGAGGTAATATTAATTAAAAGGATTTTTGGACTAAAAGGCTTCTGAGGGGTGAAGGTGTGGTATTTAGCTGATTAACCTGGTGCCATTCACTGTTCACAGTAAATTTAAACACACAAACAAAATAGCCCATGTGACATCATTTAAAAAAAAAATGGGGCAGGAGGTGGGCAGGTACAAAAAAGACAACAAGATCAGAGGAAACATGGGAAGGACGGAAGGCTAACATTGAGATGCCAGAATGGCCACAGCATTCTGAACAAGATACAGACAACGGTAGATTACATGCAAGGCTAATTACGGAATAGAGCATGTTAACATAAGATGGGTTGATGTAAAGGCAAATGTGAATCACTCTCTAGGTTTGCCATGAAAACAAACCGAACAAACTTATTTATCAAAAGCACCTTAAAAAGTGACAGGTTTTAGGCTTTAAAGAGGAGGACTGACATTAGAGGTTTTGTGCCAAAATGGCAGTGCTCTAGAGAGGGGGTGAAACAGGACTTTCTTTATGTAATTTTCTATTCTTGACCTCAGTAAATCAGTAAATCTTTAACTGCTATTAATATTTACCACTTATAAACCTCACTTGTCTCATAAAAGCTCAGTCTTTCTTTTAATATAAGATACTTGTAGTCGTTTGTTTAAATCATTTTCACATGAACATGATGGTCGAGCTACATTGATCAAATATTGCCCAAGTGAAACCGTAATGAATAAGGTGATTTAATTAGGAAATGCAAGCCACAAAAGCACAAAACCATTTCATTGACTTAATGTTAGTTTCCCTTAGTCTGATCATAAACTGTTAATTCATCTTACTCCATAAACATAATAAATGTTTTCCTTGAAAGGCTACTATCATTATTTCATTAGAATAGGGGGCTTTTGTCTGAATGGGCCAAGGGATAACGAATGTTGTCTGGCTGCAAAGTGAGATATCTCTTGATATATACACATAAGCAGGTTTCCACAAGCAGCTGTCAGCTTTCATAAAACATGGCGCACTTCGGGCCAGCTCCTACTTCTTATTGCAAGCTGGTGAGGTATGTGCTCTAGGGTCTGGACCACACAAATTGCTTTACTTCTATTAGAAAAGAGTCCCATAAACCGTTCTAATGTGCGACAGAATGGGAGAGGTTCCAAATGTATTGACTTTGTGTGTGTGCATATTGTATGTACAAGCAAGTTTCAGTGGTGTGGTGCAGTGTTGTTGGATAGTGACCAGACCCAACACACAGTCCTGCACCATTGCTGGTAAAAGCACACAAATTAAATCACAACCTAACTGATGGTTAGTGTTAGTGTTAATTTGCTGATCTCTGAGCTTTTACTGTATCAGTGGAAAGACTGGACAAAATTGGACAGAAGCCTAGAAGTGTGGCAAACCCTGTGCTCTAAATGCATTTCTTCTGATAAACAGACCTGACTACCTGTTTTAAAGGCATATTACTAAAATCTCTCTTGTTGTAAAATGTTTTTGTGATGAAATATGTAGAAAAGAAAAGTACTTTACCATTTATATCTCTTACACATTTATATATCAGGGGAGAATGACTATCAACACAGGACAGGTAGTGACACGCCTTGCTGTACAAATTTTTTGATCTCTGGGGTTACATATTACCGAAAATGTATTAAGTACTGTGTGACAAAAGCATCTCCCAGCATGTCCCATTAGAAAACTTTTCAGAAAATGTTTGTGCAGAGAAGTGATTTAGGTGGTAGAGTGGTGTGGGAATTGTCAAAAGCAGTAGAATAGTATATCTGTCAGTAGTCAGTGATGAATGATAGATTTTCCATCTGAAAATGAAGGCACATTTTATTATCAAAATCCCTATCACAAAAAAAAAGTTTTCCATGTGCAGATGGAAAAACTTGCACATCAAATTGAGAGTTTTAAGAAAATCTTCCCTAAAATATTTCTTTTCGAAACACCCTTGCACTGCCAGATTGGGGGAAGTCACTATACCCCCAGAAGAAGCCCTTGCAGAAGATGTCAATTCTGCCTTTCTTGTCACACAGAATGTTTTTATGGTTTTATTCGAGCTTTCAACACCGTCGGTCCTATTTGGAGTTAAGATGCAAGTAAACACAAATGACTGGAGTTCTTCTAAGCTACAGTTAGTCTTGAAACAAGGTCTGCTGCACTAGACCAAAAAATAAAATCATTGCTGCCTAAATGCCTTCACTATCACTGGGAGTGTGTAATGTGTGTATATGTGTGGGTTCCTCCCACGTCTCACTTGACTGGGTGATCAAATTAACCTTTCAGTGCTTTCCTCATCATATTATCATAAACGCCCTGAGGACAACAGCTGATTTATGTGGACCGAGTGGAAGACTAGTTGATTGCATTCTTTGGCTTCCCCACACTCACAGCAGGCATCTGGCCCATTTATTCTGATGAAGGTGAGGAAGGACAGAGCTCTGAAATATGTCCTCAACATTCTTAATAGCACTCTAGACACATTTAAAAGGAAAAAAACTAAGGAGCAAGTTATCACCTGTATCTGGGCCAAACAGAACAAGTGGTCACTTTTCTTTAATGAATAATGAGCCAGGGAGAGACACGTTTTAAGAGGCATGTGTGATCCACTGAAGACAGTTCTTGTGTGATGTGTAATTATTCAAGTTTAGTTTCTAGTTCAAAGCATTACCTGTGGGGAGCCATCAGATCCCTGGTCCCTGGTTTTCCTGGCAAGCCTTTTCTTCTTCTTGTGAAGCGGTTTGGACTCCAGGATCATTTCCTCCAGCTCAAATGTAGGGTCACAGTTTAGTCTCCGTCTCTATAGAGAAGCAGACACATGCAGGTGCACATAAAAAATTTAAAACCCAACAGATCCACAGGTTAAAAAATTGAATTGTATTAATATGTAAAACTCTGAGACATAACCTAAATGCCAAGTTTACACTACAAAAGTAATAATCTGTGAGTTTCTCGTGGTTTTGATTTTGGCAGCACTATCAGTAACAGTCTGTCGTTGTCACGGTGTTTTTGCGCTCTACTTGAGATGACTTGTAAATGAGTCAGTATGGACAATAAGCTAGTGTGTATTTCATTTTTCTTGTGTATTCTGTTGTAGCTTGAGGATCTCTAGGTATGACTTTTGTGTTTGTCGTTCTTATATTTATTTCAAAGCTACATTTGCCATAACTTCATAACAGCAAATTAACATGCTGTTATGAACTGTGTATCACTTACCAATATAATGTCATATGATGCAATACAGTACAGAATGATGCAATGCACGCCTTTACTCTACAGGAAAGATCGAGGCTCAGGACAATGCAGACTCAATGCTGGGAAATTAGGAAACAGAATATAAGGGCTGAGTTCACCCTGAGTCTATAAGGGACTAAAGACAGATGATAGGCCTATAATTAGATAGAGACACTGTCAATTCCCCATCGATCATCTCTGTTTTTCCTCTGCTGTGCCAGCCTGGCCACAGGGAATACCCGCTGCTCTGCAGTCGCTATGGACTTTCATAAAGTCATTTAGTCAGCTCTTCACTTGCAGCAGTAATTATTCTTCATGTATTAATCTCTGGCACTAAGCAGTGACAGAACTTGTAACTGTGCTGCTTCACTTAAACAATCCTGGATAGAAAGTTGGTGTTAATCAACAAAGAAGTCTTTTTTAAAGCAAAAATACAAAAAATGTCCCCTTGTTTCAGCCTCTATTTGCTGCTTTTCTTTGTGTTATGTGATAATACATGCATTTTGAACTATTGCTTATTATAATTTTTTCCAGTGGCACTTCACCTAACTTGTTGTAGAGCTGTAGGTATACATGGAGAGGCTTTGTCTGCCTTTGTCTGTATCTAAGAGGCATGCACACAGGTGTGCTGCTTTGTCTTATTCAGTCTACACACTCAGTGGGAGATCCAGCTCAGCCCAGCAGGGGGTGGTGTCTACAGCTTGATTAGAAAAGATTAGATGAAGAGTGGGTAGTTCTGGCTGGATGTTTTTTTCCCCTGCATCTTTGTCGCCTCTAGGGAATTTCTGCTGTGGGAATAGGTATGGGAGAACAGTAGAAGGGAGGAAGGATTTCAGGGATGGATGGAATTTTTATTCTGAAATGTTAAAGAAGAGAAAAGTCATGCTATCATACTGTCATAGTAATATACTTTGGCATCCACAGATAGCATATTCATCATATGTTTTGTTTTTGTTGGATCTGATTTGCAACACAATATAGCAGGGCAATGTCAGGAAAATACATTCAGTTCCATTCAGATATAAGCAGCATAGTTCTGATACTCACATTGGGAATAAAGCCTGGAGGAAGCTGTTTGCTGAGCACAGCGTCCCAGTTGACATCTGACATGTAGTCCAGATCCTGTAGCTCTGCTAGACAGGAAATGCGCGTCTGGACATCTATGCACAGCAACTGAAGGAGACAAAAAGATTAGAGTAAGAAAAGTTGTCCATGGGGAGGCATGGCCCAAAAGTTAGGGGCAAGAGTCCCACTGAGACGCGAGCACATGTTTGCCCTAAAGGATATGTCTGAGAATGAGGACATGGGGACAGAAGGGTGGAAGATAGTGAAAAAAGGACGGGAGAGGAAAAGAAAATAAGACACATAATTTCAAGGGGATTTGAAGGATGAAGGGCAAATATGTTGAGCATTGATCAAATCTCTCCTTAAATTCTCACTTTCTTTATATCTCTTGCTGTTTCGCACACACACACACACACACACACACACGCTCACTCTCCCTTTCGCTCCCACATACACACACATTTACACATGCAACCTGAATGCCAATGAGGTACGAGGAGTCTGAGCACGAAGCAATGCAACAGTTTGACTGCAGTGGGTTGCTGCCAAGACAAAACCTAAATGCTACAGCAGCAGTGTCTATTAGCTTTGTAGTGGCTTAACTGTGACGCGAAGAACATACTTTTGACAGTTAATTATGGATAGACTGTTAAAATGTAAAAATATGTCTGTTACATTAAATGTACATTTAAATGATTGCTGGTAAGGAGGCATGTGCTACTTTGTGTGTTTGCAGTGAGTTTTGTTGACTTCGTACCTTAGATTTATTTACCTGTGTACTGTGTGACTTTTAACACTGAGTCACTGTTCTTTGGCAACAACACACACAATGTCCTCTTCTTGAATACTGATCGTATGATGATTATAATTATAAAGCCGCACTGCATGGTGCAAGATTTGCATGAATAAATAAACCACTACAGTAGTCTACAAAGTATTGTGCTACAACAAGGGAAGTGATCCCGTAATTAAGATTCTATAGGTGCACCTTGTTTTCCTAAATTAATTGCTGGTGTCAGGTATGGATAATTGTCTTCCCAGAGGAAATAAAGAATTCAGACCTAAGAGCAAAACTATCTCCTTCAAAGTAGCAATTGGGCTGCCCGTAAAAAAGCTAGTCTCACCAACATTAAATCATTGCCTCCTCCTCCAACATTACAACTTTCAAACTGGTCAAGGTATGCATTTTACATGGAAGTACTGTGGTACTGGAGTTCAGCTTTGTGCAGGTTTAAATATAGGACCACAGTACATTCTGGAGGTGTTGTAGACCTAATTCAAAGAAACACCTTTTGTACAATGTGCCACACTCACCCACCAACATTCAAGAGAGGTTTAGCACACTTACACTACACAGGGAACCGTTACTTCAGGTCCTGAGCACTGGTAAATGCCGCTATTCAATGGAGTGCATGTAATGTCACTGTACACTGAAGATGCTTGTTAAACAGGAGTAGCATATAAGAAACAGTCAGCATCTGCCATTGTGAGTTCACTGATGTGGCCACACTTCAGTCTGTTTTATAGACGTTCTGCGGACGTTCTTCTTAAAGCCTACCGGGTTCGGGTTATAAGCTACTTAGATCACACACACAAATAAAAATGTTATATGCATAAAACGAATGTCACTATGGACATGCTACACAATGTTAGATCAGTTAGGTTCTCCACAATTCAATCGTTCAGTCCATTTTACGGAAACCATGAGCACCAAAGTATAATTCATTCAGATTTACTGGCAAGATATCGTAAACAAGAGAGGCAATAAATAGTGGTGACTCCCTTACCTTTGAGGCGGTTATAAAGTCTGAATATAGGTCCATTCCTTGTTTTTCATAAAAATAAATCCAAGGTCAACGATAGTAACCTTTGGCTTTCATCCAAGGCTAGAGTTATTTTGATACGGGGCTCGCTCTCTCTCTTTCTGTGCATGGGGTTGGCCTAGATGTGTTGTCTCTCTTTGACTTTCATCGATTTTTTTTTTTTTTTGGTTTAAATAAACAATTTCATTGCCTGTTTCCAATCTTTGCTGAGCAAGAGTTTTGTGGGAGAGGAATTAAAGGCCTGTTCCCTATAGACATCTGTCCCAAATATAGGCTGGGATGAGTTTAGTGATTAAAGCAAATAAATGCCCGGGCTATTAATTGAAGTAGTTCAGTTACCTATATTTTTGTAGCCACCAGTTGGTATGTCTTGTAACAGAGCTGTGGTGAGGAGGGTAGTATCACGTGAAAAGCTGAGATTAATACATACCCTTTGTACCTCTGTGCATTATGCAGGTGCCACTCCTTTACCTTTCTGAGAAGAGACTTCATCTCCAAAGACCAGGCTGCTGGGTAGCTAGGATGGACCTTGTGGAAGGTCTGAAGGATCTCATTAGCTGGTGTACTGGATCTCATCACATATGGTCTCTGAAAAGAGGAGAGGAGACAATATGTCACAGACAACTTGTTATTCATAGTCATGCACTGCCTGGAGGAGTTTCTCTGATAAAGTATGTGCCTTAAAGTTCATTCCACAGTTGGCCCTCTATTCTCTCTCTTCCTCTTCTCCTTGTGCTCACCTTCTGTGAACCCATTTCCTGCACTCACAGGGACAAATGACAGAGGGAAGAAAGGATAAGGGACTATTCTCAAAACACAACCTAAACTCTTGGCCCTTCAGTGTGAGAGGGCTCTCTGTGGGTCAGAAAACAAGGGAAAGCCTGCTGAGAGTTCTTCTCGCCAGTCCTCCACCCTCTGGACTTCGTCTGGGACAGAGAGACTTCTTTCACTTAAGCCGAAGAATGGGACCATAACAAGACACAGCTAGAACAGGCTGGTTGGAGATGGACAATCTCACCTGTTCCCTTTTCTCCTAGATTGGTTCTTTACAGAAGAGCAAATATATAAATGGGTGAAGAGAAACAGGAAAGATGAAAGAGAAATGGGAGTGACGTGCTACCCGGTCAGATGCCTCCTTTTTATAACAGGCTCTTTTAGATGCTGATATCCATTATATTCCAATTCTGCACCATACAAGGCACACATAAGGTGTCAGATAACCATTAATATATTCTTTTGGAGTCAGATGTTCAGAAAGCAGGAATTGGCTCATGTATTACAATATATCTGCATTCTTTTGGAGATTAACCATGAGGTCTCCAGGTTCCCATTCTAGGGTTTGAGAAGAGTTGTTTAATTTAGAAACAAAACAAAGGCCGGAGGTGGAGAAATTAAGTGACAGGGATTTGATTTGTGGTTCTGAGATGCTGAGCTGCCTGGATCTCTACCTGCAACAAGTGATCAGGCCCAACAGGGAAGACCGGGTCTGGATAATACTAAGCTTTCCATTTTCAACAGCCAAATTAGTCTGCACATCCAACAGGCCAGTTTTTAAAATCCTGATACAGGTTTATGCTGTATAGATATAGGTGCCAGTCAGAGAAAGAAGTAGAAGAAAGTCCTTAGAAGACAGAGTTATGAAGTTGTCTGAGAGGTGGTGAGGGTGGTGTATAGAGAGAGGAGTGAAAGAAAGTTTAGGAGATGGTTTTACTTGTATGTCGCAGATTAAACAACATCCCAAAACTTTGTCATTCTGAGTAATTTCTGGGTGTGAAGGCGTGTAAGTGTGTGCTCTGCAATCGTTTTCTGAATGAGTGGAGGTTAAAAGTACTTTAAAATCACAGGACACAGCTTTGAGGAAAGAGAGAGGACAAAACATACTTTAGAAGGGTTAAAGCAAGGTTTTGAGGTTGAAGCTTGAGGGAGATGTTTTAGTGGGAGTAAGATGCAACTCTGAGGTCAGAAAGTGGACAGAATGCAAGTTCTTATGTAGTGTACCTTTCCATAGTGTTAGTGAGAAAGGTGAGAGGGAGAGCAATGACATGTCTAAAAAGAGAAATTGATTTCAAGAAACACTTCATGACAGCTCCGGATCAGTTTCAGGTGTTCTGGGTCAGTGTATACAGAGGTTACTGTAGTTTGTGTTATCATCGTCCTGAAATATGAGAGGAAATTCTGCAGCTGCAGTCTGAGCTGAGTCCAAAATGAACAGACTGCTGTTGGATCCTGGACTCGGCCAGATACGGCAAGGAGATGGAGTGAAAACATTATATCTTGTGTTTATTTCCATGACATCAGAATTAAACTTCTCCAGATGGGACCAGGACAAAATTAAATAAATAATATTTAAAAAAATCAATTCCAATTACATGGCTCTTGAAATAACTCAGATTCTATTTTCTCATTCTCCTGCAGCGATTCGTCTCACACCGTGACTAAACATTTAAACATATTCCCCGGTACGGGCAGTTTGAATGTAAAATTCAATTATAGCTTCACTCCCCCATTTGTTTTGCGAAGCCTGAGGACTTGCTTTATGTCTGCTTTTCTTCTGACAGGACTTTTCCAGCACACGCTTATAGATGTCATATGTATTATTCACTGCAGTAAAGTGTGCAGGCCATGCTGACGTGAGTTGAGATGTGAGCATGTGGTGATGGTACTCCATGTGTGTCTGAGTTACCTGTCCTCTCAGTAGCTCATATGCTGTGATGCCCAGTGACCACCAGTCGACAGAGAAGGAGTAGCCAGGGTGGGACCCCTCGAAGGTCTGAAAAAGCTCAGGAGCTGATAAAAAGAAAGATATTGTACAACAAAATTAAATAAGTGTGGTGTGTGAAGACACATACCTTTCCTAGTAGTTGAACTTTTTTGGTGTTTGTGTTAGAGCCCAGAGGCCGATACAAGGTAACTGCAAATAAATTGCTATCAAGGTTTCAAACATTCGACGAATGACAATTAAAAAAGAAAAGAATAGATGGAAGACATAACCTTCAATCAAGTTATGTTAGTGTTATCGTTGCATAGTTTGTCCATCAGAGGGCACCCCTGTTGGCAACACACATGATTGGAAGCCAAAAACCCACCACAAGACACAGCAATCAGCTGAAATAATCAGCTGTACTTTTGTTCAAAGTACTATATATAACAATTAAAAAAGTTTTTTTTTAAACTGAATTATGTGATGTTATCTTGGTGTCTCATGACTACACATTACAAATGTTAGAGATAATTTATTTATGTTATGTGTTTCTGAAGAAAAAAAAATTTATTGGCAATATATTGGAGTATATCGGATTTTAATATCCTCAAATATCAAATTTGGTATCTGTCTTTAAAATCCCATATATGTCGGGCTATAGCTTGTGTATTTTGATCCCTCTTTCTTGTTTTTAGGGACATTTTGATATATTTTGATTAATTGTGCAGCCCTCCTGTAAAAGTTGTTTATACATGTAAGTACTTCTGAACTGCAAGAAACTGACAGCAGGCGTTAAAGAAGAGCTTGAGCCATTACCGCCCAGTTTTTACATGTAACTATTGAGTTTTTGTTGTTGGTCTGGAATGAAAAAAACATAAATTCCATTCTTTTTGCCAAAGGCAAATTTTTATTATTGGGATTTTAGAGCCAATTTAGCGTTATAATGTCTTTGCAATAATTATACAATAACATGTTTTCTGGGTGGGACAAGCTATCAAAACCATTAATTTGGTTATTTGCTTGTTTCCCCCTTCTGTGAAAGTGAATAATCGTTCAGCTGTACTCACACACACAGACACCCTCCTCTCCAGTTTGCTCTGCTCTCTTGCGGAGGGGGAAAAAGTGTAGCTCATCTAGTGAAGTCTCTGAAAGAGGGGAGGGGGGTTCTTCTTTCCAGAGTACCCCTGAATAATCTATTACACCACAGAGTATTCACCTGAACTCTAGTCACACATGGTTACAAGATCATTCTCCTTCGTGAGCACGCAAGGATAAAAACACACACATACACACACTCATTTCCACACACAAACGTTGTGCTCCCCTTGAAATCCTGTTACTACTGTTGTTACTATCTGATCTCTCAGAAGCTGAATACACATTGACCTGATCACTACTGTAC
This sequence comes from Micropterus salmoides, assembly GCF_014851395.1. NCBI lineage: Eukaryota > Metazoa > Chordata > Actinopteri > Centrarchiformes > Centrarchidae > Micropterus > Micropterus salmoides. Next base: position 16,694,911 of record NW_024044681.1, read on the forward strand.
TTAAGAGTCATGAGGAGGACGACTGCAGTGGTGGTGAAAAGGATAAATGTACGTTTCTAAAGGCAGTATTACGTTCTTTAAAATGTTAAACACTACTCAGGTTTCAAATGCATCAAAATCAAGCAAATAAGCCTAAAGAATATACTACATATACTTTTTTATTTGGACACAAAGAAGACACACAATGAGGGAATGCGCCTCCATATTATGTTTATCAGATGTAGTATTTGTAACTTCAAATGCTTCCTAAACAGAATTTATGCATTAAGCTCCATAATATTTCCACCTTAATTCTGTATAATTAAACAAAGGGCTTAAGTTTATTTATAAATAGCCGCCACTTAGTTTTAGCTGCATCTTGTTCATGTCACAGCTAATGTTGACCAAAGCCAAACTCAGTGAACTTGGCTTTACGGGCTTAAGGGGGCGACATATTTTATGCTCAATTGTTGCACTGCACAAGAGCATGTGTTCCTCAATCCATATAATTCATTCCCTCATCAATAATATAATAATATGATTCATTGAGTTTTTGAAACCTACTCTAGACATGTAGGACATGTAAGAATTACAGCCTGAATCTCAGAGTGAGGAGGTTTTCTCTATTCGTTCTATGTGCTGGGTGTTGGCACTTGTCTTCTCACATCAAGTGATGAATCAACAAGAATGTAGAGAGACAAACTGCCTTCTAAACAGAAAAGGGCGGATGCTTCCTCCAGTGAAAGCTGGGCTCACCAACGTTAGTCTCTAACATCCCTTTGGTATCCTTGGGAAAATGGATTAGCAAACATAAGCATGCTTTGTGGAATTTATATAAGTTATGTTCTATGATTTATGTAAAGTAAAGATCATGGTTTCTAACTGATTCCTCTAGCTTTAGTTTGATGTCCCCAGTGTTAAAGTTTCCTTGTGAATCCTTGGTCAGTGATGTAGTTTCTTACCCATGTACGGCTTCGTTCCAGCAATGGACGTTGCTTTTAGGTCTTCTTTTACAATGGCTGCAATGTTGAAGTCTGTTAGATGGACGTGCCCTGTAGAAAAGAGAGATTATATTACCTCAAAGTGACACACACAATGTTTCTAATACACATTTACAGTATATCACTTGTGTGAATCCTATAAATCCTAAGGTGGCACAGAGCTGTACAATCGCAGAGAGTCATTGTCTACAGTAACTGTGTTTCCCCTTTAAAGTTTAAGCTTTTTCTTTTGGAATTAAATTTAACCACAGCTTACACATAGCAGGTATCCTACTTTGTATGCTGCTTATGTGAGTGTTAGATGTGCAGAAACGAGAATCAAAGGAATTTTAATGTACAACATAATACATTGAAATGATGCCTTTTCCTTTATGCATACTTACGATCGTAATGCTCTTACACTAATATTATGAAAAAGGCATTATATGCAAATTAACTGCGGCTTTGTTGATGGAGTAAAATGTGTGTCATGATATTGTGAATGAGCTGAGACTGTCCAGAGTATTTTGCTGGCAGCCTCAGTTATTTCAAAGTCAAACCATTGACCTGTGACTTTGCCATGCACTGTGAGCACCCACTAATGAGTTGAATATGTATGTGTGTGTGTGTGTGTGTGTGTGTGTGTGTGTTTCTCATATTGAGAGAGAGAGCAAGGCGGAGCAGGAGAGTTTTTGCCGCAGAGTGATTGTTCGCATGAACGGCTGTCCTCAGTAACCCCACAAACACACGTACAGTAAGACCAGAGACAAAAGCTGCATTGCCATACACATTCTGTTTTGGTTTTGATTTTTAAAGGCAGAATTCTTTATTACACACACAAACAGATAACTGTGTGTGAATATAAAGCAGACAGGAGGAGCTGGCCAGTTAAAGTGTTTCTTTACACAAGGACACTGAGCCTTAGTGATAACAGAAGTACACAAAAAATATCGTCCTCTTTTTCACACCCTGTTTTCTACCTCCATCATTTTTTTGTCACTCTGCATTATCACACCTTTTGTTTTTTTGTACCTTTCTATTCCACCCTCTTCTCCATTTTGCCTCCCATATCTTCCTCTTCTATGTTTTTTTTCCTGCTACTTTTATACTCACACACTGTTTTCAAAGCTGTGATGGTATGAGTGTAGATGTGTTGGGATGCACAGGGAGGATATCAGGTGATGCTTTACCGATATTAAAGGGTTGTTAATGCAGTCTGATGTCTGTGACAAAAGGCACAGCTGGACTGAAATGTCCGTTTAAACATTAACTGGAGCTTGAGTAAGAGTAGTGCTTCTTTTGTGTTTTCATATTTAATGATACCTCCTGTCTCTGTCACATGCTCATCTCCCCCTTTTTTTCTTTTCTGACATCATCTCTCTACCTTTAACGCTCTATAGAGCACCAAAGTCTGTGGTGTGCAATAGTAGAGGCTTTAGTTTTTTCAGTGGTAGGGCAGATATGGTGGTGAACAGTCAGTCAAAGAGAGATTAAGAGATGAACCATGGCACAGTTTCCAAATCTGTATTATGGAAAATGTACAGTGGGTTGCATTTGGGTAACAGAACTCTGTCACCAGAGTGGCGTCTGTGAAAGTTAATCCAAAGTGGATCCCTGAGAGAGAGAGAAAAAAAGTAGCTTATTCGGGGCATAGTGCTTTTATTTTAGTAACATACTAATATACTGTAACATTGCCGACTGTAGAGTAGCAGGAGTCTGCTTGTTGCAGAGACAGTGAGGAAGCTTATCAGCCTTTGTGGCTGATTTGTGATTAGGGTCACCAATCATCCTAGGCCACATGTCTTTGGGCAGTGGGAGGAAGCCGGAGCACCCGGAGAGAACCCACGCAGACGCGGGGAGAACATGCAAACTCCACACAGAAAGGCCGGGGTTTTAATTTTCAGGTCGTTCAGTCATTTTTTTCATGCCCTGTTCCTATTATTGTTTAGCATTTTGGCACGTTGTGGTGTAAAAAAATATATATTTTTAAGAGAAATATTTTTTTTTTACTCTTGCAATACTTTTCATATTATTTTTTATTCCTTAATTAAATTTCCTTGTTGCATTTGATGCTATTGCACTATTTATGAGATGGCCACTTGACTCACTCTGATCATGCGTGTGCACTAAATGAAGAGAATACACATCAAATTTGAATTTGTTAAAATAAAATATGTAGTTCAGAGTGGTTCCCTTAAATTAAGTAAAATCTCTTGCTTTTAAAACTAAAATCAGTATGTGAGATAAACCCGTTTTTGTGTCCAGTCAAACTGTTCCCTGCCTGCGAGGGTTGCAATGTGTGGTCGCTGAACAATGGTTTAGCAGGTTTCCTGGTGGCTTAGTTATCTAACATGTTCAACTGGGATTACCTCCACAACTGTCGGGGTTTGACCCTTGGGTTATATCATGCTGCTGCATAGCTCTTCTATTTTTAATGTCTCTTTGCTTACCGTTACTACAAAACACCCCCGCCACTAATGACAACTACGTGACACATACTGTACATACACAAATGAGTTTAGTAAAGGTGCCATCCTGGATCTATTTTGTGGCCTATTTTAAGTACACTTCTACATGAACTTATTTATTCATATTTGCTTTATGCAACACAACTCACACAACACTGGCACAGTCAAAGATCAGCACTTGAAACTCTCTATACTATATACTGTATATAATATACTATAACTCCAAAGCCTTTTACCAAGTCAGAGTCCCTACATACCCTCAAATCCATATCAATGCATTTATCAGTCTATGCAGTTAGTTCTAAATGTTTTAACCCACTGGCATGTGTCTACTTTTCTGCGTTAACGCACCAGGGGTGCCAGTGCAGGGGGCCCCAGCAAATAATACAGTATAGTTCAACCTGGCTTAATGTTTGCTTGCATCAGCAAATTAAACATCACACAGTAAGGTCTGTGTTGTCCAATCAAATGCATTGTAGTATGAACCCCATATATTTACCTTTCCATTTTTGTAGCAAAGATACAATTATTGCAGCAGGGAATTGTCCAGAAGTACAAGGAAAAATCCTTGTAATATAATAAACCACTGCGCAGTGTTTTGGTGTCTGATAGGACTTGAGACTTAAAGATCTTTCACTCAAGCTGCCAGATCATTTTGAATTGTCTCACTGGGACCTGATGCATCATGCCCTCAGCAACACAGCCCCTTGCAATTTTGTAATGCAGGACTGCTTTTGGTCTAACTGCCTACTTAGGCAGAAGGTAGACACGAGATCTGCATACTGTACTGATAGCTACCACCAAATGTAATTTAATAGAGCAACTGTCACAGTTTGCCTCTCAGTCCCTTCCCGCAGCCTCCTCCTCAGTCCTATGCATTACCCTCTCTTTCTGTCCCTGTCCGAGCCCCTGCTCTATTCTCTCAGGCCATGTTCTTTCCTTCAACTCCCCCGACCTGCCATCCTCGAGCAAACATATGCCCCGGAGCTTCTTTGGGAGAGGTGCGGGAAGCTGTGGTTTCCCTCACAACATGCCTGCTTTAGTAGCATGTGTGTGTTCTCACAGTGGATAACCTAGACAACGGTCCTCTTGGAGCTTCTCTCAGCATCACGGGGCTACGCAGTTACAACAAAGTGGCATCGCATGTGCATGACTAAATAGTTTTTCTCTAGGCAGCTCCCAGAGGAACAAAGGAGGAAGGGGTCAATTGCAGCTTTCAAAAATGACCTGGTGTGCAGAAGCAAACACCCTGTCCCCCCCCTTCTGATACGTCATGTTGTTTTAGACTTTAGTGGTGATGTAAACTACAGGTCACCAGAGAACAACAGAGTGTGGGTAGGATGCATGAGGAGGAGAGAAGTAAGTTTAAAAGGACACATACACATTCAGTACAGTGAGAGTGTTTGTTATGCTTTGGAAATCAGGCTGAGGTTGACAAAGCTGTCTCCTTTCTCCTCCCTCTTTATCTCTTTTCTTCCCATATCTCCGTCTCTCTCTGCCTACCCTGTTTTTCTTCTTCTGACAAATCTTTCTTTCCAGAAATGTTTGCTCATCACTTTCGTCCTTCTTGTCTTGTCCTTGTGGCTTTTCCCGTTTGTCTCACAATTTTTTTTAGTTTCTCTCTCTCTCTCTCTCTCTCTCGCCCTCCCCTGTCTCTCTCTCTCTCTGTCTTTCTTTGTCTGCTTCTAGTTTGTAGCGACAGCAGGGCTGCCATCCCACATATCTCCTCAGGTCCCCTAAGCAGCTGCCCAGTGCCCTCTGAGATCTCAGGACTTGTGTGTGTGTGTTTTTGTCTGTATACCAAAAATATACACTTTTAGTCTCGGGCTAATATAGTTAGCAAAGCCATATGCCACACGTGACTGAAACAATATCTTGTTCAACATGACATTACTCCCATGCATAAAGCCAGGTCCATAAAGAAATTGCTTTCCCAGTTCAGTGGCTTGCACAGAGCCCTGACCTCAACCTCATCCAACGCCTTTGGGATGATCCGGAACGCCGACTGCGAGCCAGGCCTCATCACCTGGCCGACTTCACTCACGCTTGTTGTTGAATGGGAGCAAGTCCCTGCAGCATATTACCACATGCTTTTTTCCTAAAGGTGTAATGTTCATAATGTTGTAATACTTTGGCCATGCAGTGTACACGTGCATGCTGTAACATCCCATCTTAGGATGTCTGTGTTCCTCTAGGATGGATAATAACAAGAAGCATGTTATTATTCCTCTTGATTAACATATTGAAGAAATTTACAGTCTCTCTTTACGTAGCCTTCATTTACAGTAGTTCCCCTCCCCCTGACAGACACACTGCTCTCTCTGTCTCTTTTGTCATTGTATGCGCGTGCACGTGTGTATGTCTATCTGTGTGAAACTGAAACTGACAATAAAGCCTATGATGAGACTTAATCAATCATTCAGAACAGGATTTCCCCTCACAGCAGAGAGGACGCAAGATGAATAACTGCCTGTCCTCCACACTTTTATCACATCACTCCATCTTATTTCATCCCATCATTCAGAAAGGAAAAGCACCATGTAAATGTCACAGTGCTTCACCTGAAAATAAAAATGCACTTGTGCAATCCTTCTCTATGTTGCATTTGTTAAAGTAAGTTGTATTTTCCTCCTGTATGATGCAAGGCCTATGTAGGCAACGGCTGTGAAACCAGCCTTTCAACTTTGATCTGTGCAGCAGTCATCCCAGAAGTTGGAGGTTTGGTAAAATCCTTAGTCAGAAGCAGTTAACTAGCCGTGTGAGTCAAGTTATAACCATATGTAAAGAACTACAAAACCTAATTAAATCTTATTGTACAGTTTCTGTACTCCATCCCCTCACATCCATATGAATTAATAAAATAGAATTAGAGAAGGGATCTTACCATGTTCATCCAGTAGTATGTTGTCAGGTTTGATGTCTCTGGAAGGGAAAACACAAACACAGTTCAGGGGGATTAGTATGAGTTTAATGTCTTTATGTGCAGTGAGTATAATCAGGATCAGATTGTATTTGCATGTAATTTCTGTGCAAATATTTAAATTTCAAATTTGCAGCGTTGTTTGAGAACAAGCAATCGTGGGATTTGCAGATCTGGCCCAATGTAGAGAGACAGAGTCTTTAGTAATACTTAAATCAAATATGCAAAGTATGAAAACAAAAATGCCAGTTTAGTATAATTTGTTATTACCTTAAACACCTGAGTATTCTTGATATGTATCAAGCTTAAGCCTTGCTAAGCAGCCCAGTGTTGTTTGGGGTGTGTGTGTGGATATAACTGTGTGAGTTTGTACCAAGTACCACAACGATAATGGACAGCTGGTCAACACTGGCTTCCACACTGCTCTCTTTTGTTCACTATAACTCTAAATCACTGCTTTTAAAAATCTTTCTGCTTAAAAGGTACGCAAAAGTCAACATTTACTTATGACTCAAAACAGATTATACTGTTTAGTATGAGGCTACATCACAATGCTGTGTCTGTGGGCGTGAAACCATAAGATTGGTTATTTGTTGAACAACCAACCAACAGTGTGACTTTGACACTGGAGACCAGGCTTTGCAGCTCCATTAGTTAGAGGTAGGAGATGCAATGTTTTAATTGCCTTCACTTAAGCATGACTTCATCAAAGGGGAGACAGATCATAAAACACACAGAAGCTGTTTATTAACACTTTGAATGAAGTGACAAACAACCTGGTTAGTTTGGTATGAGACCTTGTTGGAATGTCATGCATCCTGTGTCAAGCTATTATATTCAAATTAGACAAGGATATAACTTTTGACTTTCAATAATAGTGAACCCATTGGACTAGTCAGAGGAATTATTTAACACAGTACCAAAATGTTTCGAAATCAGATCAGTGGACATCACTTAACTTTAGTCACCACCAGCCTCGTCACATCATCACACATTTGGTTCCATGAGATACACTGTTAAAAATGTGCTTTAAAATAGTTATCTTCAAGGTCCTTGATTTTGGTTTGTTGCAACATCTTTAGTAATAAGTACACACGGCTTTCGCTTTTCAGCACTGCACTTCCCACAGTTTACCTGTAAATAAAACAGTGTGGGTGGTACTCTGCTGTCTTGTTTACTGATGATGACGTTTGAGTTTCGTAGGTGGCCCTCTCCTCTTTGTCTGTCCTGCCAGGGAGGTTGCATTGCTCATATTAATTACCCAGTTCTTCTGAACAAACCACTTCTTCTGCTGCTGACGTCTTAAAACAAAACACTTCCTGTGTGCCAGAGAAATACCCTACAACTGCGTGCACAGGTCACCAAATGTAAAAGCTAGGGGAATATACAGTAGGCTGACTCACTATTGTGTTGAATCATTTTGCGTCAGTGAATGATAAAAATGGACATATAGTAATGCATATTGAAACTTTAAAATGGCACTCTGTTGCACCACTGTGAACCAGGAGTGTGAAAAAAATGGCTATCTAATACTTTTGAAGGGGAAGAAGGCACAGCAGGTTAAGCTGTGGGAGTAGCTGAGACACCTGAGAAGAGGAACAGGTGTAGAATGAGGCTCTTATTAAAGTCACTGCTTCTGCTCATTTCTCATGATCCTTTAGTTCTTTTTTTTTTTCAGTTTTTCCTCCCATTTTTCAACAAGCAGATGTTTGTTTTTCTGCACTTATTGTTTACACTTTTCTTTGACACCACATAAATCCAAATCACATCCAGAAGCAACACAGTTACTCCAAATTGTTCTGGTAACCAAATCTGTTCTTGGAAACAGAAAGCTACCTGTTACACTAAAAGATGTATTGGATCTGGTGTTAAGCTACTATACAGAGATTATGAGGAAAATAAATTACATAAAACACTACACAGGAAAAGTTATACTTACGTATTGTTGGGTACAGTGAATACTGGCTGTGTATGCTCCCGTTCTTGCAATTTTATGCTTTGAAAGAAATGTCATTGATTTGCTTTCCTTTTTCCATAGAAAAGAGTTCCTTTACTGACACTTAGCTGATCAACGTCAGTTTTAGCCAACACACTATGTTTTTAATGCACTATATTTTTGCTGACAAGAGTGACATTTATCATTTTACCTACTTGTGTTTTTTTGTTGTTCTGATTTCATTCTGTACATTTGTTGATAAATGCTCTCCTTTCCAAATCACCCTTTATTCTTGTTAAATGAATGCACCACCATTGAATATTCTTCAATGTACTGGAGCCATATAAAGTGAAGTAGTAGAGAGAAGAATACATTTTACCAACAGATTTCAGAGCAACACAGACTGTGGATTCCCAAATTGATTCACAGTGGCATAAAGGCACCAGTTACAATACCAAGGTTCCTGACTGACAGCCAGCCACATCAAAGAGCTCAGTCCTGAATGACGTCCCTCCTGGCCATTTATTCTATTTAAAAGCAACACTATTCTTCTCATTTTCACTGATCTTTATCTGTCCTTGACACTGTCAACTGTCTTTTTCTGTCCTATCCTGACGTTGTATGTGCCCATCAGACTATTCCCGAATATTTTATTTTTTGCGTTTAACCTTTTTGGTTCCCACCACTGCCCCGTGACACAAACACATGTCATGCACAACAACGCACACTTAAAGTGTTGGACAGCGTCAGATTGTGATAATTACCTTCCTCTCCTAAGACATGTTTTTTCATGCCCATTTCCCCTGTGTAGCTGCAGATTTAAAGAGTGGAAGGGCACAGTGAGTCCTCTGCTTCTCTCTACTCTCTCGTCTCTGGAACGTATCCCCATAGCTCTCAAAATGCTTAAACTGGAAAGATGATATTCAATACTCAGCGCCCTTCTCAAATGTTGCATTTGTTCTTGAAATGCAACAATTACCACATCCCTGGAATTGACCAACATTATAGAATGAAGACATTTGAGAAGTACCTATTGTGTATGCATTTTCACGGATGGTGAAGTCAACATGCTATTCCTAAACATTCACAAGTGTTTGTTTTTAATGATTTGATTTGCAGTCAAGTTAGCAGGGGATTTCATTCAGTGAGTTCACATGAATGACTCCTGTGACAGTAGAAGCAGCAAAAGGACAATGGGACATTCAAGAGGACATTCGAACCATAATAGTATGGAGACTGTAGCACACTGTAATACACACACACACCATCTTTGTGGCAGTCTCTGCTGGCAGCCAATGCACTGTGCATCCTCAGTGTTAGTCAGCGAGTGTCTCCTCTAATTGAGTCAACTGCCCTGTAGGAACCCAGCAGTATTTATCATATCAAAGACCATGCTGACCTGTATTTTGTGTGCGCCTGTGTGTGCGCATATGGGCATTTCTGTGGCACACTCACGGAGACAACCTGTTGCATGGAGCTCAGCTCTTGGGTGCTTTGGCAGATCGAATGGCGTGGGCTCAGGTGGGGGTGAGAAAGGTCGACCATGTAAGCCTTAATTAGCTGACATTTGCCTCAAAGGCTGGAACTAGGGGAGAGAGGAGGGGCGTCTGCCGCTGCTTAAAAAGCAGGCTCTGAGTGAGAACAAGGATGCCTTTTCAATAGCTAAAGGCCATGCTGCCATTGTGAAGCCACAGGACAAGGACGAGATGAGACAACTGGCTCAAGAGATAAAGCAAAGAAGCAAGGCTCATTAGAAGGTGGCGCATGGTAAAAGCCAAGCTGTTTAGAGGATGATCATGGCCATGGCTCACCTGTTCCTAGCAAATGGAGCAACTTAACACCTGTTTATGTTTGAAAACGCTCCCTTCCTTCTTTCTCAGATGTGTCTATGACAAAGCATGTCATTTTCTTCTGTAATCTTTATTCAAACTTTCATATATTCTAGATTCATTACACAGAAAGTGAAATACGCCAAGACTTTTTTGGTTTTAATCTTGATGATTACGGCTTACAGCTCATGGAAATCAAAACTCCAGTATCTCAAAACTATTTGAATTTTAGAATGAAGAATTTGCAAAACACCTAGTTTTTCTGAGCCTTTAATCTCTGGTTCTGGTGCTAACAATGCACTTTTCCATGATATTGAAATTTTTTGAGATGCACCTGTATTACTCCAAATGCTCCACAAGTAAGAGGTGCGATCTTTGTACAGCTTTCAAAATAAACATGGTTTTTACATAAATCATTTTGAGTCTGACCAAAAGTAAACACAGTAAACGAGCTGTCTGAAACAGCCATTATGGCTCACTGCATACAAATATCCACAACCGAGGCAACTTATGTGTGATATGTGATGCTGATCCCAGCTTCTCAGTTGGGTTCAGTTTAATGACGCATGAATTAAATTCTATTTTCCTTTCATAGAAGCTGACCTAAAAATAATTAAGTTTTTCTATCAAAAAAAAAGTCATAATGAAATGTAGGTCAGACAGCTCTGTTATGACGATGTCTAGGGAAAGAGCAGCGCTAATATTCACAGAATGTTTTTTTTTTCCTTGACTCAGCTAGAGTCTTGTAATGTTTCAGTCATGTTGTTGATCCATTGCTGCTTTTTTGAATCACCATCACAGCTACAGGAAGGCTATGATTTTGAGTTTTAGTTATTAAAAAACACTAGAAACCTAACCATAGTGAGGAATTCCATTGATATAATTAAATGTTTCTCCATGCACTGTGTATTGCATTTAGTGACGTGTGAAGTTTTTAAATGAACTCATCTGTATGACATACCATCCATTTTTTTATAGTAAAAGAGGAGAATGTACTCTCACTTGTCACCTGCATATTTTAGTTTCTCCTGTGTTTATTAGCCTGGAAAACCACTATGCTCCGTTTATTAGCGCTGAGGAACAGATGGGTCTTTTGCAGCTCCGGTCACACCAGCGCTGTGTGACTGTTTGACTGCTTGCCTAACTGACACCTCAACCATCTGCAAGCGTTTACCACTTTGAACTGGATGCTTTCAGAGATGGCACAACAAAAAGGCGTATGAGATGAAAGAGTTACACTATTCTATCAGATGAAATGTGATGGGGGGGGGGGGGGGGGGGGGGGGGGTGTTGGGAAATACTTAGAATAGTTTGTGACTGTGTGTACGCCTGGATATGATTTGAATTACTTCTAGCTCCTAAGCTCAGATCCTACAACATTCACTAAACTACGAGGTAGCAATTTGTAATCATCAAGCATTCTTTGTCAGTGCTGTAGTACACAAAATTGTAGCTCTTTTAGGTGAACACTATCCTGTCAGATTTTCCGATTTTTTTTTCATCTGAGATTAAAAAGTGAAGAAAACATTATGATAATCAAATGTGTTTTACATATGAATTGGCAGCTGTGTATGAATCACTTGGCCATGAAAATTAGGTTGGGGAAACAGAAGAAGGTAGGGAAGGAGATCTAAAGTAGTCGTATAAAATATATGAAAAACCGAAAGAGGCTGAAAAGGTAAAAAGGATGAATTGAGAGAAATAGTTTGGGATGTACAGGCCAGAGTGGGAGCAAGGAGGTGGTGAACTGAGCACTAATTCAGATAGCTTTACATTACATAGTACTGTTTTGTAAGAATAAATTGAGAAACTGGAGAGCCAATGAGACAACTTGGACTGGCCAGAGAAAGAGGGGATGAGATCTAGTGAGCTACGGGTTAAATCAAGACAGAGGAGCAGAGAGTACAAAGAAGAAATTGAGCAAGTAGGGTAAAATGATTGAAGTGAGCCATTGGAGAAGGGAAGGATGGAGGAAAAAATTTGGGGCTCTTCTGAGTGAGGAGTGAGACGAAAGACCAGGAGAGCTCAGTGCAAGCTGATCCCCTCGGCTTTTCTCTCGGTTGACTGGCCCTACAAGCTATTACCAGGATCTAATGGCCTCATTACAGCCTGCTATCAGAGGCAGAGGGGTAACTGAACCCTGTACCTGGTCATATGATACTGCACTGATACTGGAGCGTGCAAGCACACCTGAGAATGGAGGCTTGTACACACACACACCACACACACACCACACACACACACACACACACACACACACACACACACACACAGGTCATGCAACCAACCTCACTCAGATCCTTATGAAAGAACATATATCCACTCTTCCCTTCCATTAGATGTGAACTGTGAGGCAGTAAGAGCTCCCACAGGATTTTCAGGGAATAAAAGGAGATATAGTGTGATAATAATGACAAAAATCTGTCACATTTGATGACGAAAACACATTTTGTCTGTCTACAAACCAGCCCAGTAGTGGAGCACACGCAAATCCTTTGTTATCCTAGTTGAGTTTAGAGTAGGGTAATGTCTGAAATGTTTCAGAACTAGAGCAGATTTGACACCCACATTTTGGGTCTTTTATTTTTGGGTCAGTCGACTATCAAAATAGTCGACTGGCTGTTTGATTAATTGACTAATCGTTTAAGCTCTACTTAATCATTTTTGACATTTTTCTGTTTTCTGGCTTTGGGATAAAATAAAGAAATGTAGGTGGATTGCCAACAGCCATATAAAAATCTTTAATTTAGTGGATTTCTCTTTAATTAATTTTTTTTTTTTTTTAAATCCATACAGTGAAATTGGTGTTGCAGGTTTTCTGGGCATATAGTGCAGGCAGTTTAATCAGAGGCTCTCTCATGGCGATGCTGCTTTTGTAGCTCTCTTCTCCACTTCAGAATAAAAGCGGAGAGCTGTTTGAGATTGTGCCTCTGCCTCTCTGTCACAAAGGAGAGTGGAGGAGCCCCAGAAAGCCCACGGCTCAGCTACATCACACACAAAACAAGCAATACACACATACACACGCATGAGCCCAGTTAACGCATAGGAATACACTCACAGATGCACACAGTGTCAGAATCCTTCAGTTCTAAGTACCCACGCCCACCAGCCGCCGAAGAGCAAGTCAGACAGCCGCTGCCTTTGAACGTGAATTGAAAGCCAAACTAGACCCACAGAGGCTAACAGCTCCAACCCAGCGAAGTGCTGCGTCTCTCTCTCACCCTTTCTTCTTTCTGTTAAAGAGAAGCAGCTCTGACAAGTGTGAGAATGGCACAGGTACGTGTGAGTGTGTGTCCTTGTGTTTACACACCTTGGTAAACATTGCGTGTGTGTGTGTGTGTGTGTGACAGTAGCAACTTTTGAGCTGAGAGATGTTCATTCCTTATTCATTAACACATACTAAGTGTGTCTGGTTGACGAAAGTCGGGCTCGACAAGTCCCCGGTCTACTTTGGACCTGATTTTTGGGAGAGGGAGAGAGTACACAGCAGACACTGAAAGCAGCCAGTCGGCACTAAAAACCCAAGGCCAAAACTCACATCACAATTATGAGTGATGAATAATTCACTGAGTCAGAAACATTCAGGGAGTGTTACACAAAATGTTAGCTTTCTCCGCCCTCTCTGACTGGCTCTTTGATTCTGCATCTCTGCCTGGATCTCCTTCTTCCTGTCTCCCTGCCTGCCTTTCTGACTGTTTGAATTTGTTGCTTCCTGCCAAAATCTCTCTCCTTCTTTATTCTACAGACAGACACGTGAGTTAGATACACAAGCAGGCAATTAGTGATGTTTTAGGAGCAGACTATCTAGTAAACATTCTCTCATGTTCGGAGCACAAACCTCCTCCCATCGGCTAATCTGCTGTTGAGAGCTGGGTTGAGCTGAGGGAGATTTTTCCACCAAGATAACGCTCAGTTCACCCTTTCATGGTGGAAATCAGAGAGCTGGCACCAACTGGCACCTTAATCTGCATTTATGAAATATGAGTGTCCCTCCCTCCCTGCCCTCCCTCCTGGTTCTTTTTTTCTTCTGCTGCTGAGAAATAAAACATTAAAACACTCCATGAATAAAGAATACTTCACTTGACGACATGACAAATGCCCGCCATTTCAAGCAGCTGATGGAGAGTAAGAGGAAGGGCTTAGTCTGCGTCCATGCAATCTGCAGTACTGTGTATTATCTCTTAATTTTAAGAACCATCCATGAGAAGACCCACTGAGTTTTTTGGGGGGTTTTTACCCCCTTTCACCTTCAATTAACCAGATAGCTGAATTAAGACATTTTCCCTTTTGGCAGCTTGGCAAAAGGTCTCTAGAGGAGAAGGGGATGAAGGAGCAAATAAATTATTTGAAGCAGTGCTGTGCCACTCCCTCAGAGAAGAAGACAGAATCTGCACAACCGAGACCAAGAAACGAGGATGAGGAAGAGAGGAGCATGGGAAAGAAATAAAAGTACTGTATAGAAAATGGCACAAAAGGGGGGAAAAGGGGAAGAGCGATAATGAGAAAGATTATAAGGGAAGGCACTGCATACTGTGTGTTTGTGTGTGCTTGTGTGTGTGTGTGGGAGGGGGGGGTTTGTGTGTGTGTGTGTGTGTGTGTGTGTGTGTGTGTGAGAGAGAGAGACAGAGAAAGAGAGAGAGAGGAGATGGGAAAAAGAGATCATAGCTTGCAAAAGAAAGTCCTCCTTGGCTGAAATAGGCTTGCCGCTGCAACAGCTGTGTCTAAGAAAAAGGAATCTGAATAAATAGACTGGACAATTTTCTCAATTCTTTTGATGATTGTGGCACTCAGCTGCAAGCCCATTTGTTCCAATTGAAGATGGAAATCTTTAAAATTGCATCACAAGTACATCGCCTTAAATTGCTAAGTAGCTGGGGACAATGGCAGACTTTATTCAAACAAGAGTAAATAGTGAATTTGTTTTGAATTATTTTCAGCAACAGATTAATACACATTTGGCACTCAAGTAAGTCTTTACAGCAGCTGGACAGTGTATGTGGCATTGAGTCAAACTAGAATGCCCATGTTCATGGTCATAAAAGAACATGATACCCAGGACTCATTGATGTGTTTTTAATCGTTTTAACAATTAGGGTCTGTGGCACAGAGGAATAAACTACAATTAAACTACTACCTATATATCAGGATTTTAGTACACAGACAATACTTGTTGTTATGGTTTTAGTCTTTTCATGGTATCTGTTCACAATAAGAAAAAAATGTAATATCGGCAGTCTTATTTTTAAAAATTCTAATTCAAAATAAAATTCAACAAATATTTGAAAGAGTCAAAGTCACCTGGCCACATATGAGCACATTGTGAAAAAATAATAAATGTTCATTATTTAAAATGTCTGCTATTCCCCATTGAACAGATACAAACAACACATACAAAACGCATGGCACAGACAAAGCTTCTGTATTAATTCATAAAATAGCTCAGCAACCAAGTGCAATACCATCTTCTTGAAGTCTAAAATTTATGCAACACATTGATGCTTCAAACCAGTGTATTTCTACATCAATCTGTGTATTGTACATGTTTCACTATGAGATTACACAATCATGATTATCATAATGAACTTTCATCTTAACTGTAAGCTGACATCTGTCTGCAGGATTTCTATCCATCTCTGTCAGTTTGATAAGAAACAAACAATTAGTCCCTCCCACTTTAATGGGCAGCGTGTTTCCTAAATTAAACTGTGAGGCATATTGACTCGTTAGGGAGCGTCTGCTGGCTGACAACATGAAAGTCTTTCCATTAGGAGGAGAAAATGCACCTGAGGGTTCAGCCATATATTATTGTTGTTGATGTCAAAAGGATGTGGTGAGGTAAACTTACATAAACTCACTAACACACACACACACGCACACACACGCACATGTGCCTTCCCTTGTCACACACTTGCCATTTATGTTTCCACTTGTTTGGAGAGACTCATCAAGTCTCTGAAGATGTCATCTAATTGAGACTTATTCTGTTGTTAATAATTGAAACTCCTCAGAGAGCTTAGGGTTAAAAACACTGACTAGCCAACCAGATATATGTCATCCTTGAGGTTAATCATATTCTGAGCATGATGTCTCAAAATGCAAATACAGATCAAAATATGTCCACAAATATATGTTTTCCCACCACAGAAGGATTATTTAGACAAAATGACTGTACATAACGTGTGGTAGAATGTAATGTAAGGAATTTAAAGTATAAGTGTCTATGAAAACATGGGTATGTATTTTTGTTGTTGTTGTTGTTTTGGCCGTCATTTCAATCGTTAATAATACCACTGCAGTCACCTAGTTAATTTCTAAAAAATATATATATCAGTGGGAGTATGACACATAAGCAGCAGACATTTATATAAGTTTTGAACTGCCCCCCAGGTTAGCCAGACCTTTTTTTGTAGTTATTACCACCCACATTTCTGGTGCACTCTCTCCAAATAAAGTAGTTTAGATAATCTGACTTCAGTTTTCATCTAACCACCGGTCTTGCCCGTTCTTACTTCACTGTTGCGAAGCTACAGTATTTCTAAGAAATTATTTTGGTGAGTACATTGTTAATGCAACCAATACTGGGCATAAAATAAAATAAAATAAGACCCAAGTTGTAATAAACCTAAATTATCTTTTAACTTTGTGTATAACTCCAACAACAACAAAAATTAGTAAACTGATTTTTAGTTTAGATATAGTATATTTAAAGATAAGTATTCTAAACACATATAAACCAACATTTCCCCTGCTTTTTAGATTTCAAATGAAATCTATTTCCACTATGTCAAACAGGGCAATATAATAAACCTCCACCTTGCATAATACCTAATTCTCAGAGGCTCATGTATGTCCCGCTGCCCTCTCGTCGATTTTCCATTAAGGCTCTTTCAAGATGAGCTGAACTGCTGTCGTTAACCTCATTACTGCACTGCCTTGGCATGGTATTGCCATACAGTTGCATACAGTAAGAGCTCATTATTTAAATTAGCAAATACTAAACACAGAGATATCTGTTGTTGTCACTGCTGTTGTGTATATTATGTGCTATATAGTTACAGACAGAGACAGAATTCCTCTCAGGAGCTTTACTCTGACCCTGACACGCTTTATATCTACATTTAGCAATTTCTAAGCCAATGAAATAACCTTCATTCATATTCCTGATTTAAAATGTCAACCAAATAACAATTCTTAGAGCACAAGTGGGATCCAAATAGACTCTAGTCTATTACCAGTGGTTTTAAATCAAGTTCCCAAATAGTTAATAAAGATATCCCCAAAGGATCTACATTAGGACCCCTACTATTTACTCTGCACTTAAATAATATTTATTTTCCAACTGAGCACTACTGAATAGGTTTCATTTGCACTGGGGACACTGGGGACATGTCCCCACCACTTTTTTGAAACGGCTGATATTGTCCTCACCACTTTTTGAAAGCATTTACTAAAAGTTTTATGAAAATTAGGAGACTAGGAGAAAGGTTTACTTGCACAATATGAATGAATGAATAAAATTCTATGTAAATATAGAAGAAACAGATCTGCCTTGTCCAAAAAAAGTAACTTAGGCTAAAAAACAAGCTGCTGATTACTGCATTATATTTGATAATATTATAATATAATATTCTGAATTGTCACCGGCCACATGAATTTTGTTTCCGTTCATATAAATAAAGACATTTCCACCATAAATTGGTGCAGAAAATGTCTCTAGAATGCGGGAAATTGAGAGTTCAATGCTCAAAACCCCCCAATAGAGTAGCCTTTTTCAGCCTTTCAATATTTCTTCTAAATAGCATTGGAGAATCTTCTTATCTTGCTCTCGTGACTCCAATATTGTGCATTATCACATCTCATGGACTAAGTGTTTCATCACACCCCTAATATGAGCCCTAAAATGTCCCCACCACTTTTTAACACAAAGTGACACCCTTGTTCTGAAGGTACCATGTTCTATGCAGTTGCCTCTACCACAAACCTTTCTTGAGATTTCATTCTGCTTTTGATGACAACCAGACCTCTTTCATTAATGGTAAGCATTTAGTTAAGTCTATAAACAACAACATATGCACAAACACTCCTAACGACTCCTAATCCATGACCTTTGATCTGTTCAGAAATCCAATCAATTGAACATTGGATTATAAATACTTAGAATTTGGTAACAATGATAATTGTCGTACTAAGTAAAGGACTGCATTGGGATTGGGAAACCCCCGGGACCCCACGCAGATTTTACAGGAGCGATCAGACGTTAAGTAAGTCCTCTTAGATGACTGTGAACTAGACTGAATCTGAACACATTCACTGGCATTGCCATGGATCCACATACATGGTACGGTGGCTCATAATGACCAAACAAGACAATCATTAAGCTAAATGATCTACAAAAATCTAATCAAAATGTTATGTTTAATACAGAGGAAGAGAATGTCATTTTGCTAAGTCATTACTGACAGTTATGCATTAGAGGACAACATTGGGATTGGAATTATGCGGCTTTTGTGGGAGTGGGCGGTTTAAATGTAGTTGTGGGCAAGAGCAGCCGTCTGGAACACACATATTGCGGGAGCGGTTGGTAATGGTAATGGCAGGAGTGGGATTAAGAAAACATGCAGTCAAAGTGAATGACCATGACACCAGATCACAGAATAGGTTAGCTGGAAGGTTCCTAGTGAACTGGGGATGACTTGTTCTGGAACTGCTGGAATGAACTCTGACATAAATTAAGGTTAGAGACAAACTTTAAAGTTCCCTTTACTTTCCTTATTTTTAATAATATTTGTTATTGTTTTGTTTAGTGTGTGTGTGTGTGTGTGAGAGATGAGTGCTTTGTGTGACGGATTTATCTTGTTGTGAACTTATACAGTATGTAATTTGTTCATCTCAATGAGACTTCATGAATAAATAAAGCTTAGCTTTACTAATGTGGACATCAAGCCATCATATTGAACCCAACTACTGCCAAGCATCTTCTGTCGCAGTCATGATCAAACTCATAAATAACATAATTATCGTCATGTTGCATGCGATTAATGTCATTATCGTCATTACTCCCCTCATTATCATCAAAATCATCAAAAACTAACGGAAGGAGAATGTGTGCATCCTTCATTTACACACACATACACAGGTGTGTGGACACACACACACACACACACACACACACATACACACATTCTGAAGGTTTTAAGTGCATTTTCTCTGTGTACCAAAGTCAGCCCGTCCACATCTGAGACATTATATATTCAATTTCCATAGAGATGAGCTCAGAGTTACTTTGAGTTCCTCATCCTATTTGAAGCTAATAAATGCAGATTGAAAAGATGTTGATTCCGTCTAAACAAACGCCCCCAACACCTGCACATCAAGTGGGGAGTCTGTCCTCTCCTGCACTAAAATAGAAAACATAATTTAAATATTCACATCCCGCAATGGACTGAATGAATAAGCACATTAATAACCCGTCCCATTTATTTCCCTCTCTCTCCTTCCTGTGAAGGTTTAAGAGCGTGGACAAGTGCAAGTAGTATGCGTTAAATGGCATAATTTGTTATCTGGGGGTGTTGATAAATTAGTGTGCTCTGTTGCAGTGATGTTTCCTATTAGTCATCAAGGCCTCTCTTTCTCTGTTTGCCGCTTTTCCAGAGTGGAGGAGTAAGTCTAAGCAGGGGATGGAAAATGGTCAGTGCCTCAGAGATTGGAGCAAAGCACCGCTCATGCACTTTATGCTAAAAATGTATGCACTTAAAGTACTGCAAAAAGTGTACATTTTGTTGTGCTTTGGTACCCTGCAGTATGTGTTTCTGGATCTGAAGTCCTCCTACAAATGATTACAAGTACTTTGAATCAGCAAACACATTAAGTAAGAAACTTATTCTAATTAATTCAAATTCCACCCAGATTCTGTTTTTTCATCAACATGAGCAAATGTTTATTTTGGGCATATATTTAAAACAAATGCTCATTAGTGTATGGGCGGCACGGTGATGCAGTAGTTAGCACTGTCGTCTCACAGCAAGAAGGTTGTGGGTTCAAACCCCAGTTGTGTGGAGCTTGCATGTTTTCCCTGTGTCTGCGTGGGTTCTCTCCAGCTTCCTCCCACTGTCCAAAGATATGCGGTCTAGGTTAATTGGTGACCCTAAATTGTCCTTATCTGTGAGTGTGAGCGTGAGTGGTTGTTTGTCTATGTGTGGCCCTGCGATGGACTGGCAACCTGTCCAGGGTGTACCCTGCCTTTTGCCGGGACCCTGTACGCAGGATAAGCAGTTGACAATGGATGGCTCATCAGTGTATTTCATGTTTTTTATATACAATACTCTCCTGGTAACTAAAGCATGATTAATGTTTTTATGGTTGTATTTGGGCAACTTAAAGGTGAAATAAAAGCCGATGGCTAATAAAAGCCACCTGTAAACTACTTCAGTAACTCAAATGGCAAGCTTACCAATAAAAGGAAAGCTAGACGTCTTTTAATGTGAAAAATCCGCTGAAATGGTGGACTGTCAGTGGACGGAGCTTAACACAGATTGAGGAAAAACTTCGAAAGCAAGAAGACTGGAAAAATCAGTGAATGAAAACAGTATTTGTGTTAAAGAAGAGAAACTCAGATCAACAGAGTAAGTATGAAATAACTGTTTAACTGAAATAAATGTGCAGCGAGGAACATGGAAGTATTGAGTTTGCATTACCGGGAAATTCTCTGACTTGTGTGCAATTAAACAGTAACACAGCAGGATATGAAAAAAAATGCAGTGAATATGTTTCCTCCAAAATGTATTTGGCAACACAAATTAGAAAATATTTAGTGTGAGACAGGGTTGCTCAAGTTGTGTATTTTATCTGCATTGTCCCTAGATGGATGAGGTAGATTTGTGGTGTGATTCCATTAAGGAAGTCTCAAGGGGTTTGCACCTCAGCAAAAGAAGCACTCACTTAATGTATTCAATGTTTTTTGGCAGCATCATTGGCTGTAACAGGATATCCCACTATCTTTAGTCACTTCAACAACTTAAAATAATAATATTGGACTGTAGCCATGTCTTTCTTGGCCAAGCGTCTTTCTTCCATAGCAGCAGCTATTTCTGCATAAAAAGCACTTAACCCGCATTTTACAAATTAAATGAGGCATCGACACAGCAGCGTAGACAGAACCGGCCCATTTCATGATGATCATAGTCTGCATTTCAGGGTAAACTGTTGTGTCAGCTGTGACCTTCATGTCAAGACAGCTTGACCTTTCTGCACAGTGGTGGAGCACTCATATTAAAAAATAATATGGAAGTGGACAGCCAAGGAGAAAAGAATACCGGGGTACTTGCTGGTGAAAAAACAAGAGAGACAGAAGAGGAGCTAATTGTGTCAGGAAGAGACAAAATGGGGCAAAGTCAAAGACTATTTCTCTCATGTTATTTGTCTACATGGAGAGAGCAGAAACCCCATCTCTGCATTTTCAAAGTTAATTAAACAAACTACAATATAATAAACTACATAAAAAAGGTTCATAGAATGGAAAACATCTCACCTGTGTATTATGCGCTTGGTGCGCAAATATCCCAGGGCCAGGGACAATTCACAGATGTAGAGTTTGACAGTGCTCTCTGAGAAGTGGACGTTCTGCTGCAGGTGATAGCGCAGGTCTCCCCCCAAGAGCAAGTCCACCACCATAAACATGTCCTCCTCATCCTGGAAGGAATACCTGCCGGGAAAAGAGGTCAGGAGTGAGGAGCAACAAGGCCAGAGGGATGCCAAGTGGAGGCAAGGGCATGAGGGGGAGGTGAAGGAGATCTGGAAAAGAAAGGATGAAATGGAAATGGGTAGATGCATATAAGGGAGGTAGAAGTAAGAGAGAGACATGCATTCAAATTGGAGGTGGAGAAGAAATGGGGGTGAAAATAACAGTGGTGACGGGAAGAATGAGAAAGGAGGAAAGACATAGTCAGCAGAGAGGGAGGTTTAAAGGGAAAGCAAACATGGAGATGTTGGCGTTGCAGGAGTAGAGTAGAGAAATAAGGGGAACTTGATGGTGAGAGGAGGAGGGGACGAAGCAAAAAGTGACAAGACAGCAATATTGAAGAGGCAACATTTTTACCCGTCAGCAATAAAAGAGAACGACAAGTGCAAATTGAACTCATGTCAGCCTTGTGCTTCTCAGGCAAATCAACCTCTTTAAGACAGTGTGAAAGACCCCAGTACAAAAGGTCTGACAAGAACAAACAGTTGAACAAAATTACCCATCATTGTTTCAACCTCATGATCTCTGAAAACACAACCTCAGGAGCCTCCCGGGGTCTCTCGAGGGTAGAGGCTGCTCTACTCTGTATGACTTATAACAAGAAGAATAAAAACCACTCATAGCACTCTTTTACATTGCAGGGAGAGCACCTACATATTAGCTGAGTCATGCCTGAGGCAATGCTCATTATCCTGTCTTCAAGGCTAACAAGCCAAGAAAATCCTTTATTGTTTTGTATACAAGTGGCTATGATAGTTAGTAGACAGGTGAGAAAGGTAACACAGTGTTCCTGTTTTAACATGTTTTTGACAGCTTGACATGCAATTTGACAGGTTTACTTTGTAATACAATCTTTTTGTGCTTCTTTGTCTTCTTTTCTTTTTAAATCCACCACCAAATATTTTTATATTTAGTGTTTAAGCCAGCAGGGACTTTTTCATTTAAGAACTTCAAAGTAAGTTTTTTGGGATCACATTTATTAGCCAGTAATATGCCTGACATTCCTATTAATAATTATTATTTTCATCAATGGAAATTATGAAGGACAGAAGAACCAAAACTGAGTGGCGCAAAAATATTCCATGTTGCTTACCAAAGAGTCTTATACAGCAAAATAAATGACAGCACATCATCTGGATAGTAAAAAATACATTCTGGACACAATCATCATCATCATTTTCACATCACAGGACATGATGTGCACTTGTATACCTTCTATCCCATCAACAACATTGACGGTATGAAAACCTTTAATTATAGCTCAATTATTGAGCAAAATTCTGCAAGTCTGCTCAGACTGGTGAGTGCGTTGCCATCACACCCATTAAATATTCTTTATCTCAGTCTGTGATCTAAAGATTTGGCAGGGAAAACTGCTCAGAGGTCTCCGACAGGGAAAGTGTCACAAAATATCACTTCCTTTATTCATGAATGAAATAATGTCCGTTTTAGTTATTTTTCATGGTGTTTTCAACGTTGTCTTAGTGAATACTGTACGTAGTATTTGCTTGCATCTGCCGTTGTCATTGCTTCTATTAGTGTGTGAGGGATGTTCTGGGTGGTAGTGCTACTTGTGGTCATCCATCTATTCATCCATCCATCAAGCAGTGTCATGCACAGCATGCCTATATCAGCACTCGGCCCGCTGCATCGCTATTTGAGAAGCTGTTGCACAAATCACCATTGATTTTACGCGCCGAGCGTCCCACCGGGGCCACTCTTTTTTTTCCTCCCTCTAAACGATGAGCTAATTAGTTTCTCTCCCACAAGAAACTCATTCATGCAAAAATAATATTTATAAAAAATTGCAGCAGCCAACACTTCCTGGCTCGCCTAAAGCGTTGCTCTGTGTGCAACACAATGTTCTACATCTGCAAGTTAGTAGTTCTAAAATTGGAGAACTACACTGCCATTCTCAAGTCTTTCAGCATGTTCCTGAGATGAAATAAATATGCTACAATTTTACACATGTTTCAGTGTAGACTAGTCCAAATGGGGTTTCTACTGACAGATACTTTTCTGTATGGGCCATAATATTGGCTCAAACTCAAACATGCTCAATGACCGAGGGTAGTTTTTTGCCACGTTGGTGAACTCCCTTCCTCAGGGCCCTTCTCCAATAAGCTGGAGGTGGTGCTTTTCTGCACTGGATGGATGGGGATTGATTGAGCTGACTCAAAACCGTCTCCTAAGGCTCAGATAATGCTGAGACCACTTAACATCTGATTGCCAATGGCCTTAGAGTGTGGAAAGACTATCTGTTAGATTCCTGTCCTGAAAATGCACACACATTTGCCAAAGTCACAAAGCGGTGCACACACGAAGATATGCACACGCGCACTCCACTGTCCTTCTTCCTCCTCATGTTTCAGTTCAAACACGCATGCATCAATAAATATTAACACGCATTATTATAAAACAACTTAAAGTGTAAAAAAATAAACACGGCATCTCAAATTTCAATGAGTCACTCTATCCTAAACACACAGATGCACAATCTCAAACACACACACACACACACACACACACACAGAGTTCCAACTAATGAATCTCAGTTTTGGGGGGGGGCGTGAGAAGAGGCCAGCCCTTCCCTCTTAAACTGTATAATACAGTGCAGCTGGATGGGACCAGCTGCAATGCTATCAATCACTCAGACAAGCAGCAATGACTTAGCCACGCTAGCGTACACCGAGGTTCTCCAAAGTTTTTGGTAAAGTTTATATGAGTGTGTGTGTGCAATAAGGATGGGATAGCGAAATGGGATGATGATACTTCTTTTTTTGTTCAGAACATATTTACAGAAATGTAATGTGTAATGCTCAGTTAGTGTTCCACACAAAGCAATAAAAGTATCACCAAATCAGAACAGAAAGAATTTACAAAGGCTTTGGTTATGAAATTACAAACACTAGAAAAGAAATGAGCTGATTGATTAAAGCATTGCACAAATCACGTAACACAAGATTTGCACACATGCAAGCCATTGTGTATGTGATTGTACGCATTTATATTATAGACATGTCTATGTACAGTATGCATGTGCATAACTAACGTTACTTACTGTCTGGACTGAGAAGCGTGTTCAATTTTCCAACTTTTCAATTAGGTTTAATAAGTTATGGCTGCACACTGCACCTTAATTATTTTTACTTAAAGGACTGAAATAAAGATAAATCGAACAGTCATTATGAGATGGGCTAAGAAAAAGTTATTGATATAGCAAACATATATAGCAAAACTCATATACAGCAACATTTTCTTTACGTGGCCAAAATGACAGACCCCGATTCTAAATGCTAAATGTTTATATCCTATCAATCCTGCATGTTTTTAAAGTAAAATGGCAGCTGGACCCTTATGAATAAGCAGACAAAATTACTTAAAGCTACAAATTTTGAGAAGGAAGGAGTCTACAAAAGCTTGAAAATGAAAGAAAAATCTAAGTTCCAGCTGCTGCCAGTGGATGAAAGTGAGAGATAACTGAGGCAATAGAGTGAATCTATGTATGTATGAGAGAGAGAGTGTGTTGGAAAATGATATGACACTTGCGTCTGGCACGAAGAGAGGAAGCGCAGATCAAACAGGCGTCATATTAACATCACATTTTCTTAAATATCAAATCAGTGCTCCACTTTGATACAGGATTTGTATTTTTTAGGACCAACACGACTTCTGAGTTCACAATTATCCACAGTGCTCCTGCTCTGATTCTGTGTACATGCTTGGACATGTGACGGACTAATCACCCACAAATTCTGACACGCTGGTGTTTCTCTATGTAGTCAGAGAGACATGTTTTCACTTTAGGATAGAAATAACTTTTGACTTTAAAATGCAGAGAATATTATGAAAACGTTGTCATGGGGAAAAGCGTGGAAACAGGAAATGAACATTCATTCGGGGCAATAGTGTGAGATCCAGCGTGCATAAATGTGTACATTTAAACATGTGTGAAATATTTATGACTGTAAACCAAGACAAGAAAAACAAGCTTTTCACTGGTTTAAAGTGTGAGCTCAGTCAGTCTGTGTTTGCTGGATGGACTCCATTTCCCTCAGTCTATTAATCATTTGATTAAGTCTCTTTGTCTCTCTTTCTCTTTCTCCCTCTCTTTTGTGGCCTGTTTCTCTCACTCTTTCTCTCTCTTTCAGTCTACCTCAGTATCTCTCTACCCCCTCTCTCTGTCACACACACATACATACATATAAGCGTCAGTGTAAATACCTCTAACACAGCAGAGGTAGTAAAGGTGGTGGTAAAGAATCCAGGAGGCTGCTGTCACAGACATTTAGGAGACACAAGCTGGACTTTAATTGCTCTTTTTCTTGGCGGACAAACACTGTTTTCTTCCAGGAAAATATAGCTGAATACAGCAGTAATTTAATTACTATTGTTTAATGTGTACAACAAGACATTAATTCATGATTAATTACCTATCTTGATTTGTCCAGTATTTTTAAGTTCATTGTTAGGATTTGCTTTTTAACAAAAGAAAACTTTCCTAATTCCTAATCTTTACCTTCAGTTTCTTCCTGTTTAATGTGTTGAAACTCTAATCTTTCTGTCTACCAAACTTTCTTTTGAGGTGATAATCATCAAATTTGTTTGTCATAATTTTGGTAATATCTTGTGAAAAATGCTCATTGGTGTTCTGCACTAGGGCTGAAGCGATTCATCGAGAATCGAATAACTCGATTACTAAAAAGCATCAATACAAAGAATTTTGATTGTTTACTTCATATAACTATATACTGAAAAACAGAATTAGCTTCCAGCACGATGGCAATACTTCCAGTGTACACCCATCCATGGACTGGACCCGAAAAAAGGTAACATTAACCTTAGCATTTAACATAAATTATGATTGCTAGTTAGATCAAGGCTAGTAAAGATAAGGCACTTTTCTTAGCTGTAAATGTACAACAGTGTGTGTGTTGTTATTGTAGTCCATCAGTGATATGAGTAACAAAACTGATTTTAGTACCAGGGGCTCCAGGCAAAAATATTTCTTATCTGATTACTTGATAAAATGGATTAAATAATCTGTAGAATCCTCAATTACTAAAATAATCGATAGCTACATCCCTCCCTATTCTGCACTGACCAAAAAGCACTTCTCAGGCAAATGCTGTTGGTGCTCAATTTATCACTTTCTGTGCACTACAGAATTTTCACTCTGAAAATATGCAAATGTAAGTTTTTTGTCAACTGTTGACAGAAAAAGACAAAATACATATTAATATTAAATTGCAACATATTATTACTTCAGCATACAGTATATAACTACTGAATACATGGTTGGGTGGCGTTTAAGGAGGAACAGTAAGTCCATCAGGTCAATCGATAGTACACATGAGTCCTCCATTAAACCAGTTTAATCGTGTAGAAAACCAGCTCTCATGCTTGGCTGAGGTTTCCATGTTTTTACCATCAGAAAGCCACAGTGCTAAAAACTGAAAGGGCTTTGCCGTCATTGTCGGTGGGGGAGTTGTCAAACAAGATGGACTGACTCACAGCAATCTCTCACATGGTTGCTCAGGAAAAAAGACATAAAGAGGGTCGTCAGCCTGGCATGATTATACACACAGTGCACAGGCACATACAGTACACTCTGATTACTGTAATGTACACACACACACACACCTGTGCACCCATATATAGTTACTGCCATCCAGCAGCCTGTTGTATGAGCCAGCCACCTTTTTTTCTTCAGATCTGATGACAGCTGCTGAAACTTAGTCTTAAAAAGTACCAGATATAATGTACATATTCATACATGCAAACAGTACATTGTTGAAATTTGTATCCTGCAGAGACATACAAAAAACAGTATATATTGGTCTCCTATGACAATACAAGCCCTATTTCCCTCTCTCTCTCTCTCTCTCTCTCTCTCTCTCTCTCTCTCTCTCTCTCTCTCTCTCTCTCTCTCTCTCTGAAAAAGTGACACCACATTTAGAAGGTGAATATGAATGACATTTCCATTGGCCTGCTGACACTGCTGTCAAAATGTATTAGAAATGGTGCTCATTAAGTTGTTTGTTTTAGGTAGGCACTGGGTCACAAAGGCTTCCCAAGTAACTATTAATATGTCAACATATTGTGTGCATGTGTGACTGATATGATTTAAAAGACACTTTTTCATATTTTTTTATTCAATGTAACTTAAAATATTATTTTGAAATTATTTGCCTCCCAAGTAATACATTTAAAAAAAAGAAGTGAGGTAGAAAAATAGTGCCATCGCAGGTGAGCAACTGGGAGTGATAAGTATTACCCGATGAACAATTAACACTCAAGTCAACAACATGTGGTAGCATACTAGTTTGCACAACTGCAATATGAACACGTCATCAAAAATAAATAATAAACATGGACATGCATGAGATTAGACTGAACAGAAACACAATTTGTCAGTGTTTATATTTTTTTCAGGCCAGATTTTGTGAGGATGTCATGGTTTTACTTTATAAGTAGCAATATACATTAAATTCATGACTAGCAACATTTCAGCATCGTTTCTGCCTATTAGCAGCTGTTGTTTTAAGCTTCCACCAGCTTTTTTGGTACAGAGTAAAGAACAGCTGACTCCAGATTAGCACCTGTATATTATGTTGAAGTAGTGCAGACTTGTTATTGACCTTGCTGGCGTTTGGTTTCTCTTTATAGCTTGCTGGTTCTCTCTTATCTATTTTCTCTGTCTCTTGTCCTTTAGATGTTGCTCTTTATCTCTCTCTCTCTCTCTCTCTCTGTCAATTCTGTCTGTTCTTTCAATGTTTGTATCTGCTCCGCCACACACGCAATTCAATGTGACCTCTTGGTGGCCTCCAGGCAGCCGGTCTGATGGGATCGTATCCTGCATAGAGCTTTTAGAGGCACAGGCACCCCAGGCCACTTCAGTAATGGAAGTTTCCAGAAACCACCGGAGCTCAGATGCTAATGGTAACGTGTCCTTACAAAAAGTCTTCCTCTCCCAAAGGTAATAGTTGTGACATTTAGACCACACGGTTTATTCAAATAACACTAAAACTGCCACAATTTCAAAATTTCTGCTTACATTACAGAAGCTAAATGTTTTAGACACATAAATGTATCTGTTTTAAGTAGATTGTGACCTTTAAATCAAGCAAGACAGGTCTTCATACTGCAATACTCAGCAAAAAAATAAAAAAATTCATTACATTACGGTAAGTGCATAAATAAAGAAGGGTTTCCTTTCTTTAAAAGTAATGGAAGTATTGGCAATATTCCTAAATGTATAGCCTCTCAAAAAGGAGAATATCACTTGTACCCATTAATTAAATGTAATGATATTGGACTCCTTGGAAAGGACTTGTTTTTCCCTCACAGTAACTCATCTTCAATATCCTGAACATCTTTTATGAAGTAAATGAACCAAACCCCCTCAACATAAACTGTAGAGTGTTTTTTGTTAATTAACATCTATCTATTGAATGCCCACAGCGGAAAATCCATGAGTGACTCTCAGTAATAAAATGGCTAATCAAGACTTTGTTGTTCAACACAAGGTTGCAATTACGGTGATTAGATGTACATACTACCCATACATGCACACACATTTCAACACACTACCTGACCAACACCCCTCTTGCTGAAACAGTCACAGCCGGCAAATCGCTCAGACTGTGACACGTTGTATCGATGCCGACAGCCCTCCGACCTTCCTCCCA
Organism: Micropterus salmoides; assembly: GCF_014851395.1. Lineage (NCBI taxonomy): Eukaryota > Metazoa > Chordata > Actinopteri > Centrarchiformes > Centrarchidae > Micropterus > Micropterus salmoides. The sequence goes on from NW_024044681.1 coordinate 16,724,451, forward strand.
CCCCATCTCCCAACACCTCCTTTGACTGACAGCTCCCATCAGTCTGTGTCTAATGTTCCCTGAGGACACACGCATAGATGCACACTCTCGTGCTAAAAATTAATACAGACATCCCTCACAAAAAGCATACTGGAAAGGAGTGATCTCAAATGTAAAATACACTCTAAAGCTCCACTTATAGTTAACAGGTGAGGTGATGTCTAAGTCTTATTTAAGTTTAGCAAGTGAGCACATTTTAAAAATGGTATTTTTTGCTTTTACTTAAATAGCCCTTTTTCGACCTATGTGTTTACTTCCATCAAAGTAACATTTAGGCTCAGTAACAGTACTTGATTGGTTGTTTTTTTATGCTTACCACCCTTGATTCTATCATCTTCTATTTCACCGGGTCACCTTGACATCAGGCCAAATACTTGACATGCTGACATGCTGCTTTCCAGTGTTCGGCAACGCCTGCGGTGTTAAAGGAAAATGAGGATGTGAAGTGCCCATTTTGCAGATACACAAGGATACAGTTTGTACCTTAGACACAAGGTACAAGGTTGTTTATTAGTCATTATACAGCACAAGGCTGCATAATGAAATTAACTTTGTAGTTCCTTCGTGCTACACACTCAACATATAATTAAGTGCAATCCTATATTAAAATATGGTAACATATAAAATAAAATAAAACAATACAGTTATTTATATAGGCAAGGCAAGGCAAGGCAAGTTTATTTGTATAGCACATTTCAACTTTCAAGGTCATTCAAAGTGCATACATAAAACATAAAAGCAACAGGGAAATATAAAAAAGTTTAAAAGCAACATAGAGAAATTGAAATAAATTTAATTGAGTTACAATTATTTTGAAAAGAGAATAAACAGAGAAGTACACTTAATCTACTCTCTCTAGCTAGTCTGTACTTGGGTCCATAGCAATCTTTAGGTCCACTGAAACTCCAAAAACCCTCGGACACTACAGAGAAACCAGGACATGTCTGTCCGCAGGCCACTTTGATCCAGCTATACTCTGGACCCACCTGCGCATTTACAGGTGGTTACAGAGGTTCTTGCAAATCACTCAGGCGCGAGATTTAAGACCACTTCCTTCACTCTATTCAATCTCACTCCCATTATCTTTTCACTCAATTACCTACTCATTTCTCACCGTGTTAATATTTAATTAAAACCAATGGTAAAAAGCTAAAAACAAAGAAAAAGAAAACAGAACAGTAAAAGTTATAGTGCAGTGTAAGTTATCAATCTACTAGTTAAAGGCAGTGGTAAAAAGAAAAATCTTAAATATTTAATTAAAAGCAATGGTAAAAAGAAAAGTCTTCAGTCTTAATTTAAAAGAACTGACAGTTTCAGAAGACCTGCAGTTATCTGGGAGTTTGTTCCAGATATATACGGAGCATAATAACTGAACGCTGCTCTTTGTTTAGATTTGACTCTGGGGACAGAAAGCAAACCTGCCCCAGACGACCTGATAGGTCTGGATGGTTTGTAACGAAGCAGAAGATCAGAAATGTATTTTGGCCCTAAACCATTTAGTGCTTTATTAACTAACAGCAGGATTTTGAAATCAATTCTTTGACATACAGGAAGCCAATGTAAAGACCTCAGAACTGGAGTGATGTGATCCACCTTTTTGGTCTTAGTGAGGACTCGAGCAGCAGCATTCTGAATCAGCTGCAGCTGTCTGATGGATTTCATAGGGAGCCCTGACACCGTTACAGTAGTCAAGTCGACTGAAGATAAATGCATGGATAAGTTTTTCCAGGTCTTGCTGAGATATAAGTCCTTTAATCCGTGATATATTCTTCAGGTGATAGTAGGCTGACTTGGTAATTGTCTTAATGTGGTTCCTCAAATTCAGGTCTGAGTCCATGACTACACCAAGATTTCTGGCTTGATTTGTGGTTCTTAACATTACAGATTGAAGTCGAGCGCTGACTTTCAATCGTTCCTCCCTGGCTCCAAAAACAATAACTTCAGTTTTATCTTTGTTCAATTGAAGAAAATTCTGGCACATCCAGCCGTTGACCTGCTCAATACAGTTACTCAGCACCCATATGGGATCATAGTCCCCTGGTGAAATGATTATGTATATCTGTGTGTCATCTGCATAATTATGGTACCATATTTTGTTGTTTTTCATAATCTGAGCCAGTGGAAGCATGTAAATGTTAAACAAAAGAGGTCCCAGAATGGAGCCTTGGGGAACACCACATGTCATTTTTGTCAGCTCAGATGTGTGATTACCTATATACACAAAGTAGTCCCTGTCCTTTAAGTAGGATTCAAACCATTTTAGTACTGTGCCAGAAAGTCCAACCCAGTTTTCAAGTCTGTCTAGTAATATGTTGTGGTTGACCGTGTCGAATGCAGCACTGAGATCCAATAATACTAAGACTGAAATTCTGCCACTGTCAGTGTTAAAATGGATGTCATTGAAGACCTTAACAAGAACCGTCTCAGTGCTGTGGTGTGGTCGAAAATCTGACTGGAAGACATCAAAACAGTTATTTAGTGCCAAGAAAGCACTAAGCTGTTTAAAAACAGCCTTTTCAATGATTTTACTTAAAAATGGGAGATTTGATATGGGCCTGTAACTGCTCATTAGTGACCTGTCTAGATTGCTCTTTTTAAGAGTGGCTTAATGAGTTTTCAGGGCCTGTGGGAAAAAACCTGAGAGGAGAGACATGTTGACAATTTTTAGTAGATCTGAGGCCATGCATTTAGAAACATCTTTGAAAAAACCTGTTGGCAGAATATCAAGGCAACATGAAGAGGATTTCAGATGTTGTATTATGTCCTCCAGGTTGTTATGGTTAAAAGATGTCTGCGGTCCCACAGAAAGTAAAAGTTTTCGATGAAATGCACTGAATGGACAGTACATGCCGTTGAGAGCCACGTGTTCAATGCCATCAATCTGCTGAATCTTTCAGCTCCTCTTCGGATTGGCGGTATAGGGCCACTGATAAACACCTCAGCATTCAAAGAGCTGACTGTGTTCAACAGATTATTAAAATCCTCAACACTTCAGACTGTTGCTTCACAACATCATTGGTCCCGATGTGCAGTATGATGTTTTTCACAGTAGGATGTTCAGCCACGATAGGCAGGATTCTTTCTGACAAGTCAGAATCCTTCGGAAAGCAGAGTATTTTGGTGTTCTTACTGCACGTGCTTCTTACATCGTTTACAGCAGCGTCACCCACAATCAGAGTTTGAGGCCCAGTCATTAGCTTTCCCTGCAGCCTTTTACTTTCTGATTTACTCTCAGTCCTTACCCTTCTGTGTGAGGACGGGAGGTTATCCAGGTCATCAGACGGAGATCCAGGGTCTTGCAATAGTGGTGAAAATCTGTTCTGCTGTTGCACAGTTTTGCTCGGTTGTTGGGGAGGTTTGTTGCTAACTCTCCCTTTCACAGCTGTCCACGGCTATGTCCTACCAAGAACAGGGGTTGAAGAGGTGCTCTGCCTGGATGATAATGCAGGCCAGCCAGTCACATCACAAATCTCAGGGCGCTGGGTTCTGCCTGTTTCTCGTCCTCCAATTTCCCCAGGAAATTATTTACTCTTTGGCTTTGCACCAAGAGCGTTCCAGGGAGGACTCCCACTTTCAGATTTATTACCCAGTACACAGGCCTCCTGCTTCTTGGTAGTCTTGTTGGTGCTAATTAGCCGTGTGTTAGCATGCTCTTGTCCACTGTTTTGGGTCCACGGTAAAGTGGTGTCATTCGCACATAGTCCATTCACTTCCACATTCACGTCTAACCTGTGGATCTTGGTTTCCAGCACTGCAATTTTCTGTAAAAGTTTGTAGAAGTCGTCCGTGGAGAAGGGGGGCATCTTGTTGCTAATTAGCATTAGCTATAGCTCCAGTCACTGCAGTAAAGGCTAGTGCTATTGATAGGCCGCTCTCGAGTAGCACTAAGATCATAAAAGTTTTTAAAGTATGGCAAGAGCCAACTTTATCTGACAGTCCCAGTGATTTAAAAGTATCCAAGAGCTTCTGATTTCTAGCAGAAAAAAGAATGCAAGCAGAGGCAAGTGCAAGCAGCAAAGCGTCTGCACTGTAAGAAAGCAGGAAGCAACTATATACATATATAGAGACACGTACACATTCCACAGTGCATTTTATGAATTTGCATCTGGGGTGAATGTAAACAGCAGCACCCAGATGATAATATGAAAGTTTCATCTTCACAGCAAACAGTCTGATATTTGGGAAACAGAGTCCATCTTGACTGTATTTGTACACCAAGCATCATCGGTGTAAAATGGTCCACTTCCTCTCATCTCGCTGGAGTCTTGCGCTGACAGCTCGGAACATGGACCACCTGCTGAGTGCTTGATCCAGGAGGTTGATGGGGCAGGTCTCTGTAACGATGTGGGCACAACAGTCTCTGAATTCCGTTACTTGGTCAACATGAGTCCCATTTTGTCCAGACCGGAATCACCAGGCGCCACCCGCCGTGGCGGTTGTTTGGGCCGGGTGGATCTTGGTCTGCTGCTCTTTAATCCAAAACCCCGTCTTCATCTTCCAATGACTGTATTACTGTATTTATGACAAAGGTAACACATGCAATAAAGCGGGAAAAAGCATATAAAAAACAAAAGTACAGCGAAGTTTGAAGGAGCTACCGGCAGCTGGTTGCTACTGCTTATTTGTAATATTGAATTCTGGAATTAAGCTTATTTTAGATCACGGCATCCATTCATAATCTACCCTATAGCTAAGCAGAATGTAATGCCTGTACGATAAAACACATCTGGTGTACTAGACCTTTTATATCAGGATGCTTGGAGGAATTCTTCTCTTAGTGTTTTTGAGAAAGTCTTCGCCGTTGTGAGACATAATGCAATTTCTGCTTGTTTTTTTAAGGCAAAAATGCACATTAATGGGGAATAACAATGACTGATGTCTTGCTCTGCATAGAAATGAAATGCATTAGTAAGATTACATAATAACTAAGCAAAAGAGGGACTCCCTGAAGCAAGTGAACCTTTTACTCTCCAATTTTTCAGACTTTTGTTAATGTGCATCTTCTTTTCTTTTGATGTTATGCAATTGCTTTTTTGTAATAGCATGTTACATCATTGCAGTATTTGTCACAGAGGTTACACACAGGAGATGTTATGGAATGAAGTGTCCTACAGACTTTGTTCAAAGCAGGCTTAGTTGTGAAATTTTAACCATAAATTGAAAAGAAGTTGTCAGTGAACATTATTATTCTGTGGCCAAGTTCTGATTAGCATAGAATTCTTTTGTCTGTAACAAGAAGAAAAAAGCTCTGAGAGATTCACAACAGTCCAAAGATGATTATTCCACAATTTATTTGTTAAAAGTATCAAAATGCATACAATTGTAACTGCTCCCTCTAAGATCCAAACAGTTTACCAACTGGCATTCCTAGAATATTAAAATAAATCAACAACATTTGCATTTTTGCAGCGCTAATAAATATTACTGCACTACTGTTCTCCTTCTGCTTGACACCTTTAAACAAAGGCACTGCTCACAGAGAACACATTACACAGTCTGTGATCAACACATCCATCACAGCAAAAACATTAAACAACAAGCAGGTAGTTGCGAGAAGCACTTCCCCTGTGACATTTGTGACAAATCAACGTCAAGAGGCAGCAATACTGAAAGCTGAATAGAGAGAAGCATCTGGTGCTGGTCGCCATCTCGTCTTTTCCCTGTCCCTCCCAGTATATTTCTGGCATTTGAGTCGAAGCAGTGCAGTGCCAGTGTGGGCTCCCCTTACACATGCTGCACAGGCACAATGGACTGCCCTTCCAGTGCTGGCACATCAATGCTCAACAGTACAGTAACACTTTTAATGTCAGAGGTTAAGATTCTCCAAATTCACTATTACATATTATACTTAATAGTTTACATGGAAAATAACTTGGTCCAGTCTTCCAAGTGCATTGTTACTTGGCTGCCCACAGTGCACAGACAGACACCTGAGGTCATGCCTAGTAGCAGCACAGTGACAGCAAGAGGAGAGAAAAAATGAAGTGAAGCAGGTGGTGAAGGAGGAAAGTAAGAGAAGATGAGGAAGAGAAAAAGAGTATAACATGAGGGAAGACAAGTTGGATGAAATGACGACAGAGGAGGAAGGTGAGAGAACAGGACAGCGGACAGAAGAAAAATGAAGCCTGGTTTTCTGCATGCAGCTGGCTCAGTGCGGTTCATATGCCTGCAGGTAATCCCTCCCCATCTCTGACCTTGAGCGCTTACCTCAGGACAATCATAACTTACGCCAACTCAACACAGTGAGAGAGACAGAGAGGGCGAGAGAGAGTGGGCGCAGCGCTGACCCAAGCACATCTCTAGAGGAAATCACCCCCACCCAGGGGGGTTCACGCTGCCAAATGCATTAACTTCCAACCAATTTTTTTTTTTTTTTTTGCCCAACACAGCATGCAATCAAGAAAGAAAGCAAGCGCTGGCATTGTTCGTCTGATGAGTCTGTACACTGCACTTCTGTCTGTTCCTCAGTCTACCTCCTCGGTTGTTCTCCTTCTCTGCCTCCTCTCTCTGTTCTGTGGATATTCTCCCTTTTCCTGCGCCTTTCCTATCCTCTCTTCTTTTTACTGTGCTTTGGTCTCTTCCAATTCATTCCCACTGTGGGAGGATTTAGTTTTATTTCCCTCAAATTAGTAATTAAGAGACAGCTATTGACTCTGCTGGAGTAGCTTTCAAAAAGATATGGAATTAAAATGGGAAAGTAGGTGAAGAGAGGATAGAATAGTGGGACAGAGGACGAAGGGCAGATGGGGAAAGACACTTTTTTTTAAGGAACTGCCTGATTGATCTCAAAGAGCAAAACTGGACTTCATGACCGTGGGAGTTATTCATCATCTTTGTATCCTCCTCTCTGCCTGTCTGCCTGACACAAAACCAGGGTGGCTTCCTCTCACACGTTGCAGTGCGAGAGTGCTTATCAAGAATTAATGACGCCTTTCAGACGGAAAGTTAACAAGCCATACTTATCAGGCATCTCAAAAGTACGATTCCTGGTGCTCAAAAAGCTTGGGCTTTCAAATTATGATGAATGGGTTTCTGAAAATTACCTGATGAGTCATCTTAAATTAGCACACTAGACTTTGAATGGGCTTGTTGAGGGAAGGACTTCCTCAACCCCCAAATGTGGTGAGGCAAAGAAAAAGCTACGGGGGGGGTGGGGGGGGGCGTCGTGACTATAAAAGTTGAGCTTAGATCAGTGAGCAAACTACAATTTCCTTTTAGCAGTTTCACATGACGTGGATGGAAGCTTAATTGTGTTCTTCAATGGAAAACACCTCTTGCATGCAATTGCAGACTCAATCCAGAGCCTTTAATAGGTGATAGGTCTCTCTGTGTATTTGTGCATTCACTGATTTAATGGGCAGGATACGATCACAGTTAAAATCAAATGGGTGACAAAGAGTGTGCTACAGAATCATTCAAATGGCTGTTATGGCTGATGGTAATGACCAGTGTTAAACAGCTTTTGTGGAGATGACCTGCTGAAGTGGAAATCCCTTACAGTGTGCTTTTACCCAAGCAGCTCTTTGCATATACACTTTAAACTTAAGGCAGTCCAAGTTGGAATTCAAAAAGATGCAAAAGTCATCTCCTAAACGCTCTGTAAGAAGTGATCCAGGGTTATCTGCTGTGTCATTTAAAGGAAACCTTACAGACTTAACTGATACATAGGCATATACAACCACACATTCAAATATGTATTCGCATGGTGGCTTACCAGAAGTTGACCAGGAAAGGGTGTTCGAGGTTCTGCATGATCTGCAGCTCTTTTAAGACATTCCTCACTTCGTTCCTCTCCACACACTTGAGCTTGTTCATATACTTCATGGCGTACATCTTCTTGGTGTCCTTTTTTTGTACAATGCAGACCTGAGAAGATCACATAAGGGTAAATTTCTTCACTGCTGTGGTCAAAAAGCTCTGAATAGTTCTGTTTCTGCTTGTGTATCTCCGCCTAATGCTTCAGTACTTTTAAGGCTATTAAAAGTGACTCGTATATTGCTTTCTAAACAGCTAACATCAATACAAAATGATAATATAGTTCTCAACATCGCCTCAACAGAGTAATGAGATGCATCATTCCTCCATGTTTTGTCCATTTTGATCATTTGTTAGTCATGTAGCATGAAAAATAGAAACACAGTGCAGTGCCCCCTTTTTACTTTTAAAAGTGCCTCACCAAATTTGTGAGATCTATAGATCACCAGATTTCATAAAATAATAGACATTCTGTCTGACACCTTTTAAACCTGGAGTACTTTTGTGAAATGTTGCAACATGTTTTCCATACATCCGATTTTGAAAGCTTTGTTTCTTGGGACACATGGATACATGAAGTGTGTCAGGATTTCTCTTTAATCTCTGTGATCATGAATTTAATCCTCTCTTAAGACATTCAACTTTTGTACACCAGCATGTTTTACATTTTAGAGTTGTGAAAGATCATGTAAGCAATTCATTAGCATAGCTGGTGCATGTCAGTAGGGAACGAAGACATTTCTCCCAAAATTGCATGAAACAGCAGTCAGTGTACTTGCAACAGTGGAGATAAATAGCATGACTCTGATGTGATACAGCAAAATTCAGAATACCTGCCACAATCTGAGTAGCTGTCATTGTGTGTATAAGTCAAACTGTACTTGATTACCCCCTTCTGACAATGTGCCTGAGAATAGACTCTATTTTGAATATGCAGCGTTGTAATGCCCCATATTTATTTGTAGTCGATCTTGTCTGGGCTATAAGCGTCAATAAACCAGTGATTACTTCTATCTAAGAGAGTGATCTGTGGACCAGCTGGCACAGTTAATCAGCCAAACCCTGATCACATCACTCCTCCCATTGAACAGCTTGCCATCTACTGTGATTAGACTGCTTATCTGTTGTTGGACGAGGGTCGATGCTTTGTGGAGTTTGTGTTGGGAGTGTGCATGTGCGTCGCTATATGTGCTTAACATGTACTGTAAGTGCTGATATGGAGTGCTCTGTTCTATATGGCTTAACAGCAAGAAGAAACATGGCTGCTATCACCTCAGATTTGTTTCTGTGGAGCTGCTGGTCCATCATGAGTAAATTACACTGGAATATTGTACTGACAGAGATAGGACATGGTATATTATGTGTAACAACATGTAGCGCCTAATGCGCACATGCCTCTTTTAGGAAATCAAAGCGGATCATGTAGAGCTGCAAAGATAAGTCGATTGACAGAAGAATAATCAGCTATTTTTTAATTTTCTGAGCAGAAATGCTTAACTCTCCCTGCTTCCAGATTCTACATTGTGAGGAGTTGGTGCTATTTGTTGTGTAGAACCAACTAGGTTCTTAGAGTGTTTGTGTAACAAAACAAGCATTTTAATATCACCTCTGGCTACAGATCAAGTAAATAATTTAGAAAAGGAAAGCAAATGAATCACTGATTAAATTAATCAGTAGTGTCAGGTCTAGGACAGCTGAGTGATATTTGTATGTATTCTGTAAAACAGCATGTATTTTTGTTATGTTATTAAGGTTTTGTATTGCCTATTTTAACTGGTCTCCTGACACTACTGTCCTCTTTGAATTTGTGTTAGTTTGTGTGTCAGTGCTGGTGTTGAAGTGTTAGTATGTCTTTCATATGTCGTTGTTGTTTTGCATAGGATACTATGTATGTATCATGAAGCTGAAACATACTAGAACACTTTTTCCAACTTAACTCATTCCTGAGTAACATCGGGGCATCTTTGTTTTGAGTCTGAAAAGAAAACACTTTGGCAAACATGGACTTACTTTGCCGAAGCTTCCTTTTCCTATTGCCCTCAGGATCTGGAAGTGGTCAAAATTTACTGTGAGAGACAAGAGGGAAATCTCAGTTAATTTATAGATTAAGTAAAGTAATGTAAACCTGAAAATTACAGTATTGTGTCTACCCAAATATTAAAACACAGTGAAACAAATTTACAAGGTCAACACTATATACTCATTTTTGCTGTAGTTTAAACATTTGAAGCTATGGCTTTCAGCTTTAAATGTCAAAAATCAGCTTTAAAACTGTACTCTACATTCTAGCTAATAAAGAAGGAAATACACACACTATGAAAATCAAATGAAACTTCAGCCATTTTCAAGGGAAAACAAGGTCATTCAGTAAGTTTCAACTGTCAGTGCAGTTAAAGTTGGTTTACTGTAAGGTTTGCTTTGAGCTCATTTGAACAATGCACACAGTTAAGCTGAAGCAGATGGGGGTCTCCAGGGCAGCGACAGGTCACTGACATCATATAGCAGAGAATTGAAAGAAGCTTCAGTACAAAGATGCTTTTATTATCGTCACGTTTTTCCACCGAACAAAAGACATTTTTAGCTGTAGTTACTTCGTATCATTCTCTCCCCTGCACACTTATGAAACATGGTCTCACTCTGTCTGTGTCTCACACACACACACACACACACACACATATAAACTAAACCAGAGCTTAATGCCATATCTCACTCTCCTCCATCTATCAGCAACATTTATCGCCAATTGGAACCGGATGGGGCTGTTGGTTTCATGCTGCCATGACAACCAGGACGATTGAACAGCTGCTGCCCACTCTTTACATTCATCTGACCATGCACAAATACACACACAGATGCACACTTATACTCACAATTCATTCACAATCTTTCTCAAAAATATATTGGACATAAAGTGCTGACTTTAAACATTACCTGATTCTCTTGCAACAGAACAACGTGCACACGTACACACACACACACACACTCATTCTGCCAGTCGCTGGATCTATTGGATGTGACAGTTAATGTTATGCTCTGTTAGTCACGTATCACTGGCACTTCCTCCTCTCACACTATCTGTGTTGGAGTGTTTACACAGCCTACTCTGATCAGGACCATATGAGGCCTGCATTTATAAAGCACACACACACACACACACACGCATACATAGACTTACAGATGATAGTGTATAAACTTAACATACACGCAGAAACACACTCCAGATAAACATTTTCCTGCTGAGCTACTTGGAGATTCTATTCTGATGGGAGACAGCTGTGGTCGTGGATGAGAGGGCAGAGCTCTGTGATCGCAGAGAGAGCGAGAGAGCCATCCAAAGGGGGAGAGAGAGAGAGAGAGAGAGAAGGCAGACTCAGTGAGAGAGGGAGTGAGATGGAGACTGTCATATTTTACCAGTAGAACTTTAAATGGTTTAATGTGCTGTATTAAAGGATGGACACGAGTAACACAGCATGTAATGATTGAAATCTGCACAAGTGGAATTGACACATTGACAGGCTGTCCATGGCTTAAACTAACGGGGGAAACCATGTGACCGAGGAGCTCATCTGCTAGTCAATTGGAATTTGACTGACACATGCTAATTGGTTTGGATTAAAGTAATCATGCTTGTTCAGTTTGAGTCTCACACAGTTTCTCACACTCTCTGTATGACTGTACTGTAATGTGTGTCTGTGCCTTTCTTTCTCTGTCTGGTCTGTCAGAAGTCGTCTGCATATCTGTCTACACTAAGCCAGCAACAACTGAAAATGCTCTCTGTTTTGGCCCTCCAGCCACACTAAATGCTTTTATACACTTGTACTCATACTCTCGGGCTGCATGTGAATCTCATGCAGAAACGTCCACGCCGGCTCTTGTGGACATGTGTAAGTGACAGAATTAACACTAAGCAGATCCTCACGGCTACTCAGACTCTACTGTTGTAGACGGCCAGCTACAAATTTTCACGTGGACACTAAAAACAGCTAGTCAGGGTCTGTGTGGCAGTGAAGTTAAGAAAACTTCTTAAACTTTATGTCAACTCTGACCCTCTCTGTGATTATTAATTTTGAAGTATGGGGTCGCTGTTATTCTATGTTTTTCTTATTGTCAACAAATCCCATGAAAAGAGCAAAACCAACAATGTGTTAGTCAGTCCCACAATACTTCCCTCCCCAGTCTGTTGCACTCAGCCCCAAGCACAATCATTTCAATTGAAGAGATTCATCTTTAGAAACAGGGCACAGTGTGTCATTGAGTTGTCTGACAACAGAAACTGAAAAATATATTGATGAGAGTCAATGACTCATGAGTTTGTCTATATCCAAATAACCACCTTCTTACTCCCAACTCGTCAAATACGGCAGCTTGATCAGTGGCCCTCAAACTATGACGCTGCAGGTACTCCTCTAGCATCAGTTTTGCACATGCAGGGTTCGTGTGCAAAGTACCAATAATAAATATTCAACATCTGGTTAGACTTTCAAAATAATACGTGCTGAGAAACATTTCATCACAGTCAGGTGATCTTCATTGTCATGATAGCAATAATGAACATGTGGTTAACATTGGGAAACTGTCACAGTTTGGTTAGGTTTAGGTACCAAAACTAGTTGGTTAGGTTTAGGAAAAGATTGTGGTTTGTGTTTAAAAAACATTATGTAAGTTAAGTTAAAAAGAAGTAAACATTTACCATTTGTTTCACATAGGGAATGAAGTGCCGGGCTCCCGGATGAAAGTCCTGTGTCTTACCGTGGACTTTTCATACTTCATACATGATATGATGCTAGGGGGTTCTTACAGCGTCATAAATTGAAGCGCTACAGACAGCAGGAGAGAACTAAACAGAGGTTAACCGGCTGAGACTCATTAGACAAACCAAGATGTGTCTGTCTCCCTCCTGACCAGGGGCACTTTCAATCTGAAAACGATTTGCACCGTTTGGGTTCTGAGTTAAACAACACCTTTCCTTGAAACGATGTGACAAGGAGTGCAGCGGCATTTGAGGTACGTTTTCTCTCATTTGGTTTATGTGTCAGAGATGTTACCCAATCATCAGCAACATGTAGCCTATATAAACCCCACCATATTAAAAAGGCAGTGCATTGCCCTTTCGTAACACAACAGGGTTGTTCAATGCACCCTCTTTTCCATTTAAATAAACATTTTGCTATGTTTTGTTGGTCAGTGTGACCCGGCTTTTTGCTGTGATGCAGCTTTTTGTTGTATAGGACAAAGAAGAATAGGTTTAGCCATTTACCTTTTTGTTTTTCTTTATGGAAAAAGTAAATGACAAAAATTAGCCATCTCATCATGCATTAACTCTGTTTCCTCCTCTCTCTTCCCCTAATTCTCCCCTCTGATACAGAGGCCTGTAAATCACTTAAGGACCCACCAGCGTGGAAACATCAGTGCTCACACAGTTGCTCTGACAACTGAAACAGAACCCATGGGTCCATGTGCCACTGCAATGTGAATCTATGATCAGCAGTAAACAGGTCCTGTCCATTAACAAGGGGCTCCTGGTTACACAAAGTGGAAAACGTACTGGCAACACGTGGTACTCATATCATCCTCAGAGGAGATAAACATGTCTTGACAGAGTTCACCTTCATGCAGACATAGGTCAATTCAACTAATATGGGTTGAGTATTAACAACAAAATATGCATCTGTCACTGCACTGACTCCAGCAACGAAAACAGCCTGTACATTTATTCTGTGGATAAATTCATTTTCAAGGAGAAATTTAGTTTTAGCATTCACCACAATTACAAGATTATTATTATATTATTAAAACACTCATTTATAATAGAGACCGCAAAGATCAACAGTAATGTATATAAAAATATCTAAAGAAGAACCTAAATGATTAGGCGCATCACAATCTCACACTCATTTGTATTTTTGTGAAGCTCTTCTATTCAGATAAATCGTCAGGAAAAGGCCTTGCTGAACTGGCAGTTTAAATATTGGGTGTGTAAAATATGAAAGAGATACATTTTTGCAAACCTGGCCTGATGGTTGTTATATGTGGTCATGACCAAATTTGTAAAGTAGTAAAATGTTATTTATAACTTTGACACCAACTACATTTAAAACTTGTCAGGTAACTTTTTAGCTGTTCAGGAACTACAGATGAAAATGACCATTAGCCAACCTTGGAGCATTTCCATACAGTATATTTTTGAAATGTCTGCATTTATAAATATTCACTGTTGAATTAACAAACAAACATGAATTTCACCGCTGTGCCTAATATTACCTTTAAACGACCTTTAACACTCCTGATGTGTAAAGTGAAAACTCAATTTGCATGATGTATACTCAACATGCAGTGACCCATCTGCTTGCTCCAACCTCAAACGGGGAATCATGCCGGTGCCTGACGCGAGTTTCATCAGCAAGGGGATTACTTCGTTTCCAGTGAGCGGGGCTTTTTCAAATCAAAACGGTGTGTCTCTGTGTTTATTATTCTGCTGCCCTCGGTGCAATCGCCCACGCTGATTTTGAGAGAGAGAAGTCAAAAAGGTTCCCTGTTTCATTAACTCAGAGTTCAGAGACGCTCAGTTATGACATTTCCAGTACAACACACTAGATGACTAAGCAGCAAGGTTAACCATGAATAATGATTTCCCTTTTGACAGAGGTTGCCTCCAGTGAAAAGCCACAGATATCGATCTCATTAGAGTGCGATGCAGTCATTTGACACAGAGCGAAAAATAATGTTGGTTTGTCACACAATAATGAAATACCTATTTCACCAGACAAACAAATAAAAGAAAATTCTAGTGGTAATTAAGGGGATATTAACAGGCTGAATGGGTTAAACTGAAAACAGAAATTGCAGTTTGCAACTTTATGAAATTAAACAAATGTTTCAGACCATCTAGGATCCCAGATAGACAGAAAAAAATAATTTCAGTAGGAAAAACCTGGGAAAGACACTTCACTTCTCTCTACACCCCTGAATCATGTAACGCTGACTTATTTGAAGCCCCCAGGGTGCAGCCAGAGTGAAATTAATTTAAAGGAACTGACTCAGATCAATAAATTCACATTGTATTATCTACTCAGATCACAAAGGAATATGGGAACACACTGACAAGGCTGCAGAAAAGACGGGACTCCCTAGCATAAGGCAATCAAAGGTGGTGAATCCTGCTCACAACTTTCATGCCATTTCACGTGTTGTTTCACCCACCATCCCCGTTTATCTTTACTCGATTTGAGCCACGAAAGTAGAGAAACAAAAAGAGAAGAAAGTCAAATAAGGATGTTTCAGTACTTACCATCGTCTGTGTCATCAGTGACGGGAGCCTTGCTGGACTGTCCGAGCCCCATGGCTGTTCCTCTTACAGATTCTCCTGTTCTGCTCCTTTAGCTCAACTCAGCATCGAACCGCCTCTCCCTCTGAGACGCACTCATAGCCTGGTCAACAGTAGCCCCTCACGCACGCACACACACACACACACACACACACACACACACACACACTCTTAATCTCGCGTGCTGGACTGCTCAGCCCTGACACACACATACGCAACAGCTGGCTCGGTTTCACTGACAGGTCTTCCTCTTAATTCTCCACCTTGACAGAGCCACACATCATTGCACACACACACACACACACATACACACACAAACACACAGTCGAGGGCTTGGGGGAACACTAAAGGCACTGACTCACTGAAACACACACACAAAGGCTGACCACCACGGTGTAAGTCTCCTGTCTGTCTTCACTGCTGCTGAGACGAACACAGGCAGGCGGACGACTCGTGCCTCTTCAGGAGGAGGCTGGGTCTTGTGTTAGTGGCTGTGACCCTCTGTTAACTGAGAGTCTAACCTGTGAGGGGAGGCAGGAAAACATGACACCACCAGTAGAGTGAGGGAGGGAGGGAAGGAAGGACGGGGGGGGGGGCAGCATCTAATGATCAATGGAAAATCGACACATCATTTTCTAAGATAAGATACTAAAATACAAAATACAAAAAAATGCAACCTGCAATGGCAGCAGGAGAGCACATTAATGTCAAGGACTTCATTAGCAATCAATATGTTTTGTGAACTTTTATTCCTATTTTTACAGTACAGGTCTCCTTCCTTCTTCATCCTGTCCTTCTTTCTTCCATCTGTCATTTAGTCATTATTCAATTTTTATGTTTTAATCTGAAAGTCATCTCAGAGGAGCCCATTTTGCAGTGCATGGGTGATGAATGGTATGATCAGTTTTCCCATTAAGAGCACAACATTGGAGGCTTTTGACTTATAGTTTGCTGGTGTTGTGTACTGTAAATGGAATCCCTCATGTTGCCCTCTTCAGGACATGAGATTTCATGAGTAAGATCCACTAGACAAAAACAAACAAATACTGAAACCCTGCTGCCTCATAAAATCAGCCTATGAACTCAAATGTAATTTTACTGAAGTGTAGGGATGTTAGTACATCGTGTACATGTGTGCATCTTACGCTATGATATTCCTGTAATATCCTCAGGAGTGTCAGAAAGAAAGTTTTTAATGACATTAGAATCTCCCATGATGCTACAATATTCACACCACAGCTTTACTATGCGGTTTGCTCTTGTATCATTTTAAACTGACAGCATGCCCCATAATAAAATATGAAAGCAGAATGAATGACTGGACTGAGTTATGAGATGCATTTAAATAGGAAAACTTCAAGTCATCGTCGCAATATTTAATCCGCGAGGGGAAACCCTTTCATGAATGTCATTCTCAGACTGGATGATAAGCCCATCACAGCGTATCTGAATACCCTTCTAGGGTTAAATTAAATATTTAAAAAGTAGTGCGGGAAGCCGCATTGCTGAGCCCCCTGGCCCGCAGAGGACATTGTGCCCGGAGCCCTTATCTGATCATATGGGAGAAATGCGCTGAATAGAAAGCACCCTCCTGCATCCATGCAGGGTAGCTGTGGCTGTGGGAACCTACCTCTGAGCGGCGCCGGTTAGTTGAACATGGGACCATTTCCAGCACGGTTTGCTGCAGAGATGTGAAGCATCAGGGGAGCAACAGTGCACCTCAAAGCATCCCCTGTCCGGTGTTCGGACGATGACGCACCGGGACACCTGCCACCCGAAAAATGGAACCGTTCAGCAGAACGTGACTTGCGGGATGCGCCGACTGAGTGCAATGCGAAATCCCTTGTTTCTGGAGGACAAATGGAACAGAGACGGGTGTTTACGGGGGAAACTGCTCGGCGCGTTGCACTGATGAGCGACTGACCTCCACATCGCCGCCTGTGTAATGCGCTGGACACCACCGTGCGTCTGGAGAGGCACGTTTCACATGCTGATCTGCTGTGGCGGTGGTGCTGAGCATTCCCTGTTATTGGCACTCACTCAGCCAAAATCTATACTCCCTAATGCATTTTCACATAGATACCAAATAGATTACACTTAAAATCTTTACTGGAATATTATATTTTAGAAATATTAGCCCATAGAGAGACGAGTGTGCCTGTTATAATTACAAGTTTACTGTAGTCAGTTAAGCAATGCAGAGTCATTCTGTAGCCCCTGCAGTGTTTTTCTTTTGGGTTATTGCCTAAAATTAAGAAGAGGTTGTCTTTTTATCAATGGCCCGCGATGATGCTGATTTCCACAGAACACATGCGCGTGTGTAGTATTAACAATGAGCCAATGCGGATCTTTTCATTTAAGGATCACTTTATTGCCTCGTAATACTCTATTTATAATTCTTTACTTTTGTCGCAGGGAATTATTTTATTACACACACACACACACACACACACACACACACACTACCAGAGCTGCTACCTTGCTCAAAGCTCTTCAGCAAGCCATTGTGGGTGTTTCAACCCGCTGGCCCCCAGGTGAGGGGCACTCTCTTAATAGACCAACAGAGCCTACTTTCTCATAATAGCCTTTAAAGTTTTATGGAAATAGTCCGACAGGGGGAATAATGGCCAGTAATATCTTTCTGGTGTTTGATTGTGAGTCTATGCTTGACCTTATTGTGCTTTATGGTATGTCTTTTATTATCTCCTAAAGCATTAATATAATATTAATTTAATATTCTTACATGCACCGTACACCATATAGGTTTTAGGATTATTTTATTTGAGCCGCCTGTGAGCACACATATGGAGTGTGTGTTATTCCCATATTTCCATAGTCGGTATCCTAAATTTGGCTCAAATGTCTGGAAAAGCTGAAAATATGTGGGTGGGTTGAATGACTTAACTCACTTACCTCACCAACTTACCTTCTGAGGTCCAATTGAGTAAGGCACTTACCCCTCACTGGCTTGCAATAAAGGATAGTGGTTGACTGGACAACCCAGTGAATAAGTACCTGAAGTACCTAGGGAAGCAAGATTAAGTTCCCCTATACATGTTTTCACATTATGCACGTCAGCTTTACATGCAATGCCATGCTGCCATGCTGCCATGCTGCAGACTGCTATGGCCATTAACTACTAACTGTAAAACACATCCGTCCATTATAAGGACAGCACGGTCACCCGTGTCCCATGTTAATTGAGCAGGCCAAGGTCGAGAAGAGAATGGCTGAGTAGGGCAACTGTGGGACCAGAGATATGCTTACAGCACACACTACACATTTTCTTCCTCTTTGTGGCTCTCTGTCATGCCAAGACACACTCTGTGTGGGCCATCCATCTTTTTATGGAGGGAGGAGACAGACCTCCAACTCTCAATGCACACTATGAGAGGTGACTAGCACAACTCAAAAGCAGGCCAATGTCCTACTGTGCGTTTGGCAGCATCAGTGAGTGTGGTGCTCTTCTAGATGGGATGAGCGATGACAGTGCCATATCACACCTGGACAGAGACAGAGTAAAGCTACTTAACAAGCAGGAGGCACTGGCGTGTCCCAGCGTTGTCCTAGTTTTGCGTTTTGTGAGGGTATTTTTTTTTGCCTGTATGGAAAATTGGTCATATATAAATCCTTTTTATATCACATTCAGATTTTAATTAAGGAATGAAAGTATTTGGAGAACTTCAACATGATGCTGGACTAAGAATGCTCAAGAAGATTTAAGCTGAAATTAGCCCCATCTAGTGGATAAAAAGGGCATACCATGATAGGACAGAAGCCAGTTTCAATATGGGAAGGGTCTTGGGAAGTTTCAATTTACTGTATTCCAGTCAAAGTATCTGCAGATAAACACCACCCCCTCCCCACTGCAAACATGCTTAATTATGGCAAACAGATATCAGAGTACAGGTTAATAGGTTTTAACAGGCATGTTTCATACTTGAGGTTTTGCTTTTTACTGCAGGAAATATATGTAGTTTTACCACTGAAATTATTTTACACATATAAGGTTGTTTATATATTAAGTGTTCAGAATACTGAGCTGTGTTCAGCTGCTTGGTAAAATTAAGATAAGCTGAATAAATATAATGTTTAGGTATGAACATTAGAAATGTAATACTCTGGTAGTCTGTGGCTTGTGCCAACATCAACTCCTTGTTGGAGTTTATTGATGTGTTTTGCTATCTTGTTTTTTTCACTTCTTCAGAGATTGAATAAATAACAGTACACCCTGCACACCCGCACTAATAGAATAAAGGTCCAAATACCTCCTATGGCATACATGTCCAACATCTGAATTCTCTGGTCCCATTTTTGGCCTCAAGACTGTCTTTATTCTACCAGCCAAGGTAGTTTTATTTTTGTAGCACATTTCAATGTTAACTCACTGTGCTTTAAATTAAAATGTACAAAGCAACAAATGACCTGCAGAAGAATATTAAAATATAATACATTAAAAATATGCATCAATTTCATTCCAAAGGTGCTATAGCTTATATTGAGTTGGGATCTCAAGGCTGTGGCACTGTCCTGTTTTGTATGTGATCTTGCAGAATGTACATTTGTTTTGTACTACATATGAAAAGAAATCTTTAGAAGTGAAAAGTAACAAAGAACATGTTCTAAAATCCTGTACTTAATTTCAATTTTGAGTTTTCCCATTTTCTGCTAGAATTCTGCTCCCAAGAATTATAATAATGTTCTTTTTACTCCACTAAATTTATTTGCTAACTTTAGTTACTGGTTTCTTTGCAAATTCAAATGAATAACACAAGTGTATTCAACAAAGAAATTATGGATTATCATGGGTTAAGTTAAAACTTTATTGATCCCTGGACAAAAATGTACAAGCTACCGAGCAGTATTTTAAATTAGCTTCACTTTAGCAGCTGCAACATTAAAGTGGGGGTACATATTAATGCATTAATGTTTATGATCCAATATTATAATATACAGTATTTTGAAATGGTCTATTCTGCATAATGAGTACTTTTATTTTTGGTACTTTAAGAATTTTTTTCATGTTAATACTTCATCATTTTACTCAAATAAAAGGAATACTATGCTGAATATTCCTCCCTTCCTGAGCTGCCCTAAGGCAAATTAATCATTTATTTCTTCTCAGTATTAAAACTTTTTGACAAAAATCCCACTGTGCTGTCCTCTCGACTCTGCTTTCACTCTTCCATAAAGATCAGTACTGGTTAATCTGACACAATGGGGTGATTCCTGTCATTCCACTACTACAGTTGCATAATTATTTTGGAGTAAACAGTGGGCGGGCTAAAATATGTCCACATGCATACGTGGCTGCATGTGTGCACTGGTGACACAAACAAACAAAGGTTTTGTTAGTGCAGTAGGTGTCAGGGAGTCATGGCGATCTTTAACCACTTGTTGCTTGTTTTGTCTTTGGCGCCACTGGTACTGAGCTACCCTTTCTACCCACCAACATGCTACACCAAGGTACTGAGCATGGCACGAGATCTCACCCAGTGGGCTGCAGATTTAAAGAGGGATCCTGAAACTGTAAGTCAGCTGCTGTGTTGTCACTCTTATAGATTTTTGCTTTATATACATTAGATTTACCTCAAAGGTTGTTTTCAGTTCCTATTCTTGAAAGGCCTTGTGTGCCACATTGTATTTGTACTTGTTCTGTGTTTAGTGCTTTTTATGTATTGTACAAAGGACCATAGTGGAGATAATAGCTATCTAATTCCTTCATTAAGTGTAGTTAGTTACAGGTAAGAATTAATACATTAATTTAGTATAATTCATCAAATCAAAACATAGCAGGGTAAATGTGAACACATTTTAGTTGGATTTATTTAGTTATGTGAGACTCCTGTGAGTATGAGTTTATGGGAATAAAAGCTACATTAGATTATCCTGTCAACATTGTTTTTTTAAAACTTAATGGTACCTATTGTTTTTTTCATCCAGAGCTTCTGCATGCAACACATGCCACCTCTGTATCTTGATGTCCATGTAAGTGTAACTTCAAGTTCCCCATGACTTAAACCTATTTATTATCAATCTTAATAGACTGAAATATTTGGAAGTCAACCTAAGTTAAATTTTAAGATAACATAAAAACTTTACTTGAGAAAATATGTTTTCTGATCGGTATTTTCAGTCGATGTTTATTTCACTCTTTGTTTTGAACTATCTGGCTGCCCCAAACGTTTCTACACTAACATCTGTGGTATTTTGACTGAAAACCTCAGCTGTAAATCACGCGGCGGGGACACTAATTGCTACTACTCATGCCGCCAGAATGCTTGCGTGATGTACAAAATGAGAACCTACATCTCCCTGGTGGAAGGCCTGCGTGAGCGCCGTTGCGCTTACACCAGAGAAGTGAGGAAGCTGGGTGTCACTCTGAGACAGCTCTTCATCATCATGTCAGAGAAATGTCATGGGGTAAGACAAGACAAATGGTCTGAATAAGTTCAACACAATGAGATTCAATACAATATATAAAATGAAACTACATGTACCTTAAATCAGTTTGCATGGAAAGATTTTTTTGTACATTATCTGTACTTTTAGCGGAATATAACATTTTTGAAAAAGTGACTTTCTCTTCTGTGAATAAATAAGGTACAATTCATAGTGGTAGTAGCACTGTTAGTAAAAGTTGTATTGTTTTGGTCCACTTAACCTTGTGACACCCAAAGCCCGATCTGGGGGACACTACAGTAGCAATATGTAGAAATTTCACAAACAAGTGACACTATGTAAAGTTGTACGAATAAGGAGATTAAATACACTTATATTTGATTAGGCTGTTGTCTTTTCAGTCCTTGTTGTCTACAACAATCAAAGTACAATGCATGCCACAGAATGTAAGTGAAAACTTAAAAATATGTCATCTCATCCAGCAACATAATAAATCCTTGAAATCTTTACATCCAATTTGTTTTTATGTAAGTAAATCACTCATACAGGGTTAAACAAAAACAATCAATGCTATTTTTAACAAAAGAAATCACACTTTTTTTAGTGTGTCCTTTATGATGTCATGACTATCTGATACTGTGATGTAAAATTCCCATTATCACCATGTTTGTATTTCCTGTGTAGCAGCTAGTGAGTGGTAGTTAGTAAGAGGTATTAACTGTCATGGCCATAGCCAGTTATTATGACAGAGGTTAATGGAAATTAGCCTTTTGTGTGATAATCGCAAACGTTTGTATTAAGATATGTAGCTACACTGATTCATTGACCACCTGTCCAGCTGTACAGTGTATTAACCTCATCCAAGATGTAACAGTGAAATCAACTTTCTTTAAGATTATTAGTTGAGCTACAGATCATTTATTGGCACGTTAACCCGAAAAATATAGTTGTAATTCAGCACTAAATTTGACTTAGTCTGCTGTACACAAAGTCTCCAACTAACTTGCCATTATGAATTTTTGAAATGAAAAACTTGCGTAATAATAATAATTCAAATTTATCTGCACTATATCCACTGAGCCAAAGTCACTGCAGCCCAACATGTCACAGAAAAAGGGAAAACAGACTAACACTGATGAGATGCATTCAAACTGACTGCTAGTAGGTCATTTCACAGGATTAAACAGGGTTTATAATGGATTACCAAAAAACATTCAGTTCTCAGTGGATGTTTGATCCTGCTCACCTGAACTATGAAGTCAGGCACATCTGGGTCTGCGCCTGATTTCCCATAACATAATGAGTGACATGACATGTCTGCGCAGACCAGGCCATGATGTCTCGACAAAGGGTTAGAGTTAATCCACTTTTGTTTTGGTCATTTTAGAAAGCTTCAATAACAGAGAAATGGTTGATTAAGGTCAATTATAGACTGGAAAAAAAGGAAATGGATTGTGAGTGCACACATGTCACATGGGTGATTTTCTGTTTGGGATTTTTATTTGTACCTGCACTTTCAATCCCTATAACAATGTATTTAACATGAAGGCTCATGAGATTGAGCTGCATATGAAATGTGAATCCTGAATAATGATCTTATTCAATCACAAACGTCTATTTCACTTATCTTTTTTATAGGACTTGGTGTTCACGATCTATGACTGTGCGGCACTGGAGCACTAACCTACCCAAAATGACTATATTACTGCTCAAAGTCTTTCAAAGGAGAGTGGAGAGACAGCAATCTGTCAATGTACATTCTCCAAGCGTCTGCAGTGATTGAAAGACACAAGGCTGAAGTTAAGTTTATATCTATAGTAACTCTGGTTGTGTAACTATGTTAAATAAACATACTGTAATAATCTGTTTTCTAACTTTAATGGGGTTTATTAGTATCACTAATTATCACATCTTTCCTATGGAATCTGACTGGAAACATTTCACATAATAAACTTTATTAAAATGCCTTTTGTTATTCTCATTTATTGACAATAAACACAATATGCATCTCATGTATTTTAATAAAAGATTGTATTTACTTGTTCTAATTACTCCTCCAATGATATCAAAGTGACTCCACGTTAAATATACCCTGTCACATATTGACAGATCGTTAAAGAGAGCATTTTTAACAGCAAACATTTTGACTTGTGTTCAGGTGTCCCAGTAAGTCAGTATGACAGTGAGCCACCATGGACTGAATCATGAAGCTGAAGCAACTAAATGGAGTTCATCCATCATTAATTTCATTGTTTACACCAGTGCAAATGTCTTCTGTGACATAAGGTCTGTTGTTAGGCATTTCTGAGTATTTCTAAATCATCATTACCCAGTATTTATTGGTGTGTGAAAGGATCAAAATTACTTAAAACCAATAGGGATTTTAGAGGGAGGGAAGGGGCTTCAAGTTAACATGCTGGAGCTTAATTGAGAGAGGTTTGTAGTCATAGGAACTGTACAAAGTATGTACACAAAGTATACACACAATTACAACAGTGACAACTCATTAGTGTTAGGAGATTAGTAGAGACCTTTGGAGATTTACAGGAGCTGTGATTAAATCTCTTTCACAATGTATCAACAATAGTAAGTGCTATTAGAGACTGTTTAACAAAATGGTTGGTTTTGCATGAAGTTTAAACAATTAAGATAAATAAACCTATACACTAAAATTGATAAATATATCCTGATGCATATCTTGAAACAGTAAAGCTGCCGTTGAAACACAACATGCCAAATTCCGTCTTCCAACCCACAGCTTAGTGCAGTACTGATGAGCAAGCAAAGCATGACATCACCGCGCTGCTGCCAATCTTCCTGTCCATAATTGCTAATTCAGCAGTTAATTGTTTGGCTAATCTTTCCATAGAATTCCATAGAGAGAAATTCACTGTTACAAATTAGATAATAAATGAAAGTTAAAGAGTTTCATTCTGAAGGTTAGAAAAACATCAGATAAAAAATAACTGTAAAAGGTCACAGCAGCATAGAGCACAAAACTACACTAAAGGAAAGAGGAAAAATCATACACCCCATGATCCTATAGTTACATTTAGTTATCTATGCTATTTTATCCTTTATTTAAAAAGGAAAAAATGAATATAGTATAAAAACATGACTGTTTTCCCAGATCCCAAGGTGATGTCTTCAAATTGATTGACCCAACACATTCAATTTAAAATTATATAGAACATGAAAGCTACACAGTATCGCATCTGAGATGCCGGAAACACAGAATGTTTGGTATTTGGGCTTAATGCTTTATAAAATATTATTTAATTCATCTGTAGCTTTCTCACATTGAAGTCGTTTATCAACGACTGTGCTGAATGTGCCGCTAGAGGGCGCTTGAGTACTGCCTGTAAAGGTGACGAGCAGGGTAGTTGAGCCATCATATAGAGAAGAGAAGAAAGTAAGAAGATTGCAGATGAATTCTGATTTTAAAACTTCCTAATTAAACTGTATTAAACTGTAATGATCTATCACTAACTGTGTCTGAGTCTCACTTGTACAGTTCTTTAATAATATATAAAAAAAAAAACCTTAACATTATAGTGATGCAGTAGGATGTAAACAATAAAGTAAATTAGGGTCACAATGAACTCATAACTGCAGCTTAGAGCGCTCCAAGAAGTGGAGTAGGTTAATGGCACAGCTGTGTGGGAGCAAGCCAGAGGACACGCCCAGCACCAACCCGGACATGAAGTCCTTGTACTTCATCAGCGCAACAGTTTCGACGAGTTACTCTTTCAAAGAAACTACATTTCCATGACGGCAGAGGGAGGGTTGTTGAGTAGCAAGGTGGGGCGTTTTCGAGCAGTAAGAAGCAACAAGTTGCCCTGGCAGGCGGGCAAGCGGCTATTCCATCGTGTTTCCAGCGGCAGGTGGTCACCGCGCGTCCAGCACTTCCCCGCATCTTGTGAATGGGACTATGAACGCAGAGTCTTCAGAGACCCGGGTTGTCATGGACGGAGTAGACCAACTTCTTTGAAGTAGCTCAAGTCTATTATTCTTTTCTCTTGGACACGGAAAGTGACGTTTGGTGAACTGGTAGAGTATCTGGCCACGCGCCTCTGCGCTCTCTGTGAAGAGCCTTTTGACACTTTTTTTTTTTTTTTAGCTGAATTTTATCGCACTGTAAATAATGGCACTCGCGAGATTCAGCAGAATACTCCGTCTGCCAACACTTGAAATCAAAAAGAAAGTAAAGCAGTATGAGCACGTCCATCGGGACATCGATCCAAACGACATATGGGAAATTATTGGCGAGCTGGGCGACGGAGCGTTTGGGAAGGTCTATAAGGTGAGTGTGGTCTCAGAGGTACCTGCACACTGACCACATTAGTGCAGTGATGAACCTGTTTATAGTTCTTAATCCTCTTAAACTTTATTGATAAGTTGCCCACCTGTTGTCAAGTCCAGTATACACTGTTAAATGTTAGATGAGCTTCTTGAATACTTAAACTGTAAATCTTATGTTCTCCCACAATGTTTGCTAGCTTTTATGTGCTTCTCCATGATTAAATACATCATACTTCAGTTTCCTTTAGTATGATCGAGTTTCCATTGCAGTGCACATATCTCTTTCTTAGAATATAGCCTGCAATAAAAAAGGTGTGAACTACTTCCAGTCACCTGTGGATGCTGCACCGTCCCTGAGATTGTGACTTAATACCTCAACTATGCTGTTGCTTCAGAGTTTCACTGTAAGAACAGGTCAGGTATTCATCAAACTGTGGCTTTGGGTATCGCGGATAGGTTATGCAACATGACCAGTGGATGAAAACTTGTTAAATAATAATTTATTACATACATGTTAGTCAATGATAGTTTATGTCCTTTTGCTGAGATCAGCATCTTCAGTTTTATTTCTTGTATGAGTGGCTTGTTGAAGCAACTTTCTCTCATTCTCTTAAATCATAGTTTTACTGAAGTATGTAAAAAGAGACTCACTCCTCTAGTGATTTTTCTTGTGAGTTTTAGAAACACCTTCAATCACCCACCCAACTCCCTCCCTCCCTCACTCACTCTCTTCCTTAGTTCTGTCCGTTTCCTCTCAAACATCAGCAGCAGCACTACTTTTGGCTCAGAGGAGTTATTTAATCTGGATCTGTTCGCTGGTCAGCCCCCTCCGTGTGCAGCATGGCACAGGCGCTCTGTGTCTGTGCTGCCCTGTGGAGCACAGTGAAAGTCTTTGACACATCTAGAAGGGGGGCCTCAGTGGAAGAAGTGATGCCTTACCAGAGGTCTGCGCTGAACAGCAAATGTAGTCTTTTTAGAGGGCTCCACCTTATTTAGGTATTTTGTTTTTGCTGGACAGTATGCACACACTGGGGCATCAGGAGCGCAGACACGGGAAGATGAATTTTGAAAGTTCATAATCAGAGACCTCCATCTGTCCCAATGAAATGTCAGAGTCTCAGGGGAATGGTGCCTTTTTTACAATGAAATTAAAAGAAAATGGTTAATTTCTTGCTTGTGTAGCCACAGGTCTGAATTAAACATTATGGAAGTTGTCTTGTATTGAGTCTTGTGAGCAGAGAGAGTATGTGAGGCATCCTGTGGATGGTCTTTTGACAGATAAAAACAACAAGGACAGAAGTGAAGCAACCGGTATAGCATGAAAACAAACAATGCTTTTAGTTTGCTTCTAAGATGCTGAGGGACTCACTAAACATGAGAGGCTTTAAGTTTAAAGATGTTAGTTGAGTGTTACAGCGTGGGGGCATACACACTAACTGGCAAGCTTTTTGAAATGTCCCCTCTAAGTCTTTCTTATACAAATGCCAAGCCTCGTCTTTGGCTTCGGTTTCCTCTCCTGAGTGGTTTGGAGGAGGACAGCTCCACACCTGCATCTGTCAAGATAGAAAGGGGAGGGCGGCAGAGTGGGGAGCAGATGATTACCAAGAGAGGTAATCGTGGGACTTTCATCAGGGGACAACTTCCTCTCATCGCTCCCGAACCTCCGAATGATCTGCTCGTCTGTGGGAGGGAGAGGCCTCGAGTGGTGAATTGCACATGTTTTCCGTTGTTAAAGGCTTTTGATATAGAGCAGGGAGGAGGCTCGATATCTCAGTCACAAGTGAAATCAGCTGCTTATCAGACTGTTAGGGGCAGGAGTCAAATAAAAAGCTGGGCTTGGATGTGTGACAGACACCAGAAGAGCAATACGGATCGTCCCTTCATAAAAAAGAAATTTTTGTCAAATGCGCGTCGCAAGGGCCCCTGCTCAGGCAGCTTCTTTAGTTTCCAACACCTGTCTTTGAGATTAAGCACAGACCTCTTCAACTGTACAGTGTTGGTTTAGAGTACAGAGTGCTTCTGTCAGCCTGACTCTCTAAAGGTTAATGTCGCCATTGGGAGAATAACAACTCACTTTGTTGCTCAAGGGGAGTGTTAAGGACAAATCAAGCTGCTTGTGTTTATGAATCGCAGGAACAGCGTGAAAGAAGGATCTAATAAAATGCAATATAATTCTTCAGTTATCGAATGTGTTCTGTTGTATTTCCAGAGTCTTTCCCTGTAGGAACAACTGGACTTTTCTATTGCTGATGTTCTGCTGCAGATAAGGCATCCTGGGTGAATTTGATCAAGTTTATTTTATCATACCTCTTTTCTATAAAGTTTTGCCAAGAAACTCCTCTTTGGTTGAACTGTTGTACATTTAGATTTTTTTTAAAGGGTCACATGCCAAAATGGTTTACTGTTTAATGTTTATTTGCATGAAAAAGTGAAACTAATGGTCTAATGTGTATGTTTTTTGATCTAGTAATTATTTTTGCATAACAATAGACACAAGAATTTACATGAAAAGTGAATGTAATGCAATTGATGGTTGATATTATGTTTACCTAACTTAAGCTAAGCAGCTTAGCACATAGGTTGACAAAATAAACACACCAAATGCAGAGAATTCATTTTTGAAATGCAGGTTTTGGTGAAAGAGCCTCACAGACGTGCATAAACAAGCTGTTGTTGACATGCTGAAGTTACAGTATCACTGTCCACCATCAGTGTGGAGGTGTGTTAAACAGAAATATTTAAAGACAGTGTATTTGTTCATGTGTAATCAGTGTGACTTTAAGATTTAAATTGCAGTTTGATTCAATTGCATGCTTGACCTTTAGCTCATATTGCAAGTCCTTGACATACTGCTCCAAATGTTGTGCAAACCCCATAATCAACATTAATACCACAATACTGTGGTGATGCTTAAAAATCCCCCCAGACATTTCTGGCTTTCATTCTCCCCATAACCACTTTCATACTTTAAGTCATGACAGGAGAATGTCTCACTTCCTGTCCACCCAGTGATTCAAAGGATGTCTTTTTTTTTTTGTTTTGTACGCACCTGTCTATGCATGCTTGCACTTGTTTGAAAGAGTGTGTTCGTGTGTGAAGGTGGGTGGCTGTAGCTGAAGCATGAAACAGAGGATTGTATGGTTCCCCTCACTAATTAATGGGCCACGTGCTGCTGAGCACATTGCCCTGCTGCCGCTGGTGGAGTGTTTCCATACACACGTGCACACTGTGAGGTTACGCTCCGTCAAATTCCCACTATACGGTGTAAACCACTGTAGCTCTTATCCCAGTTGGTCTGCGAAATGTTAAAGAAAGTGACAGAGGAATTGTTTGTGTAGTTAGCTACATACTGTATGAGTATTGCACTCTCTTGATCGAGTATACTTGATACAATTTCAATATATTCAGACACTTCATGAACAACAACGGCTTTTGTACACAGTCTCAAAAGCGGGACAACACTTCGATGTGCACAATTTCTTTTTGTTTTTGAGTTTCTGAAGTGGAAGGGTGTGAACTGCGAGAGGCATGGTGTTGTGAAAAGAGAAGTCAGTTTGCAAGTGAAAACACACTTTTGAAACATGGTTCTAAGTGGCGAGTTGAACAGGTTAGAGGGCGCAGTCTGTGCCTTTTTTACATGGTTATCTTTTGTCACTTTTCATTCAAGACTGTTGGGTATAATTAAGTTTGGTCTAATGGGTCAGATTTTCATTCAGCCAAGGCCAGAATAGACTTGTGGATGTAATCCATAAAACTGTTTTGGAACTAGTATTTGTCTGTTGAAAATGAATTAATGCACAATAGGTTTCAATAATGTGTCATTTTAGATCAGGCCTGGTTTCTTGGGCCTCTGAAGACATTTACTACCAGGCCAGATGTCTTACGACAACTGGATTGCTTTATGGCACACATTAGGAAATGTGTTGTGCTGGTCTGGCTTGTAAGGACAGATGGTGGAACAAGTGAAAGGCTTATGGAAAAATCACTTAAAACATGATTATCCTCCTTTAGTCAAGTGAAAAAGGCACACACTGGGTGTCATCAGTGGTTGCAACATCCTCTTTGCGAAGGAAAACCACAAGGTATATGTTCAATGCTGTTGTCTTAATTTAGAACATGGCGGTGCCACAAAGACGTATGTTGAAATGCCTTTGGTGAGACCATCGTCAGTGCTCCTGAAGCTAAGTCTAATCTCAGGGACCAGCTGGGCCCAAAGTGACTGATAAGAGCCCTGCTGGGGTGGGCTCAGCATGCTGGGGGGGGAGTCTTCATCCTCTTGATGACATTGTTACTAGCACTTACAGAAAGCAATTTCTGTGTTCCTACATCCAATATAGGCTACTGCTGGTAGGTTGAAGATGTTCATGAGGATTTATGATACATATTTTTAGTCTTGTGGAGTCCATTCTCAGAAAACCTTAGAATCAAAGCAAGAAGTAACCAAATACCTCAGACTTGGATATATGTAATGTTTCATTTTTCTTTGTTAGATTTGCTCTCCTTTTATGAATTTAAAATGGAATCACATTGTAAGTTTGCCATTTGCTTGAGGTTATTTCAGATCAGTTCTACAATTTTTACCGAATAATCTGGCATCTTACAATACCTGTCTGAGCCTAGTTTTAGCAGCACGCTCTAACCACGAGTGTGTAACTGCTTCAATCTGTTACTACTTTTATTGTGTACTGTGAGCTACAGTACAGTACAGCTCTCATCTGTCATGAGATTCATGCTTTATTAAGCATGGGCTTAAATAAAGAAAGGCCTTGCATGAGTATGAATGATTGAAGTAAGCAGGAGTTCTTTTTTTTCTGTCTGTGGCATGTCATGATTTCCTGCCTCACTAACCTGCTTTGGCGCTTGCAACTTTGTTCACTTCAAGGTTTTGAATGTGGGACATCTTGCAATGATGATCAAAACTTTCACATCCTGCAAAGAGTCATTTCTCCATCTTGGGGCCGTTAAGTTTGAACGTCGCTCTGTTAAGTGCTCCACGCCCAGTTATATTCTGTGAGAGCATAATTGACATGCTTTCATGCAGGCAGCAGGTTGTGTAAGAGGAAGAATCTTGTCGCTGAGTTGACAGAAGAAAATATGCCAAACATCAGTTTAGGTGCTTTTTTTTCTTTCAGAGCAGGAACAACTGGATCTTCAGTTCATTCAGTTAAAATTCAAAAGCCACAAACACATGCATTACTTTGTCACATTTTAAGGTTGGATTTAGCCATAAGATTAGGTGTAAAGTTCACGTGTCTACTCAAATGTGGAGGTGAAAAGTATGTCCCAGCTTTGCAGCCTTGCAACAGCATTTAAGTCACTTTCCTGCTGAGTAGGTGTTATGTAAACCAAGATCAGTCTCTCTTAAAATAACTCAACTCTTAAGTTTGGTAGCACTGGCCCTAACCATCAAAATCAGACTGCTGATCACGTCTGTGCGCAAATTGAATTAGCCTAATAGTGATTGCAATGTCAAAACAAGTTTAAATCTACTTCTCACAACTGCCCCAATTTATATTGGGGTTTTTGTCTTTTTTGAAAAAATGGTTTTGTCAGTCACTCTGGAGAAAACCCCATGTTGCCATAGGAATATTATCACATCCGTGTTTAACCACCCAGGCACATGCATGAATTCCTGCTTTGTTGCCACCAGTGTGGAAGGGATGTCAGTTGAAACTGAGTGGCATGTCTTGTAAAACAAGTTTGAGGCATAAACATAGAAGTAAATGAGCCTTGCTGTGGAAGAATATGCCCTTCTTCTAATAAACGAGTGCTGTGAGTGCTAGGTTTGGTTTACAAGTAATGTAAGTAATATAAATTTAATTTTCTCAATTTATACAAATTGACATTATCTAGCAAAATAATGATTATGACTAAATTGGTGATCATGCTTTACATAATAAAGTTAGTATACCAAAAGAACCGCTGGGAGGAAGCTGCCTCACTTTGATCATTTTACAAGACTAGTAATGTAGCTCGCAAATGAGTTTCAGTTATTGTTCACAGTTCAAAACATTTGCAAATTGGCAAGTTATGGCATAAGAGAGAAAAGGCTTTTTTTATTGTAGAAAATTCAAATACAGAACTTTATGGAAAACGTCAACAACCTGAAACATAAAATATATTAGATTACAACAAAGCCTGAAGAAAACAAAACAAAAGAAAGAAGGAAATGTGAGTGTCTTATTCAAGTATCATATATGAGTCCGGTAAAGAGAAAAATTTCCGGGCATTCCTGTCCGTCATGTATTTCAAGGATTTTGCTAAATGTGGTCAATAGATTTTATTGTTCGAGTTTGAGAATTATTATTATGCGTCGCTTTAAATGTTTTTGCAGCAATTGTGGGACGGCATCATCTCTTTTCCTTTCGTAAAGGATAGTCCAGTGTACCTCAAGCTAAAGGACATAAGAAAGGAAGCATTGAAGCACCTTTCCTTAGCTTTTGGAGATTTCAACCAGCTGTTATCATGGCTGCCTCTTCAATACTTTAGGGTCACTTCACTCAGGTAGGAACCTTCCTTAGCAAAAAAAGATTTCTTGACCGCAGCCTATATCTCCACATTGGCCTGGGAACGCCTCGGGATCCCCCTGTCATAGCTGGTTAATGTGGCTCAGGAAAGAGAGATTTGGGGTCCTCTGCTAGAGCTGCTCCCCCTGCGACCCAACCCGGATAAGCAGTTGGGGATGGATGAATGGATACCAAAAGAAAGCTACACAAATGGCTGCCTTGTACTAACTGAATCATTTCCCCTAATTTCCTGTGTATGTTGTCTGAGAGTACACAGGACGGCACTTCTCTGACACAGTTGTAATAGACCAAGACTTAAAGACACTCTAAAACAAATCAGTAGCCTTCGTGAAGCTGTTTAACATGCTTTGCTTGTGCACCTTGTTTGTCTGAATGAGAGATGATCACTTCCACAGGCGTCTGCTGTCAGGTGAGGTTTTAGTAGTTGCTGTCATGATGGAGTGGCTGAGAACCACATTCCTGTTCACAGACACATGGGGAGAGCCTTCACAGGAGGGGTGGCTTCCAGGTTCGGTCGGTCGGGGCGGTCAAAGGTCCACAATGTGTGTTTTTGTAGAGACTAGAACACAGAATAAACGTCAGCAATGCGGCATGTTCGTTCAACCTGGAGGTGACTGACCCCAGGGAGAGTTCTCTCTGTTGTTGGTTACAGGAGGGCATCTGGTGCATTGACGCTATCATTACTTATTCCTCATCCATTCAGCCTACTTTCTAAATGGACAAAGATTTAAAAAATTGTGTTTAGAAACAAGAAATAATGTTAAGAAGCTTATGGTACAAATAGATTTTTTAAAAGAGTTATTTTTAGGCTGAAGGACTTTTTTTCCCACAGAAATCATTAATGCCTCAGTCAACACTCCCAGTTTTAAACGGTATTATTGCCAGCTTGATTTTGTTTATAAAAGTGTGTGTCTGAATACTAAATGATACACACAAGGCTGGGAGCATGTACTTTTGTGTGTGAGTTTGCGCGTACAGTACAGTGTATTTGTACATCAACACATGGTTCAGTAACATCTGCTTTTAGAGCTTTGCCTTTTTTCTAAGGCTTTTCTCGAGCAGCAGCAGCAGCCGGTGTGCTTCACGGTCATGGATTGCGGCCTTCAGACAGACTGTTAGTGAAAACAGATGGAAATAAATACATGAGAGACGAGGAGAGATGTACAAGCGGGGATGACAGACAAATTTGGTGAGGGAGACAATAGATGAACATTGTGGCCTGACAGTGACTGATGAGGCAGGAGGTTCGGAGAGGTCAGATTAAAAACATCAATCTGAAGGAGATGGATCAAACCAGATAAACACTTAACAAAAAGTTGGAATGTGTAGTATGTTGCATACAAATCATTGATTCCTACTGTTATTTTGGTACAGTCAATTGGGAACATTTGTGTTCTGACAGGATTTGTGAGGCAATGCTGAGCACTAAAACTAGCCTATAATCTTAATTTGTTTCCATTGTGCCTATTTGGATGTTGTTGCAATGTGCAAACTTACATGTGGTCTGCAGTCATTTCCTAAAGCTAAAACATTAGAAATGAAACATCTGCAGATGCTTGAAATGTGCAGTGGCACCTTTTCATCGTCGTTTTTTAGGCAATTTGTTCAAACCGTGGAAGAGATTGTGAGTGTGTCAGCTTTTCTGCCAGGTTGGGTCCTCTCGGTAATCCATTTTGCACTTAACCTACATGAAAGCCAAGTCACTAATGAACAGGAAAACGGCCAGGCAGGCATCTAGTGAGCAGAGCTGCAAGACTGAGCAGAAACAAGTCCTTTCGATCTCCATGGAAATAAGACCCAAACAAAGCCAAAGATTGTTGTTCTGCTCTGGAGGAATAGTGAGAAGCAGTGAAGCGTTGTTTTCTCCTGGGATGGCTACAGAAGCTACACTATGTAGTTAACTGTATCCCTGCTTCTGCAGTCCTGTGGTTGTGAACTGTTATTATGTAATCATTTACAGTGTTTTCTGTAGAACTCTGACTCCCGGTGTCTCTGTTTTTTTTGTTTTGTGTCTTTGTTTTGTCGCATGTAAACAAATCGAATGATGTAGATGCCTCCTGGGCCAACTGGTAACACCATGTGTAATCCCTCTAAATTTGGAGCGGCTTCTCTGGGTTACATGTAGGAGACTTTATTATACTGTTGTTTTTTATTTATACTTTTTTATTTATAATTGTGAGAAAAGTGAGCTATTGGAATTAACCAGTCAACTTGCTTGACTCGCAGGTTCCCACGATGTGTGACATTTGCAGGGGTGTGCTAATTCCTCTGCAACCTACGCTTACCTGTAACACCCTTCAGAGACATTTACATCTGTCTCCGGAAAAGCACAATTCCCGCTTTACTCAGACAGGTTGTGTGGCAGTAATATCATAGCATTCTAGTATGTTAAAAGCACAAAAAAACACAATATCCCTCCCATGTCTTGTTGAAAGCTGCTGTTGTATGAGATACAACAAAAACTTTATATTTTACTACTTCTATAATAGCTGTAATGATGCATCCTCCTCAATCCGTATCTAGTTTTCTTTTGGGACTTTTGCTTGTGCACAATGCTACAAGATGCAATAGGCACATGAACGGTGGAGATACTACAGTTTGTTTTTTTTGTTCACTGAAGACATTTGGGTTTAAGATCAAAAGATGAGTATGAGACAGAGTTCAAAATTTCAGTTCTCATTTCCTGGTATTCACATCTAGATATGTTAAACAACTCAGGACATGCCATCCTTTGTTTGAACTCACTCATTTTTCAAGTGAGCAAAACTATTGGAACATGTGACTGACGGATGTTTCTTGTTGCCCAGGTGTTGCCTTTTAGGTTGATTATTCAAACATTAAATAGCTCTGCATGACTAGTCTAAGTTTACATCCTTGGTTCAAACCTATAAAGACTGCATTTCCTGTTAAAGAGGATAAACCAACATGAAGACCAGAGAGCTGTCTATGGGAGAAAAGCAAGCTGAGAATTGTCAAGCTGAGAAAAGAAGGAAAATCGACCAGAGCCATTGGACAAACATTGGGCATAGCTAGCACAACAATTCAGAATGTCCTGAAAAAGAAACTACTGGTGTACTGAACAACAGACGTCGAACAGGTCGGCCAAGGAAAACCGTAGTTGATGACAGAAATATTATGAGAGCTGTGAAGAAACCCCCCAAAACATCAGTAAGTGACATCACCAACGACCTCCACAGTGCAGGGTGAAGGTATCACAATCCACTGTTCGAAGAAGACTCAGAGAGCAGAAATCTAGAGGCCACACCACAAGATGCAAACCACTTATTAGCAGTAAGAATCGGAAGGCCAGTTTGAAATTTGCAAAGAAGTACAGAGATGAGCCACAAATTCTGGAACACAATCTTATGGACTGATGAGACCAAGATTAATTTCTACCAAAGTGATGGAAAGGCCAAAGTGTGGAGAAAGAAAGGAACTGCTGGAAGCATGGTGGAGGTAATGTCATGGCTTGGGGTCATTAATATTTATTGTTGATGGTAGCAGCAGAATGAATTCAGAAGTGTACAGAAACATTTTGTCTACCAATTTACGGAGAAATGCATTGAAACTAATCGGGAGGAAGTTTATCATGCAGCAGGACAGTGACCCAAAGCACACTGCCAACAAAACAAAGGACTTCATCAGGGGTGAAAAAGTGGAAGGTTTTAGACTGGCCAAGTCAATCACTTGACCTTAACCCAGTAGAGCTGCATTTCACCTCCTTAAGAGAAGACTGAAGGGAGAAACACTCCGAAACAAACAAGAACTGAAAGAAGCTGCGGTAAAAGCCTGGAATAGCATAACAAATGAAGAATGCAACAGTTTGGTGATGTTGATGGGTAGCAGGCTTTAGGCAGTTATTGCAAGCAAGGGTTATGCCACCAAATATTAAATGTTATTTGCTTGAAGATTATTTGTTCCATTACTTTTGCTCACTTAAGAATGTTGTGGTCTAATACAAACGGTGATATGTCCTAAGTTGTTTAACACATCTAGATGTGAATACCAGGAAATAAAAGCTGAAATTCTGAACTCTTGTCTCATACTCATCTTTTGATCTTAAACCCAAATGTCTTCAGTGAATAACAGAAACAAAGGAATTTGCTTTCTGTTCCAATACTTTTGGAGGGGACTATAAATCAGGATGTGACGTAGGGTCGGCAGCAGACTCTAAACAAACAACAATTGCAGAGTATTGAAGTGAACCTTAAATGCCGCTAATCTGACACAACAGATAAATAAAGATGTCAGTCAATCAGACAGGAATTTGTTTCTGATGGGAGAGGCTGTTGATGGTCTTTTGAAGCCAGTCGAGATTAAAGCGCGTTGAGCAGGATGATTCCTCCTCCTGCAATTATTCCGTCATCTCGCATAAACGTCTAGACGTACTTGCGCATTGATGTCACGCTACCTTGTGGGAAGTTAGGCTCCCACGTAAGACGCAATGAGGTGTTTCAGTGTCATTTCCTCTCTGTGGAGCATATACAGTTGGTAAACAAACACGCACTTTTGCATACTATACTCTTGGACCCTCATTGATGTAAATGCATGTGGCTCACTTCTCTCAGTCTACCTTCTTTGTCCACTCAACCCC
Organism: Micropterus salmoides; assembly: GCF_014851395.1. Lineage (NCBI taxonomy): Eukaryota > Metazoa > Chordata > Actinopteri > Centrarchiformes > Centrarchidae > Micropterus > Micropterus salmoides. The sequence continues at coordinate 16,761,394 of NW_024044681.1, forward strand.
TGACCATCTGAAGGCCAGAGGTGCATTCCTCAGCTGTGTGTGTGTGTGTTCCTATCTCTCATATCTTTTCTAAGACCAGTGTTCAACTTGAAAATATGGTGATCTAAACCCCCAGATGCAACATTACAATACTCTACTTGTTCAGATATGTCAGCCATCATTCTATCGGTCTGTAAATCTGACACATGAGAGACGAGAGGAGGAAATCATGACCCTAAACACTAACTCTTGTCACCAAAAGTGCGTTGCAAGCATTCACAAATTTTGCCTTGTGATAAAGTTGCCTAATGGTATCCTGTTTGCTACTGTAGAGCTGGAGATTATCTCTCTTGTTGTGTCTATAGGTTTGCATACTTTTATGTTGTCTCTTTTTCTGCAACAGGATGGCTAGGGACAAGATAAAAACTTTCAAGCGTTCAGCTATACTCTGTGTGTGTGTGTGTGTGTGTGTGTGTGTGTGTGTGTGTGTGTGTGTATGTTGCTCCGTGTTACCCATTCTTTAAAGAATTGTAGTCTACATTGTGTGCATGTCTGATACCATGACATGAAATATCTCCCAGTGAAAAGTTTCATACATTTCAAGATATTTAAACTGGTTTGCAAAACTGGTGCCATGTATCAAAGAAATTATAGAACTTTTCAGACCCCAGTTTGTGGAGGCTGAAAGTGCTGGTGCGGGAGGGAAGCAAACAGCAGAGAGCCGAGTTGTTAGCAGAGGAGTGAAAGTGTCTGGTGTCTCTGTGTTTACTGCCGTGGCTTGTTAACTAACAGACTGATGGATTGACGGTAGGAGGAGACATCCTGTTGACTCACACTGTGGGTTGCCCTGATGGGGGGCAGTTTGGCTTCTCCGGAGCTCTGTTTGCCAAACGCTAACTCACACATATACACATAGCTGTGGTGAACTGTGAGTTAAAGTGAGTGTGTTTTGCTGTGAGCCTGTCCTGTTTATTCAGATGTTTTCCCATAGCCGCTGTAAAGCATGGAGGGTGGATCACATTCAGACTCCGCCAGGCTGTTTAGTCTGTCGTGTTTCTACAGGTCACTGGGTGGACATGTGCACACGTACGTGCACACAGAAATACTCCTGTGGTATCACCATGACATATTGGCGTCCTGACAAAATGTTCTCATGCACCAACCACACATGTTCTTCTTGATCATTGACAACCTGTTGTATTATGCTTCAGGTGTTTCTAGCTTTTGTATGTCTAAGAAAAATGTAAATTGAGTATTTTTTTTGTGTGCAGTTGTCTTGATGTCCAATCATTTGATCTGACAGTGTTGGAGGTTTTTTAACAATGGTGCAGGATGGATCACCTCACCACCATTTACCTCTGTTTTTCGACTCTATTTTAAGTCTCGGCTTGTCTCCGGTCGTGATCTTGCAATTACAGCACTGATCTTGTGGTTTTGTCTGCAGGCGCACATTAATGTCATGTTGGCCCACAAAATCCCATCACTCAGCATTCACATCATTCTGTCTGTTACACAAGGATGAACGTCACCTGTTTGGCGCTTTGTGCTTCACTTTGAGTCACACTCAAAGGGTGTTTTGATGCTTTCTGCTCATGTTTACATTTGCTTCCCTTATTACTCAGATGTAGTAGGACATCTGTGTCTTGTCCGTGTGTGTGTGTGACGCACACTCTGCATGTGTCTTAGTTTAGCCACACTGACACTTTGGCCAGTTGCCCAGGGAGGGTGTGCAGTTTCATCCCCTGTTTTGTGTCTAAATGTTAGTCGGTCAACATTTTAATTTCTGTCTTGCATTTCTTGATATGCAATGAAGGTTGAGTTCAAGGGCAACTGGACTTGGTTGAAGATACTAGAAGACGTTGGATAACTATGATCTGGATGACTGAGAACCTTCACAGACATCATGTGTTTCTTGATGTTTCGGATTTCCTTCTGCTACAACTGGAGAAGAGTAGTCCGGCCGGCAGAGTGATGCAAGAAGAAGAATAAACTGGTCTTTGAGGCAAACTTGGAATTTAGCATCTGGTAGAATCTTAGCATTGGATGTGTGTATGTAGACTGATATTGTCAGTTTCATTTTGATGTTTTCCACCTTTTAGTCTGGCATATAACAAAAAACATGGGCAGAAATGGTCTTTTTTATCACACAGCCACACCCTGTCTCTCTCCATACTATTCATGTTTTCTGTGGAGTGATACAAAATCCTTTCTTTGGAGAAGTGAAAGTCTGGAGTTCATAGGATTAGTTGCACAGAAAGAAATGTCCTTATTTATTTTTGCTGTGAAAGGGTTTTGGCCTAAATGAAAGGGAAGTGAAATGCAAGAATCTATCAAACAGGCCTGCCATTACTCATGCATTTTGAATTTAATGTTCTGTTTCTTTGTCTGTCAGGCCAGAAACAAAGAGACAGGAGCTCTGGCTGCAGCCAAGCAGATCGAGACGAAAAGTGAGGACGAGCTGGAGGACTACATCGTTGAGATAGACATCCTGGCTAAATGTGACCACCGCTACATTGTCAAGCTGCTTGATGCATTTTACCATGAGAACAAACTGTGGGTAGGTCAAACACACATCTGGTTAAGACAACCAGCTTCAAGTGTAAACCACAGACTTGTCAACTCCCCTCTCTTCCTGTTTCATTTTTCCTTAACCTAACACTATTAAGCAAGTCCGCCATTAAAAAATATAGCCATATCACTGTCTGAACATTTTAGCACTTGAACTGATTAGAAATATGGTCACATTTTAATCTTGCGAGATCTCGTGGCACGATCTTGTCACACACCTACATACAGCCAAAGAATATTATTACAGATTTGGTCCAGATCTCGCACAGTTTATTTAAATGAACTGCCAGTATGCGGCTACATGGGAACACTGTGGTCAGGACTGCTGTTGTATTAGACTGCTTTCAAAGGGACCTTATCTGGTATCTACACTGTTACCCTCCTCACAAGATGTACTGTTTTCACTGCATTGAGGAGTTTCTGTGTCTGTCCATCAAGTTTTCTTTGCAACCTTTCCAAACAGCCACAGCACACAAACCTGAGCGATCAGCGGGGGGAGTGCAAAAACAGACCTTTCAACCATATATGTTGGCAGGATCATGGGATGTTCCATTTCAATCTGTGACTGCCTTGTTATTTTTATTGCAACAATATCTCATCTAGAGTATATTTCTCCTACATATGAAAGCTTTGTTGGGGAAGAAAAAAGGAAAATTGAATTGCCTAAATGGGGATGACACAAGACCCCCAGGGTGATATAACGCATCAGAAATGACCCACTCCTCACCCTGATATTCCGCAGGAACGAAGATTTCAGTTCAGTGTTTTCTGCTCTTGAGTTATTTTTCCTCTCCACACTCGCTCACTGGGTCAAGTGTAAACTTTTCAACTCCCTCTGTAATCTCCCAGTCTATCTGGCCAAGAAAAATAAAAGTGACCTCATGCAAGGGGCATGGCCTTGAGTATCTGAGGAATTACAAGGCAGCATTAAGACTAAAGATAGTTGTAACTCTACTTGTGAAGTTGTTATAAACAAAAGATTTAAGAGTTTAAATTTAAGGTGTATGTTTTTATACAGAAATGTATTTAAAAAAGGAAATTCATTCATGTTTTCCAGTGTTTTTTGTCTTCAGTTGTTTAAAAAAAAAAACAGATTTCAGTCCTGGTTGATTTGGCAACACCCGTGGTACAGCAAACACTCATTTAGCAGCTACTTTGTCAGAAATGGAACAGAAGAACAGAAAGACTGGTTTGTTTACAACTCAGCCAAAGAGACGCCCATTGTTTTAAAAAAGAGCCCAGTCAATAATTGCAACCGTAATCAGATTTCATGATGTGCATAGTCCATACCCAGTTTGGTTTGTTACCTTGTGCAGCAATGGCGGACTCCGCCACTAACAATAAAAACTGCTATAGAAAGAGATTATGTCTCGATGTAAATGCATTGTATGGCTATTGTAGAAAATAAGCTTATTATAAATGGTATAAAAAATGGGTTTTGACTTCATGTACAAACACCCCCCCTGCAGCATTTAACCACATTCTTCCTGTGTGCAAGTGATGCTATTAGCTGTCAGCTTTCTCACGTCCAAGCTGTGTTCACGAACTATTCTCTTATTTTAGATCTTAAACATATTTCCTGTCAATCTCTTTAATAATCTGTATTTAAAGAGCAACCAGGATTTTCTCAGTTTGTATAAAAATGCACCGTCAAAATGGACATGAGCATCCAAACAGCAGTAGCATAATTATGTACAACAAGACAAAGTGAACAAGCTCTGCACCTCATTGCTATGAATATGTGCGTTTGCTTCAGGATCTCAACAAGTAGCCCAGTGGCTGGTCAGTAACCTCCGGTTGGGTGGACTGGGCAGAGGTGAGATGATGCATTCCAGTACCGACCCACCCGTTCTGCTTTCTACTGAGTAAGAGAGGGATAGAGGAATAAAGAAAGAGACAGTCAGACAGTGAGAGAAGGGCTGTTTGTTCCCTTTTAGGAACAATCTGGTCTTGAGGCTAACAGGGCAGCCAGGCCCACAGCGTGAGAAAAAGAGGGCCTTTAACATGGGGACGGGACTGCTGACATCAGCACACTGAGAAGAACGAACACAGAGAAGGGAGGAGAACAGTGAAACAGATTTTTTTTTTTAAAAGAAGGGAAAAAAAGCTATAAACACAAGAGAATGTACACACTTCATTTAGAAGCATAGTTAAGCCCGTCTAATGGATTGGTTTACCCAAATGACAAAGAAACGCATTGTCTCACTTGCCTCCTATGATCTTAAGGTGTGAAGTTTTTTATATATTAATATATAATGAAGAGGCATAGTACCACAATGGTTTTGCAAAGCAAATATCCATCAGAACATACGATAAGGATATAATATCAGAAATGACTACAGCTTTTCTACAACAAAATTAAGAATATCAACACCTTCTGCATTAAAGATAAGATCCTGTGGTTTAGCCCATTGTGGGGCCAGAGCTAGACTCTCAGCACAGTGGGGGCGGAGTGTCATCATGGGGCCAACCTGCTACCAAGTCATTTAAACCAAGTTTAGGCTACCTGACCCCGGACGACTACTGCTGCCAGAGCTTATCGCAGCCATTCTAGTAAATGTTTGTGAAGCGCTGCAGTGCGTCCCAGAAGCGTTTCTGCTTCTGGAAGTCAGACACAGAAACGGCATGGAATCCGGTCAATTTTCAAAATAAAATACCCTGTACAGACTCCCGATCATATGTTAACAATAAACACAGTTAAAACGGACAAAAAAAGCAATAATATAACTACGTAGCCTGATTATTCCTAATAGAAGCACAAAAAGCAAGCACTAATCACAAAATCTAAACATGTCAGCAAAATCTGGCAGGCAAAACGCTCTTATTCTGAAATGCTTCCTGTGGTAGTTGCTAGATGCACCCGTCAAGATGATGAAGGAAAGCGAGCCGCATAGAACTTTGAAGAATTTAGTAGAAGAACAAAAGGACATATTAAAAACAAGTGATTTAGGTGGCGCAGGCTACATGCTCCGCTTCCAGTGGAAGTTGACACTGGAACTAAAATGCAGTGCACACGCAGCTTGTGTTACTCCTGGGAAATGCATAGTAGCCTATGTCTGTCCCTCAGAATTCCCATGATGCATGAGGGTGAATGGAGTTTGTTACAATTGGCTAATAAGTTTGCCATTTGTTTGAAATACAAATTTTACTTTAAGATTTATGTTTTTTAAAATGTCTTAGAATAGTGATTTTTGTTGGTAATTGCTATTCTTGTAGTGGTTTACCACGAGTGAAGGGACTGTTTCATTTGAGGAGAACTGGGAAACTATTGCCTACTATCAACTAGTGTAAACTGCACAGTCCACATAAGGGGGCCAACTACCCAGCCAGGGCCCTGGGTTGGCCGCACCCACACTAACTCTGCCAGTGGTTCTCAAACTAGGGAAGGGGCAATATTTTTTTCATTGTCTGGTTATATATTTACATACAGTGAGGTCTACATAATGGCACTAGTTGTAGTTGCTAGAGAGATTTTTGATGAAACTGGAAAGCAAATCGATAGCAGTGTGTTGTCTTTGTTGGCACCACCTTATGTACATAGATCACTGAAGCTTTAGTCATGTTCATAGAGTGACAAAGTATAACAGTGTCTCCCTGTGTGATTCAGGTTTTATATGGTCGTATTTCTTTCTTTATTCGGGATTGCAGTTTTTTTTTTTTTTTTTTTTTGGCAAATAGCCTTTTGTGTTCTTTAGACTTGTGACAAAATGAGGTGGGAAATCATTGTGAAAGTACAGAGCTGTGAATTCTTGGAAGACTGCAATGTCAGCGGGTCTTGCCTCATTTAATTTAAAGCTTTTTGGATTCTGTAGACTGCGTCCAATTTAGTTCCGCTTGACTCAAAAGAAAGAAAGACACTCAAAAATAGAGACATTATTTATTGTAAGACATTGCACAGCACCAGCTTGGCTTAGTCTAGGGATTCTGTTTAAATCAGATTAATCTCTTTGGAGTAAAAAATCAATACACTAACTTTGATTAGTAGGTCGATAGTTCTATTATCTATTATTAAAACTGAAATGCTGGCTTCTCCACATAGGTGGCATGTGATGCACTGTTTGGTTGATTTTTGTGTATGTGTAAGATAGAGAATGCTTGTGTCTGCATGCATGTTCAGCCCATAGCAGTTATGCTATGCATGTGGCTTGACCAGTCAGGGCACATTTTTCACCACAGCACAATACGTCATGTGGATTTCTTTCAGGCAGGGTGAGCAGATCTGGCTGCACAGACGATAACACAAACCAGTCTGACACAGTAGTGTAATGTACAGCTGTTTCGGTTGGGTGTTACAGTGTGTTACTACTGCAGGGAAGTTCATTTACTTCAGAGAGGGGGTTTTAAACAGAAAAGAAATCTGAAAAATCTGTTTGGTTCGCGGAGAGCAGTACTACGGAAGTGGTTTGTACTGAAATGTATAATAAACTTCCCTCCGTAGTGGGGTGTAAATGGGGTGTGCTTTCAAAATGGATTATACTTTTATCTGATTTTAATCAGCTCTGCATGGAGATACAGTTGAAAACACATTTTAACAAAATATATTTCAACTTCTGCAAAAATACTACATATATTGGACCAATTTAGTAATATGAACTAAATCCTGACTGATAATGGACTTTTGAGGCAGATGCTGAAATCCAATAACGATGTATCAGCTGATAGCTATTTTTTTTAAACAGAAAAACACAAACGAACAATCTTGATAGGAATCCCCTGTAAATTATCACGTATAATAATTTCACAGAAAGAGAGTCAAGTCATGACATGAAATAATATAATATTATCAGGTTCCAGCAGATAACAAGAAACACAGTTCACCTGTGCATTGCTCAACACAAAACCCATGATTCCTTATCTCAGTTCAAATCTCCACAAAAGTCCACAACCTTAACAGAAACCTGGACCATATTCTGGATCACAGCAAGAAAAAAAAATTCAGTTCCAATACAAAAGTTGGCCAGTGTTCTTCATATTCCACAAAGTGGTGTGTGCGTGTGTGTGCTTTCATGCGACTGCGTGTGTGCACAAGTATGCATTTTTTTATTGCATTCATGTCCATGCCTTTTGTACTTCTCTTGTAATTCTTCATATTGGCTTTGTATGGATTGAAACTCCACACCCTGTCCAGTGCCAGGTTGATGCTTTGACAGTGTTGTCATAGCAAGCAGGACACAATGGTTAAATAGGAATGACATCACATAGCAGGTATGCTGCACCCCCCTAGGGTTGATCTTTGACCATTAGGAATCAAAAGATCATCAGCAATTAAACATGTTGTCAGCCAATGTAATGTACTAACACACAATGTCACACAGTTTCGTGAACACAGCTGCCTGTTCTGCGTAGGATTGTTATGAAATCCTACAGCGTTTTTATTTTCTTTTAACTTTACTCTAATGAAACATTTTGATTTTTTTTTTGTGTGTGTGTGTCAGTTAGAGTGGCTGACTATGTAAGGAGAGGAAATGAAAGGTGATTGCTGGAAGTTGCTTTTGGCCAACAAGACACCATTTAGGGAGTGTGTTCTCAGACTCATTTTTCTCTCCTGTGTTTTTACTTCCCTGCTGAACTGGTATTATATATTTGGCAGGGTGTCCCAGGAAGTGTGTTACAGCCTGACAGTTTATCACACACTCCAGTCTGAATCCAGCTATCCACTTTGCAAAGGGTGTGTATTCTAGTACTTATGTCAAAGAGTGTCAAACATGTAGTACTTAAATTTCCTAAATATAAGAATAATACAGAAACAAGCCTGAAACTGTCGTTGGCATATAGCAAAAAGGAAATCAATTTCCTAGACTTGAAAATCCCAGAATCAGATGATGGGGATTTGCATACTACTATCCACTGAAAAGCCACTGATTGATATACAACATAAGTGCTGACAGTTTTTTCATCATTTAGTTGATAAAAGAAATTTCATTTCAAACTCTGCTGGTGTTAAGAATATTTTACAATAAATCAAATCTCCTTATAAAATACATCTTTGGTTTGGTGTGCTTTTTTCCAAAAATACACTGTTTTACTCTTTGGCTGGTAGTGTGGATAGTAGTGACTTTCAATATTGCACTACTAATTTGATGTTTTTACTTTTACTGCTCTTCGTCATTGGAGTGTTATGTGTATGTTATTAATTAGTTAAGCTAGTTTTACTGCCACACTTCATTTAAGGTGTTCCTAAATTACTCTCAGGTTCAAGTGCCAAACCTTTATGGGCCATCAGTGCTGACTGATTCTAGCCAGATAATTGAATATGATTCATTCACAGTATTTTAAAACCATGAGTTCAGCTATGTCAGAATAACAACATATGAAAATATTTAAAAGATTCCCATGTCATGAAAAGTGATCTGTTCTTCCTGTTGCTACATATAAATCCCTGAAAAGGGAGATTACAGCTGCCAGTTGTACGTTTATACAGTATATTCATAAAGCTGGATCACATTTAACCTCACCCTTTCACCCCTTCATTCACTAGATCATGATCGAGTTCTGCCCTGGAGGTGCTGTGGATGCCACAATGCTAGGTAGGCCTCTCTCTCTCTTTCTATTTGCTCTCTTTTATAAGCACTCCAGCTTTCTTCCGTGTCACGAGAGTCAAGTTCCACACCTGCGGCAGTGCTGTGACTACACCTGTCCCTTCAGCGGTGTCTTTAAGGAAGCGTGGAGGCATGATAAAAGATCAAAGACTTTTGGCCAATCCATGCTATTGTTTTAAAGCTCCAGGAAATATCTAGTAAACCAGCATTCATCACATTACTGTTTATTTGTTTTGAACATGATCACTGCAGCTTCAGTAGTCTGGCCTTGAATGCTCTAGAAAGCATTCAGACTTAGTGGAGTCCTCCGTTGTGGGAAACCCCCCTGTTCTGTTTTTATTGGGTAATCCACATCCTCATAACTGTCTGTACCCTCACTGCGACTAACCAAACACAGACACGGTAGAATAAAGTCTGCTGGCCAGGACTAGCTTGAATGTGTGATGGCTTTTCTGATCTTGGATTACTTATCCAGCAGCACTATCTTAGGGACTCCATTGATATATCACGCCTTTATCTTCTGCTGTTTTCTTTCGTGGAGTTCACACACTCGATCGTGATTGTATGTTCACTAAATATAGAATGTGCAAGATGTGCACAAATGGATTTTGAACCCCTTTTAGCTTGCTTTCGCAACTGACACTTCCATTCGGCTCTGGTTCTCACCCCTCTCCCCTACCGCGTATTTCACCTCTCCTGTCTCCTGCCCTTATCAGAGTTGGATCGCGGGCTGACGGAGCCACAGATTAAGGTGGTTTGTCGACAGATGCTAGAAGCTCTGGTCTACCTCCACAGCATGAAGATCATCCACAGAGACCTGAAGGCCGGTAACATCCTTCTCATGCTGGATGGGGACATCAAACTGGGTGAGGATTTAGATATTTATACTTTAGAATATGGCTAGTTTGAGGTCCTTGTTGTGCTTGTGCAAAGTTGACATTTAACTCTTAGCATTTCTGGAAAGCAAAATTTTATTCATTGTGTCTGCATCATAGTGTCCAAGTGCCGTTTTGTCCATGCTCACACAAGTAGGTGTACACAATCTGACAAATGCAATACAGTATGTTCTGAGGGTATCCTCATTTGGAATTAACTTCCAGAATCACAACATTTCTCTTGTATTTGTGGAGACAATTCAAAATGTTGTGTTATAGTTGTTGGAAAATTTTGCGGTGTGGTGCACAAATTTATCCATACCTTGAGAAATGTTGAGGTCCTGACAGGCGGTTATAATAAAGTTTTGTGTTTTTTTGTGTTTTTTTGTGTTTATATATGCTGTTCAAAGAACAAAGTGGGAAGTATTACACTTTCCTTGGAAACATCCTGTCACAAAGGAAGGGATGATTTTATAAATCTGTTGAATCAGCAAATCTACAATTAGAAATAAATATATGTAGAAGAAAGACAAGACACTGCTGTAAGTCTGTTGGTATATAGGGTGAGTACATGCACTGAATGTAAAACCTAAGGGCAATGAAATTTCACCAGAAAGTAGGAATTCAGTAGATTATTGCAGAAAATATCATATTTTAAACTTGTGGGTTGGATCTCTCTTTATATCCCATCATTCACAGAGAAAACCACTGCCAAAGTGATGCAAGTGGAACTAATTCTCAGATAAACTCCATATTCCCATCTCTTATGCTATCACACATGCACACCCAGTTATAGGCCCTGTACCCGTCCTGTGAGCACTATGTGGGGGGAAACTGCATTCTCAGAAGTTTTCCATATTTTCATTTTGTGGCTTTTGAAGAGTTCTCCACATTCTTGACATTGCACACCTGATGTTGTGGATTCAACCCAATCACCAGTATGTTTTGGATTAAAGCGTAGTGCCAGTTAAGGAAGTGCTGATTTTTCTCTCTAAATGGCTGCCTGATATTGGGATCCTTGGACACTAAACCTTGTATTGTATTTGGGTGCATATTTTGTGCTTTAGCTTTATTTGATTCCAAATGGTTTATTGGTCATTAGTTTTATTACAATTTCCCTCTCTCTCTTTTTTTAATTTCAAATGACACATGTCGTCAGCCACCGTGCTCAGTGAGCTGGACCTGTACTTCTTGTTCAAGTCCTTTTCCTTTGCCTTACATTCTTCCCTGAGACACCACAGTTAAATATAATCACTGGGAGTTGCCTCTATAACCTCATTAAGTCATAACACTGACTCATTTACAGTCTCCAAACTTATGTAACCAGTTGTTAATTCAAAGAAGGCAGCAATTAACCATCTTTGAGGTCAGCTAAATGCGTTCTATATTCACCTATGGTACATGGCAGTAAACATTATGTTCATCCATGTAGCACACAACTCTGTAGCGACTGTTGATCTCTGTCCAATTGTGACATTCCTGATGCTGTGGTGTATTACGGGAGCCTTTAGGTGTGTTAGCGTAGAAATATTGGGGAAAATCATAATAATGCTTCTTGAGAGACACCCTTGGTGATTCTTTGAGGGAAAAGAGGTAGGTTAAACCCAGTGATACAGCGGATGTGAGGGGAAGGAACCGCTTAGCCAGAATGTGCTGTATGTACAATGTTGTAGTATATTTGACCTCTGAGTTCATACTGCTGTTGGTATGATTTTACCAGAATAAGTTACCAGATTTGATTGAAATTGATGCGTAAACTCCTATTTGATGTACAATAAAATCAGTGATACTGTTTATTGTCTTTGTAGAAAGCAAAAAATCCTTTCAAGCTTAGACTGCAGAAGTCCAAATGATATGTTTGACTGGGAAGTCAAAGATATTTGAATTGTAGTCTGCAAAACCAAGACGGTCACTTAAGTCCCCGTAATAGAACATGCCAGTTTGTAATTGAAGCAGTCAGCCTGCTGCCTTGTGAGTAAAATCCTCAGGCCTCTGCCAAACACTTCACAACCCTGGGCAAGCCACACGTAATATTCCTACTTTCAGAGAAAATCGTGTTCAGCCAAAGTGAAAATGACACCCCTGTAATCTGAGGGTCATGTCAGGAAATGGGGGCAGCTTGTTTGGGAAACAGGAGTGCTTTAAATTCTGGTGTCTCTGCCCATCACAATGTCGTTACAGCTTTACAAGCTACTTCAAGGGGGATATAAATGACAAAAGTTTTCTAACTGGCTTCACTGCCCCTTACGGAAAAGTGCTTCTTCTTTCAACTTATTTCATCTTTTTTTTTTTGTAATTGTTTTGTCCTTCTCATTCTTGTAGCTGATTTTGGAGTATCTGCAAAAAACACCAAAACCTTACAAAGAAGAGATTCTTTCATTGGAACGCCATACTGGTGAGTAAGACATCACTGTACCTCAGAGCACCAGCTAAAGATTTACATTTAAAGACAACAATTTGCGGATGGGACTGCCTGTTTTATTTTATACAGTGAATTAAATCCCCAGAAAATTGAGGTATTTCATCACATTGATGAAACATCTTATAAATCCAGTATAAAACAGTCCTGATCACTGATTAGGAACATTGCCTGCAATGTATTGATACAGCATGAGCTATTACTTACCTTGGTAGAAACCATATAGCAAATTCTCGGACTGTAGACAACCGCCCCTATATGAGCTATATAAACTGTGGGTTATTGCTTGCTGAGAACACATTTCATGATATTGTGTATACACACCCTCAACCCAGCACATCAATAACTCAGTGCTTTAAACCTGACAGTGCTCTTCTCTCCTCAATACCTGAACAAACTGGAAAGGTTCCCTTGGAAGCCTCTACAGTGAACCTTGTTCCATACTGTTATCCACAGTGAATATGGTTGGAGCCAGTTAACCATTGACTACTGGAGAACAGATTATCATCCATCAGGAATACCCTCCCAGCTCTGATTAGTCCTGATCAGTTTTGGCATATACCTTTCCCCTGATTGCACCGATTAGCCAAGTCAACAAGAAACCCGAGGCAAACCTTTGTTCCTTTGCACTTTATTAAATCTAGGAGCTGCGGCTTATGAGAGCCATTATGCAGTTTGTCCACAAACGTGCTGACTGGAGAAGTGTGCTTGATGTTGACACAATAGTGAGTAAGAGAAAAAAGAAAACACTCGTCATCAGTAATCATTAGTTAGTCACTTGCTGCCACTGCTCCGAGATAACTGTAAATACAGCAGGTGTATTTTTATGGTATCAGAAGCTGTTTAATCATGTTGGGACTGCTTTCTCTATGACTAGTGTTGATTTGGTAAAGCCAGATTTTTTTAACATGTCATTGTTAAACTCTTTACAAATTAAGTTAGTTATTAGCTCTGCCACTTGATGATTAGATTAATTTTTTATTTTATTTAGGAGCCAATCAATATGTCATAAAGTTGTCCCTAAAATGACCAAAAATTATAGCATTCCTGCATTGATTTCGGACATGTGAGAACTGAAGTTTATTTATCCCATATGGTCATTTTAGGACTATCGTGGGAGGCGATATCATTCATTTGTCTTTTTTATTGAAAACAAATGTTAAGTATGCTTCACCTTTAAAGATCTTTTTCTTGTAAACAGTTGCTACACACGTTCAAGCCCATTTCACAACCATATCCCAGACAGGTTAAATAATGCAAATTCCATACATTCAAACATTTACACACAAACGTTAATAATATACTAAATGGCATGAGCAGGGAGATGCTCTCTACTCTACAGTTTGACTATCCCTATAAAGCATGTTTTAATGTTCATGTGCCTTGACTTGTTAGCATTCAAGATTTGAACTGAGGATTCAGTGTCTCTCATGCGTACTGATCCCTATAAATATTGCACCTTTGGTTTTCTCAGGATGGCCCCAGAGGTGGTTATGTGTGAGACAATGAAGGATGCCCCATATGACTACAAGGCTGATATCTGGTCTCTGGGAATCACTCTGATCGAGCTAGCCCAGATTGAACCCCCGCACCATGAGCTCAACCCCATGAGGGTGCTGCTGAAGATCACCAAGTCGGAGCCTCCCACCCTGGAGCAGCCACACAAATGGTGAGCTTGCATTGAAAAATGAATCTGAATTCAGCTGTTGCACATAATAATAAGCGAAAGAGAAAGTAGAGAGATGTTGCCCAGAAAATTGCATGTAAATAAAAAGCTTTTGGCGCAGGATATGATTGGTGGAGTCAACATGGGCTTGTATCTTCCTGTCTAGATTTCACCAGGTCATTTAGTTTCATTCTATTACCAAATGTTTGCACACTCAGTGTCATGTAATCTCAATGAAGACACCAAGTGTATAACATTGAACATCCCCTTTCCTCCTGCGATCTATTTTGCCCTCTCCAAAACTATTAGCAACAACTCCTCAGAGCAGCAGGACATCAGTGAGTGCCAAACTATAACTTATTTCCTTATCAATTTGTATATTATCAGTATGAATGTTCCATAGCAACTAGTTCAGTACAGCAGAAGATAAGTTATCATTTGCTGAAAGGAGATTTGGGATGGGGAGACAACTCATCATTCCCCGTTAAAAGCTTTGTTTTAGTCAGCACAGCTGTGCCCAGATGATCTACATGTACGTTCAACACATCGTCTGGAAATGTTCTGTACAAATGTTTTGTTATGTTGTAACTATCCCTTCATCCTCCCCATCCCCCCTGTTATTCATTCCTCCTGTTTCTGATTAATGCTGCTTTCTTGTGTTCACCCAAGGTCACAGGAGTTTAAAGATTTCCTGAGGAAAGCTTTGGATAAAAACCCAGAGACCCGTCCGACTGCAGCACAACTCATGGAGGTAGGCCCTGATGCAATGGGCAATTAAAACCTAGCACCTGGATATATGATGGAACATAGTCCTCGCCCTGTCCTTATCTTGCACATACAAACACAGTCTTGTATTTTAAGACCTGAATGGGAGTGATCTATGCCAGAGAAGTGAGTGGTGTTCCATGGAGGGCACTGGCATGTGGGTGGGAGGTGAGAATAGAAGGTGTAAAATAGTGGGCAAGAAATGGAGCAGAGTAGGATGGCGTAAAAAGTGAAACATTCAGGACTTTGAGATGTAGCTGTTCACTTTTGAAGCATCCTCTTATGGCATCTACAGCATTTTGATCTCAGGGACAATGGAGGTTTTTGTGCCAAAAAATGTAAAATGGTGAAAAATAGTTGTATTTCTTATTTCTTACTGTTACAGTCTTTGTTTTACAAATGCACATAAATTCAGGTTAGCGACACTGGTAAGAGAGGACAACTCAAATGTCTACACAAACATAATCTTGTATTTTAAGACCTGAATGGGAGTGGTCTATGCCAGAGAAGTGTGGTACAGTAAGTGCACTTTGGGACAGCTGGGATATTGCTAAGAAGAGGCTGATTTCATGCAGTTAAACATTAATATGTAAGGATGAGCACTGACAAATGTTTCCCAAAATCCAGTATCCCAAGCAAGAAAATCGAGAGAAAAAGTGAACAGGGTGTGGATTAAAGCACAAGCGCAGCGTCTATTAAAATTCATAGCCACAGTTTCCTGTCTGTATCCCACGGCTGAGGGAATGCCAACTATTTACATTCCCACCCTCAGCCAATAGTGTGTCTGGATTACCCTGAGTTTGCCACCCTCTGGCCAATTAGAGAGAGGCAAAGAAGAAACTTCTAGACCCAGCCCTGCAGGGAATTCTGCATGTGCTCTCCAGTGGGGGGAAAAGAGACGGGTGCGGTCCGGTTTTTGGTGCCGTGCTGGAGGTTTTAGATGTTTATCATGCCTGCTGCTCATAACGGCTGTCAGATTTACTGTAAATAATTGTGAGATTATGGCATTCAATTCTGCTGTGCAATGGATGCTGACTGGTGTGAGTTTACTGGAAGTTACTATCCGTGTATGTGCAGGAAGTGAACAGGGAGATTATAATGAATCCTGAACAGATAAAAGTGTTTGAAGTATAGAAGCTAGAGTGTATGTGATGTGTGTAGCTGTATCAAAAAAGCAAATGACGGGATAAAGCTTTATAAAGTCTTTTCTAAGGTGGTATTAGTTTTAAACCTTTTTTAACCTCTTGCCTTGTGTCTGTCCCACTTGTGTGAAGCTTCTAAGGAATGTATACAAAACAACACGACACAGTATCAGTCACTGGCTGTGTGGCTGGCGGGAGACCATCTGGATGACTTGTACTCATTATACTGAATACAGCTTCTCCTCCCACATAGTTTCTCATGGTCAGGATTTAGACAGTGTTTTTGGTGTAGCTTCCATTCATGTCTGATGATATTTCCTGTCACTGCATGACTGTATGTTGGGTGATTTTAACATGGGGGTATTTGGCTATTTTATGTCTGAACAAGGGCTTTGTAGTGGTTTTGCACCATCAACATGTGCAGACACATGCACAACTCAACTATCTGCCTAAGCCCAACCCTAACCCTGATCTTACTCCAAGCCTAATTCTAATATTAAAGGGTCAGTTCACACAAATTTCTTGTATAGGTTTTCGAACAGGGGAGCACAGGAGAGTTGGACGGTGTGACACAAAGATACTCCGTGAGAAGAAAGGGAAGTTAGCTCACCAACACGGTCAACAGCTGCAGCAGCAGCGGCTGTGACACAGCTTATGGAAGCAACTAAGGTACTTAATAGTGGCTGGCTCTGCCTGCACTGTGGGGGGTGCAGCGGCATTTCCCGGTTAGCATGGGGTGACTTGTTTGCATCCCTGGTTTGCCTAATTGACCTCAGATCCGTGCTCCCCTGTTTCTCGGTCAGCCGGTTGTCGGACTCCTCTGGAGACTGAGGTAGTTGTCCAGATGTGCAGGGTGTGTGCGGGGCGGAGCTGTTTCTCCGGGTATGTTCTGGGCGTGTGCCTGGGGTTCTCGGCCCTTGAGGGGTGGATGGATGGATTGGCGGTGACATGCAGCTGGGCTAGTTGATTTTTACCTCGTTGCTGGTTTGGCTGGCGTTGCAAGGCGGCCGGAGGGCATGCTGTGCATGGGGGATGTTAGGCTGGCGCCGGTGGCCCCCGCTTTTCCGGCGGCTGGAGGGGGCGGCGGACTTTTATCGGCGGGTGCACCGTGGCCTGGGCGGCACATTTTTGCTGCCGGGCTGGGACTTGCTGCTGGTGTTTTTCTTTGCTGGCTTTCGCCGTTGTGTTCTGCCGCTTGCTCGGTCTCATTTGCTCGGCCTCACGTGTGGGATACGCGGGGGGCTGCGTGGTATTTTGGCGGTTTGGTTACCCATTCCGCGGCGGTGGGGTGCCGGTCGCGGGGTGGCACTGCCTCTGTTGTGTGCGCGCCATGGTAGGTCCGGGAGCCGCTCTTCTGCGGGTTCCACCTTTTGCTTTCCGACGGCATTACGTTGTCAATTGGCATTTGGATTGCCCGGTGTCTTCTGCGTTCGCGTCGCGATTCGTCTGGGAGTCCACTTCCTTCTCACCCCTATTGGCTACTGGGGGTCTTGCCTGCCTGTCGCTGGAGTCGGTGTGGCGCGGTTGGGACATGTAACAGGCTTATGTACACAAACATATACACATACAGACCCACGCACTCCTACACATACAGTCTCACATATAGACACACACACAAACAAAGGTTCTCCCTGGTAGAATTATTTTTGATGTTTTTCATTCAGTTACTTATTTAAATTAATTGTTGTTATTTCAGTTCTCAAGGTGGTGCTGTGTTGTTTATTTATGTTGCCTGATTTTTTCTCTTTTTCACTTCTCTCTCAATTGTCTTCCTATGTCAGCTGTTTATTGCTGCTGTTCAGCTGGTTGTCTCTTTGTTTTTGTTTGTTTGTTGTTTGTTTCTCTCCGCCCCAAGCCCCCCTCCCTGTTCTCTTGCAGGTTTTGTTGCTTTTTTCAATTGGTGTTTCCTTCTGCTATTTCCTGTTGTCCCCATCCCCATTCTCTTGCAGTTGTTGCCCTTTCTCTGTGCTGTGTGTTTATGTGGTGTTTCTGTTCCCATTCCCATGTCTGTCCCCTGTCTGTCCCAGTGACAAATACATTTGAATAAATAACAGTACAGACAAAGGAATATATTGATACTCTCTTGTTAAAGTAAAATCTGTCTGGCACAATATGGTATCCAGCTCCTCATACCAACATGCTGCTGGGCAGGACAGGTCAAAAAAAAAAGAAAAGGTACTTAATAGTGCCAGATTGCAGTAGTTTAAATGTGTACTTCTTCTCGAAATCATAACTCAGTCCGATCTAAACACTTCTACACCCTTGCACTTTTTGAGGATATCATTATCACCAATGTCAATTGTGAAAAAAATAATCCCTAAATATGCTTAGAAATGATAGAACAAAGATGCCCATAACTGCAAAACATACCTGAGAATCACCATGTTAAGTTTTCTTCAGTATCAAAGTAGTGCTGTGATAGTTGTCTGTCCATCCATGGGTACATTGTAAACATTGTCTGTGGTGCTGAAAGCACTGAAGAATTACATTTAAGTCAATAACAACATCTTTTAGGAAAATATGTCCCTGTTTCTCTGGGTAAACCACAGAACAGGCTATCAACAGTTTACATATGAACTATTTACTGTGGAAAGTAGTTCCTGTGTGGCCGGTGGATTATACAGAGTAAGGGACTTTTTTCTGGAAGTTATATTAGTCAAAAAAATAAATGTAACATTTCATTGCTGTGACCACCACAAGTGATGCAGAATTCTAAGACTGATGTTTATAAATTTAGGCAAATAAAAATGATTTTTATTTATATAGATCAAAATTGCCACTTCCCTAACCCCAAACGTAACCTGAACTTAATTATAACCTTAACCCTAAAAAGAAGTTTTAACCTCCAGACCAACCTTTTGAAAAAGTGAGGACTGACCACATTGCCAACAAAAATGTCCTTTGAAATTCAAAATTATCCTCACAAACACAGAAAAACAGATAAACACACTCCACTGTGTCATTGCTAGACAGTAACTCTGCCTTCATGCAGCTCCTAATGGGCCATACTGTTCACATTTATCCTTTTCACGCCCAGCCATGCATGTAAGACCCCAAATCACCAGCCTCACTGGGTCTAAAGCAATGTGAAACCTGAAAGAGAGGACATGAGCTTCACTGAGCCACATCTTGATCCATAATGGCTGTAAAAAAAAAAAGAGAAAAAAAGCTAGATTTAACAGGGCAGCAATTCTACACTGTTTGCCTTTTCCCCCTTTGATATGCCTCAAGGAAACTGGGTTTAGCTTGAGCATGGGAGTTCACTTGTTACAATAAACAGTTGGAAGCTGAAATCTCAGATGATACAGAAGGGAAAGAAAAAGAGATGCACAGATAATATTTTGTTTTGATCCTGGAATTAATTTTACTTTTACCTGCCAGTGGAGGCTTAGATCAGTAGTGGTAACTGCACAAAGAATCTTTCCTTTCTGTTCTAGACTATTGCTATGCATAAATGTCAAAAATTTGAAGGTTCCAGCCTCTTATGTGAGAATCTGCTGCTTTTCCTTGTCGTTACATTGTAGTAAATTTATTATTTTTGGGTTTCAAGCCGTAAGAATTTCCATAAAGACATAATTTTTCTATTGAGAGTTGAAGAGTAGATGGCCTACAAACATCACAAAGTCTCTCTCTCTATACATATGCTATGTGTGTAATATTTCTTTAAAGCATAAATAAAAACTGGCACTTAGCATTTACACTACCTGACTCATTAAAAATAGATGACTGTTTGTCATTGGAGAAGTTAAAAGCTGAAGCCTAATGCTGTCCTTGAGGAAAAGCCCTGCACACAAACAACTGTGATCACCCACGACAAATATATGCGCGCACACACACACACACACACACACACACACGTACTTATATACACTTCATGGTCCAGCACCACTTGTAGCTATTTCCCTTTTGTCAGCTGTTCCAATTAAATTACACAGTAGTGCAAAGCATCTGAATAATAGATTATCAGCCTTGTATCCCAGCTGCACTCAACTTTTAATTGAGCTTTTCATTCTTCTTGCACTCAGTTTATTACTGCCTTGTTTTCACCCTGGCAAAACACACATTTTCTCTTTAGCAGTTGCAGAATTAAAGCTGGCTTGCTTTTTTAAGGACAGTATGTGAGATTGAACACTGTTGCATCAGTGGGCTATTAAGGAGAGAGTTGTGTTGCAACTATTGTTGTAGCTGTTAAGGAAATGGCAGGTGGCAGATAACTGTGCAGTGAAAGTCTCCTGTAGCCTTGCCTCTTCTTTTTGCCACTCACAGTTACATGTATTTTTCCACAAAATTGTATTTTATTCTCTCTCCCTCTTTTAGGGAGGTGTTTACAAGGTCACTTTTGCTCAGCCATGAAATACAAATGAAATACAAGAGGGTCACAAAAAACAAGAGTTGTGTGTAGTTGGAAGAAAGTCTTTGGCTATTTTAAGCATCAGTCACACTGTATTTTGTCTGATAATTAATTAAAGAGGTGGTATTATGCTCATTTTCAGGTTCAAAATCTTAATTAGGGGTTGTACCAGAACAGGTTTACATGATTTAATTTTCAAAAAACACCATATTTTTCTCATACTGCACATTACTGCAGCTCCTCTTTTCACCTACATGTTGTACGCTCCGCTCTTGAGCTACAGAGTGATGCATCTTACTTGTACAAAATCTTTGTTGGGAGATGCACATGCGCAGTTCCCAGGTAAGGACTAATAGCCAATCAGAAGCAGAGAAAGACGGGTCGTAAGACAAAAGGTAGTGTGATCCAAATCACACTTCACACACTTCAGACTGCGACCGTAACCTAGCAGATGGTATAAGTTACTCACAAGTCCACAACCACACAACATCATTGTTCCACATCTTACCATCAGGACTAAACATTGAACTGTTGCCGGTGTTCTGACGATCTATGCTGCCTTGCCGAAAAATGCTACCACAGCACAAATCGATAGACTCGACTCTACTTTTCATTGCAGATGGTACCCAGAGATAGTATGTAGCTTGTCGTCATAGTGACGCCATACACAACTGCCGCAACATAATGTTCAATGCGACACACACACCAGCAATCCACACAGCTTTCTCTTTTTTAAGTTAAAACGTTTCAACATTCCTCAGAATGTAAAGACAGATAAGCGGTATGAAAACCTTCCAGCTGTGTTTTCAAGATCGCTCCTCCAGCGGGTTGGCACAGGCTTCCCCCGCCGCCACTTGCGGAGCTCCTCAACTCCGACAATATTCAAGCACATTTTTGTTCCCCCATCACTTCTCGTAAAACTGTCAATATTCAAAATCTACACAGCTGATTTCTCACCTCCAAACTTCTCAGAAGTGGATTTAGTTATGAAATTCCATACGAAAACTGTAAAATATAAAACTTTCTGTTGCTGGCCTCTGTCTGGCGCACGCAATGATGATGCAGTGAATAGTGACGATTCTCTCTGACCAATCAGCAGTCTGTCATGTTTTCACGTTACATTTTAGTATCGCCTCAGCTCGCTTGAAACCTCGATGGAGGTGAGGTGATACGAAAAAAAGTACCTGGAAGCAGGTATAGGTACAACATTTCTACAATGGAAGCAACAAAGGCGAGTCGAGCCAAAGGGCCTCCGCTCAGACTAGCTTGGTTTCAGGGCGTGCCTGACCCCGCTAGCCGCTTGGCAAGCTTTATGACGAGTTTTCATTGTGACGTCACAAACAAACGAGCTGTTTTCAAGCGGTTCAGAGCAGAGCTTTCTGCGGGAGATGGGAACTCCCTTTGGGCTGAACTTTGGGCTTTTTCACTTTGCAAACCTGTTACATGCACAAAAAAGATAAATAACTCAATAAAGGAGAGGGAAAAAGCCAAAAAGGATAATACCACCTCTTTAACCATCTCCCCTCTGTCCTTTCTGCCCACAGCACCCTTTTGTGAGATCTGTGACGTCTAACCGTCCACTGCGGGAACTGGTGGCTGAGGCCAAAGCTGAGGTCATGGAGGAAATTGAGGACAATAGAGAGGAAGGAGAGGACGACGACGCCATGGAGCTCACTGTGGTACCAAACCTCCCCCTCTTCTGTCCCTTCATTTTCTTCCCTGTCATTGTTTGTTTCCAAAAGGAGAGTGGGGCAGCTTATGTTCTTCCAGTAGCTTTTTATTTGAAAAGTCTGGCGGCTTTAAGCTGGTTGTAAGAGTACACGTGATTCAGACTCACAAAGTAAATAATGGGATGGTAACTGTTTGTTTGTTTTTATACAGTCATCAGAAGATGTAATCAAGTTTAAACTCATGCACACACAAAGGTATGCTTACCTGCACACTTACACCCATGCCCCGTAAAGCACACGCTTTCTGCCGTCCACTTCCCCCACTTTTGAAGTGTTTGCTGATCTTTTTGAACAGCATTTTTTTGGTTAAACTGAAGGTCCATCCTGCAGAAACCATTCATAAATCCACCGAGGGCATAAGATTAGAAAGTGACATAGTCTAAGAGTGCAGTTCACTGCCTGCCCTCAGCAAAAACAAAGGAACAGAAACCGGAATCCTGGCACTCGCCCACACCCACACATGGTTAAATATAGGTGCTGCCTTCAGCCTCATTCCTGTATAGTAACACTGTCACCTCACAAGCCCCGATAGGAGTAAATTATTTAAGGTCAGACATTGTTTTGTTGCGAGCCTGTGACCCTTAACTAAAGACAGACGGTTAACTGTCCACCAGCGACCCACAGCGATGGAGGACCCTAGAAATGTTCTTGCTAACAGGAAGCTGTGATCAGACAAATGTGTCAATCATGTGATGAACACGGATGTTTTTCTCTCCATGAAGATGAATGTCTGCCCACTTATCTCCTCCTCCCCTAATGTCAACAGTTAGTGTGATGACTTCCAATTGTCTTGAGGTGAATAACTTGGCTTCAGTGTAGTGACAGAGCAGGTCGTTGTCCTTTCTGGACATCTTGTCAAACATTGTAATTCTTTTGAGTTTCTGTAAGAAGTCCCATTTTGTCTTTATGTATCCAGTTGTATTTTATTCTGCTCTGTTTACTGAAAAGAAAACTCATCATGTCACTCATTTAATCACTAATTTCCTGAGTGTCATTAGTTTTCCCAGATAAAACCCACAAGACAATTGGGGTTTTAAACACCAAATGTTAAAATTGTAATTTTTTTTGTTTTGTCTGGATTTTAGTGTTACACAATAAACATTTATTTATAGGGAAATATTAATGTAGATACCAAAGTGTTACTGTACTGTGTATATATAATACATTACTTTCCAAACATCAGGTTTCTTGTCCCCCTGTTCAGTTAACTATGGTATAATCACAGTTACTCGTCTCTTCTAGCAAAGCCGCTCTTGTACACACAATGCAACATTTTCACACATACAGTTACAAGTCTCTGAAAACCAGTCAAGCCGTTACCTGGCCGTTTATCTCTTCTTATATATCTTTCACAGCCAGACAGAGATCTTTGCTGAGACATTAGAAAAGTCTTAACCTAACCATTAAGTTCTCCGATTGTATTCTTTACCTCTTATGGAAGACAGTGTAGAGGTATTTCAGGAAGCAGAATAGCAATAATGGCAACAATATAGCGTGCCCATGTCTGGAACCTTTTAAAATTGTGAAATATAATATCTGTGACTATAATTTTTGCAGAAACTCTTCCCCTTCTGGTGGCTGATTTTTTTTAGAATACATAAGTCAGCCATTTGTTTGTGTTATTAATTTATTCACTGGATAGTTTAAGATTGTTGTTTTTTTGAGTGCTCTTAAGTTGTCTTTAGGTTACCTCTGGGGAGTGACCATTTTAGGATTGTAATTGACAATTTTATTCATTTTATGAATAGAATTTTTGTATACAGTATTTTATGTTATGTTTTATGTTATTAGTCTGTCTTGGCAGGTCACTCTTTCAGTCACTTTTCTTGGCCAGGGTACATGCAGGTGTTGGAGACTTATAATTGTGAGATAAATATTAATAAATTCCTGCCCTTGGTAAATAATTCTAGGCCTTACTATCCCTACTTGTTTTCATTGATATCTTTCATACTTTGGCCAGTATGACCATTAAACAAGTATTAAATTGCATTCTACGTGGTAATAAAAATGTCTTTAAAAGTAATGAACACAGGTCTTGTCCTGCACCTTAGCTTATTGAGCCACCAAACGCACTTTCACCATGGAAAAGTACAGTGCTAACGTCACTTTAGGGTCTAGATAGATTCCAGTGTGGTCCTTACTCACAGTAAATGTAATTGCATTTAGACTTAGATTACCACCAAAGATTTCAAGCCTAAACACATCAAATGTTTTGTCACATCAGTGCATAAAAACACCTCTCTTTTCCTTCCTCCTCATTCCTTAAGCCTCCAGGTAAGGAGCCTTGTCAGACCAGTCAGACCAGTCAGGTCAGTTTGGAGGGAGACCAGTCTCCGGACAACCCGAGCCCTACCATGCCCTCCCCATCCACACCAATACCTTTTCTCAGGAAGGGGGCAGAGCCAGTTGTACCAACAGACCAACCGATTACGGTGGTCCCTGTTCCCCTACCACGGCAGAATCCCCCTACTAGAAATTCATTGGAGTTGGCTGACAAACTGGCCGATGAAGCCACTCTTGAGTCTGAGAAATCTGAGAGTGAGGGGTCAACCAAGACCTCCAGCTCAGATTCGGGCATTGAGGATGGGAAGAGTACCCCCACATCGGAGGAGGAAAAGGTATCCTTTGAAGTTTTAGATTTTCGAAAATGAAATATTACTATATCTATTGATGGATATTCTGTAAGACTGTGGTGTGTTCAAAGATTGTCTGGTTATAAAACTAAAATTAATTTTTAGGTTGCTGTGGAGACCCCAGAGACAGAACAGCCACCATCTCTCCCCCAGCCGGAGGCATCTGTTGACATCACCATAGACTCAGAGGTGGCCGAGGAGGAGAGCAACGTTGTGGCTAACGGAGGCTTACTAACTCCAAGCTCAAGTCCCGCTGTCACTCCTACACCCTCTTCAGTACCTACGCCCTGTTCTGGTACCCAAGACCGGACATCGACAGGAGGAAATACTGAGACTGTTTCTGCTTATCTAAATGGCGGGATTATCAACAACCGGTACTCTTATTCAGGCAGCATGGCATCAGAGAGCATGGACATGTCAATCTCCAAGGAGAACATCTCATTGAGTGCAAAGGTGAGTCAACATGAAGTACATAGATTACGCTTTTTACTAGTAAGTATCTAGTAACCTGCCTGACCTGTCCTGTGTCAATATTCATTCCCTCTTCTTTTTTTGTACCATAATGAAAATGGCTTTACATAATGGTTTGTTAATGCGGGGAAGAAGTGAGATAAACTTTAGTATTGAAGTGTAAAAGAGGTACAGAAGCAGCTCCCGGCCTCTGTAGGAAAACCCCTCCTTGGAAAAACTATTTCTCGGCACCCACAGAGGAACTGAAACTGCATTGTGTTGTGTTTTGGGGTGTGGGTGTTAACCGTCTGAAAGAGAGGATAGCCTGTCTTCTATTAGGCTACATATTGCATTTAGGGAGGATACAGAGTATGATACTAGTTATTGTCCTTAATCCCTGAGTTTCTCTTTTTAGCTGGTTATAATTCATGGTGAACATGAATTTATTTCGTGAATCTGGGCTGAAGTATTGACACTTAGTATATTAAAAGACCTCTGTCATTAGATGTAAAAGAAAGCTTCTTTCTAATCCAGCGATTTTGTTTTCACTTTTCAGTCCATTTTAACATAATCCATGGGTTTTTAAAGGTTTATTAGCCTAACAAAGGAGAATTCCTGCAACCCATAGACGACATAACAATCACCAGACAGTCCCAGTGAGGAAGGGATGTTATGAAGCTGAAAGGAGAGAAGACAGAGACTATTTTATCATTAGACACCAAGCCTGTCTGAAGCAAAATATGCAACATTTTGC